>NW_024080893.1:0-330269 GCF_003009895.1 Hyaena hyaena | reverse complement strand
AAAAAAAAAACAGGAAGAAAATTCACCTTTACCTTAGGAAGCATGGATATAACATCTTTATCTGATAACAAACATCAGGGTGATCTTTGGGTTTGTATTTGTTGCCTGTCTTCTCCTTTGAAAAGTGGTCAGAATTTCCTTTTTCTCTGAAGTAATTTTGGGTTATATCCTGGGTATTTTGGATATTGCATTGTGACACCCTGGGTCCTTTTAAAGTGCTATGGAGATGTCAGTTATTTTTATTTTGCTTTGTTTTGTTTTGGCAGGCAATCAATCCAACTAAATTTTGACCACGTGTTCTCTCTGTGGGCGGTGACTCCAATGTAAGTTTAGCAACATGGATGGACCTTGAGGGTGTTATGCTGAGCGAAATAAGTGAGGCAGAGAAGGACAAATATCATATGTTTGCACGTATAGGAGGATTAGGAGGAACTTAATGGAGAACCATGGGAAAAATAGTGGGGGAGTGAGAGGGAGGCAAACCATGAGAGACTCTTGAATGCCGAGAACAAACTAAAGGCTGATGGGGGTGGGAGGGAAGGGGAAAGGGTGGTGATGGGCATGGAGGAGGGCACTTGTGGGGATGAGCACTGGGTGTTATATGGAAACCAGCTTGACCATAAACTATTACAAAAAGAGAGAAAGAAAGAAAGAAAGAAAAGGCATCCAAATTGTTAAGGAAGAAACAAACGTGTGCTATTTGCAGATGACCTGATACCGTGTGTGTGTGTGTGTGTGTGTGTGTGTGTGTGTGTGTCCCTAAAGACTATACCAAAAAAGTATTAGAACTGGTAAATCAATTTAGTAAAGTTGCAAGATACAAAAAGAATCTATAGAAATTCTGTGTTTCTATACACTAATAATGAACTGGCAAAAAGAGAAATTAAGAAAACAATCCCATTTGCAATTGCACCAAAAATAATGAAATGCCTAGGAATAAACTTAACCAAGGAGGTGAAAGCCCATACTCTGATAACTATAAAACATTGATGAAAGAAATTGAAGATAACACACATAAATCAAAAGATATTCTATGCTCATGGCTTGAAAGAATTAATATCATTAAAATGCCCATACTACCCAAAACAAGCTACAGATTTGATGCTATCTCTATCAAAAGAGCAAGAGTATTTTTTTTCACGAAACTAGAACAAATACTAAAATTTGTATGGGACTACAAAAGATCCCGAATGGCCAAAGCAATCTTTAGGAAAAACAAAGCTGGAGCTATCACAATCTCAGATTCAAGACATACTACAAACATACAGTAATAGAAACAGTATGGTACTGGCACAAAAATAGATACGTTGATCCATGGGACAGAGTAGAGAGTCCAGAAATAAACTCATGTTTATATGGTCTGTTAGTCTATAACAAAAGAGGCAAGAATATACAATGGGGAAAAGTCAATCTCTTCCATAAATGGTTCTGAGAAAACTGGATAGCTACATACAAAAGACTGAAACTGGATAACTTTCTAATACAATACACAAAAATAAACTCAAAATCGATTAAAGGTCTAAGAGACCCAAAACCATAAAATTCCTATAAGAAAATACAGGGGGTAAACTCTTGGACATGGGCCTTATCAACATTTTTCTACATGTCTCCTGAGGCAAGGGAGGCAAGTTCAAAAATAAACTATTGAATTACAATCACTAATTATCAGAAAAATGCAAATTAAAACCACCATTAAGACACCATCTTACACCTGTCAAAATGGCTAAAATAAAAAAGACAAGAAATAATAAAATGTTGGGGGACCTAGGTGGCTCAGTCACTTAAGTGTCCGACTTTGGCTCAGGTCATGATCTCCCGGATCGTGGGTTCGAGACCCGCGTCGGGTTCTGTGCTGACAGCCAGCTCAGAGCCTGGAGCCTGTCTTCGGATTCTGTGTCTCCCTCTCTCTCTGACCCTCCCCTGCTCACGCTGTCTCTTTCTCTCAGAAACAAACAAACAAATAAACAATAAAAACAAGAAATAAAATGTTGGCAAGAATGTGGGAAAAAGGAAGCCTCATGCACGGTTAAGGAGAATGTAAATTGGTGCAACCACTGTGGAAAACAGTATGGAAGTTCTTTTAAAAAGTAAAAATATAGGCAGTGCGCCCTTCAGTGCTGCGGATCTGCTCTTGCTTCAGCACTGTTTGTAGGGAACAGACCCACACCCCTTCTACCAGCCTCTGACCACCCTCCAACCTTTTTTCCAGTCGCAATCTTTGGAGCCATCTTCTTGCCCACCCTCTGTCTCCGGGACCAGCCAACACAGATTTTGAATTTAACTCCTCATTACCGATCAACCGTGAGTGTCCAGATTCATCAGAATTATTCTGCCTAGGTGAAGGCCACGGTCAACCACTTGATCATCATACATCTGCGGGCCTCCTACACCTACCTCTCTCTGGGCTTCTATTTAGACGGTGATCATGTGGCTCTGGTCGGCATGGGCCACTTCTTCCTCAAGTTGGCTTCTTCAAGTTGGCATAGGAGTCGCAGGAGGGCTTGGAGAAGCGAGGAGGGCACGGAGAGTCTCTTGAAGATGCAAACCCAGTGCAGCGGCCACGCCCTCTTCCATGACCCACAGAAGCAATCCCAAGATGAATGGGGTACAACCCTGGACGCCATGGAAGCCATCCGGCTTCTGGAGAACTTGAACTAGGACCTTTTGGATCTGCATGCCCTAGGTTCTGCCCACGCAGACCCCCATCTCTGGGACTTCCTAGAGAATCACTTTCTAGATGAGGAGGTGAAACTCATCAAGAAGATGGGCGACCACCTGACTAATCCCCAAAGGCTGTCCGGCCCCCAGGCTGGGCTAGGCAAGTACCTCTTCGAAAGGCTCACTCCCAAGCACGACTGAAATTCTGTCTTTGGAGCCCAGCAGCCTCTGAGAGGGCCATCCCCCAGGTTGCCCGGGCTTGTACCGAAGTCTCTCCTAGCAGGCACTAGGCAGCTTTTTAATCCTGGAGCCCTCTTCCAAGCTGTGGACCAAATAAAAACAATAAAGCTTTGTGCAGAAATAAAAAAAGGAAAAGTAGAAATGCCATGTGATCCAATATTCCCACTACAAAATGTTTACTGAAGAAAATAAAAACATTAATTTGAAAAAATATATCCATTCCTATATTTTTTGCAGATTATTTATAATCGCCAAGATATGGAAGCAGCGCAAGTGTCCATTGATAGATGAATGAATAAAAAGTTGGGGAAACCTGGGTGGCTCAGTCAGTTAAGTGTCTGACTGTTGATATCAGCTCAAGGGTGATCTCATGGAAGTGAGATTGAACCCCATGTCAGGCTCTGCACTGAGCATGGAGCCTGCTTGGGATTCTTGCTTTCCCCCTCTCTCTCTTCTTTCTTTTTCTTTCACTCAATAAATAAATAAACAAACAAACATTTAAGAAAAGAAAATATTAAAAAAGGAAGTGGTTATATATAATAGAATATTATTAAGCCATTAAAACAATGAGATCTTTCCATTTGTGACAACACAGATGGACTTAGAGGATATTATGCTAAATGAAAAAAGTCAGACAAATATCATATGATTTCACTTATATGTAGAATCTAAAAAAGAAAAAAAAAAACAAGGAAACTAATAAAAAAAAAAACCAGGCCCTAAAATACAGAGAACAAACTAGTGGTTGCCAAAGGGGAGGTGGGTGAAATAAATAAAAGAGCTTAAGAGTTACACACTTCCAGTTATAAAATAAATAAGTCATGGAGATAAAAAGTACAGCATAGGGAATATTGTAATAACACTGTATGCTGACAGATGGTGACCCCAATTATCAGGATATTGAGTAATGTATAGCATTGTTGAAATAATATGTTACACATCTGAAACTAACATAATAGTGTATGTTATTTATACTTTCATTAAAAGAAGAATGCCATGAAAAAATCTAAAAAAATTGGGCCAAGGATCTGAATAGACATTTTTCCAAAGAGCACATACAGATGGCCAACAGATACATGAAAAGGTTCTTAACATCACTAATCATGAGGGAAATGCAAATCAAAACCACAATAAGATATCACCTTAGACCTATTAGAAAAGCTATTATCACATAGAAGAGAAATAAAAAGAGTCGGCGAGGATGTAGCAAAAATAGAACACTAGTGCACTGTTGGTGGCAATAAAATTGGTGCAGCCACTATGGAAAACAGTACGAAGGTTTCTCAAAAAATTAAAAATAGAACTACTATATAATCCAACAATTCCTCTCCCGGGATTTCATCCAAAGGAAACAAAAACGTTAACTCAAAAAGATCTCTGCAAATTCATGTTTATTGTGGGACTGTTTATAATAGCCATGACATGGAAGCAACCTAAGTATCCATCCATGAATGAATGCATAAAGAAAATGTGAGATATCTATATTTATATATACATATATAGGTATATGTGTATATATAAGTACACACACACACAATAGAATATTGTTTAGTTGTAAAAAGAAGGAAATACCTTTTGCAACAGCCTGGGTGGACCTTGAGGACATTAGGCTAAGCAAAATAGGTCAGACAGGGAAAGACAAATACCAGATGATGTCACTTAAATGTGGAATCCAAAAAAAAAAAAAAATGCAAACAATCAAATAAACCCAACAACCAAACTCATAGAGAAGGAGAACAGATTGATCGTAGTCAGAGGTGGTGGATGGATGATATGAGTGAAGGTGGTCAAAAGATACAAACTTCCAGGGGTGCCTGGGTGGCTCAGTCAGTTGAACATCAGACTTTGGCTCCGGTCATGAACTAACAGCTCGGGTTGGGGAATTTGAGCCCCGCAACGGGCTCTGTGCTGACAGCTCAGACCCCGGAGCCTGATCTGGATTCTGTGTCTCCCTCTCTCTCTCTGCTCCTCTCCTGCTTGTGCTTTTTCTCTCTATATATATCAAAAATAAATAAACATTAACAAAAATATATAAACTTCCAGATATAAAATAAGTAAGTCCTGGAGATATAATATATAGCTATTATTGTGATTTAGTTACTAATACTATATTGCATATTTCAAAGTTGCTACAGAATTTTAAAGGTCTTCCACAGAAGTAAAAACCTTAACTAGATGTAGAGATGAATGTTAACTAGACTTACTTTGATCATTTTACCATATATACAAATACTGAATTATTATGTAGTATACCTATAACTAATATAATAGTAGGTCTCATTTTTAAAAAGAATAAATAAGTACTAGGGATGTAAAGTACAACATGATGACTATAGTTAATAGTGTTTTATGTTATATTTGACAGTTTTTAACAGAGTATATCTTAAACGTTCTCATAAATAAATTTTAAAAATGTTTTCCTTATTTTTGTATCTATAGGAGATGATGGATGTTAACTAAACTTAAGTCGTTTCAATAATATATGTAAATCAAATCATTATGCTGTATGCCTTGAATTTATACAGCACTACATGCCAATTATATCCCAATAAACTGGAAAAATTTTAAAAGAAATCAAATGTTTATTGGATGAAAGCATGCAAAAAACAAGTAATATAACCATCAAAATATTAGCATATATTTATGATGAACTTTCTTCCCAGTCTGTCTTGACGGTGGAATACTTTAAATATCATGCATAACGAATATGCCATAATTTGAGTATTTATAAGTCTTTATAAGACTAGTTTATTAGAAATATCCTACTTCAACACTTCACTAAAACTTCGGCCGTCTGGACCTTTCAAGAAAGTAGTGATTTTAATAAAGTTAATCCAAATGGTTTGCAAGAGTAGTCAACCTTGGAACTGATAAAATTTTATTTTAGCTGACTTCTTAAATGGACATCTTTGTGCAAATATACCATACACTTTCCAGGGGTTCTTAAAGGAAATTGAAACCCATTTATCCTTTCCTTGATTCATTCTCAGCACTGTAAATATATTACTCTAATGTACAGCAGAGACAGATGAAGACTATAGCAAATGACCCTGACAGGCAGCAGACCTTTCTGGATTCAACACTCCAGAACCTCAAATGATTCTCAGAAAAGTGCTGGTGAAAAACCTCACTTTGCATCTTGGCCTTCAGAGCTGGCTGCCCTACTTATACAACTTTCTTCACCTTAGTCTCAACTCCATGCTAGTCAGGTCCACTCCTCAGATCCCCCAGTAAGGCAGACACCTTCACTCCTTCTGAAGATTTGTTTATACTCTTCCTCCCTGTAGCAACATTCCCTGGAATAAACATACTTCCCCTCTTCTCTGCATATTCAAATCATCTCTAGCTTCAAGGCCTAGTTCAAACTCTAGCTGTTCAAGGAGTCTGTTTTTTAACAAGTCCTGTCCCTGAGTTCCCTTCCTGCTGGAAGTCTCCTATTACACAATCTGCCCCACTCACTCAGACTTTTTCCTTAGCTAGTGCGCGCATGTCTGTTCTTATATTTTCAGACAGCTTGTAAGTGATTGAAGTCAAGAACCTCCCTTCACCTTCCCCCATGCCTAAGAGTGTAATGCCTATAGTCAAGTGTTCAATGCTTCTTAAAATAAATGATTCTGAAAGGGAGACACTGTTGTTTATAGCATGCAATCAGTTTCAACTCACTTTCCTGTAAATATATTTCATCGCGAAAGGGCCAAGTATAGTACAATAACTTTAATCCTCTAGTGAAGAAGTTAAAGTCACTCTGATTTAAGTCACTCTGATAGCTATTGTTTTCCAACAGAGATATTGAGTAATTTCTCCAGATTGCCCATTGATTGTCCAAGTACCAATATTTGGACAATATTTATATAATTATAGTATATAATATATAGTATATAATATAATTAAACTAATTATGTTAGTTTTATAATATTTAACAAAATAATTTTAACAATTTATTTAACAATTTAACAAAATATTTAACAAAAATAATTAAAGTAGCCTTGCTTAACAACACATTCATTGCATGAGTGGCTTAATACTTGATCTACTCAATTTGGATCCCATTAACCTTCTACTAAGGAAGGGTAAATATTAAAGCTGATATTAATAGTACCCTCTGTATAGCTGCATTCAGCATGCCTATATGTACGCCCTCAAGGGGGAATCTTTAATTTTCATTAACTCAGAGGTCACTAATTAAGAAGTTATGATCATATGGAAGGGCTGAGGTCAAATATGCAAAGCAAATGCTGTGAACAAAATAGAGTAAATATTTGCACCATTTTTAAAGAAATCATTTATAGTTTATTTGCTAGTCATCAACCCAGTTCATTTTTCCGACTAGTTATCATTATCACCTGGTCCAGTAGTTCTCAAATTAATTCTAGTATGCATTAGAATCACCTGGACCTTACCACCACCATTTCTGATGCTGTAGATCTAAGTTGAGCTTAAGAATTTTAATTGTTACAAGTACCCAGGTGGTGTTAATACTTTGAAAACTACTGATCTAATCAATATTTTGCTGGAATCTGAATTCAATATACTCTACAATTCAAGCTGAACTTAATGACTTTTGTCTGTGTAATATTTTAGAGACCATCACCATGGTGGAAAGGTAAGTGGGTAGCAATTTCAAACTGTGATCTTAGTACAGTAGCAGTTATCCATTAATCAAATCATTCAATACAAAGCACTGCTACTACAGGTTCCCAGCTGAGTACTGGGCATCTTTTGTGGTGAGTGCCACAAAAGGTCTTTCACCTTGACTTGCACTTTGTATCAACCCAGGAGCCTGAGAATAAATTCTTCCAACTCCAACCCCTCACCCACACCAATTTAAGAACAAGCTTACATTGACATAGAAAACTGAGCAAAAATATTAAGATTATATGCTCTGGAGTCAGACAAAACTAAATTCAGATCCAAGGTGTATGACCTTGGACAAGTGATTTAACTTCTCTAAGACACATGTACCTCACGGAGTGGACACTCTAGTACACTGCTGAGATCCTCCTTCAGTATCTGACACAGCCTTGGGAGTGGTAAAGTCAGGCAGCCTTTATCTCTTGGCCCTGTCTTAGTTACGTTGCGGGGGATCACTTGGTCCATGACCACACCCCTTCCTGTGACAGCCCACATCCTCATCTGTGACTAATTGATGCAGGAATATGAAAATCTGGCTGGCTTGGCCCAATTCAGGATATCTCTAAAGGGCTCCTATTACTTCAGAATCTCTGGAGAAACTGTCCTTGGCTCAGCACTGCAGCTCAACCTCCACCTCTGTCCAAACCAGCTTCTTTAGTCTCCCTACCACAGGTGTTGACCCTAAGGGCTCTCCTTAATAAACATTAAACACACTAAACTCCACCTCAGACTTTGCTTCCCAGGGAATCAAACAAGTAACACTCATTTAAAAACAAACAAACACATCAAATGGTAGATGGCAGACAGCTCTAAGAGGCAGGAATTGTATGGATTCATTCATTCGACAAGCATTTATTGGGCCAGACTCTGTTCCAGATGCTAACAATACAGCAATGAACACAGATAACTAAATTTAATAAAAGAGATCATGAAAAGCATTATGAGGTTGAAATCTATTTATAGCTATAGCATTGATGGACTACTTACTATAAAAAGAGAAAGGTATTTCTGCCTCCCATCACCACTTTTTCACCTGCCTAATTTTTTTTAATTGTCTAAGTTTATAATATTCATGATATGTTAAAAAACTATAAAATCCTTGATTGCTTGTCCAAGCAGATCTCAGCCTGTTGCGGCCTAATTCCCATAAGGGGTTCCTTCCTTATCTGTGTGCTGCCCTTGGGAGCTTAGAGACCATTATGTTGCTCTTCTGCTACACTAGATTGTAGGAAATTGTGATGGTATTTAAAGTCCTATTCATCCGGACATCTCGTGCAGCAATTTCTGCATCAGTGCTCACGGAACATGGTAAAGTTTCTCGAGGACCCCAAGGCCCATGCTTGCCCAGACACACTACTCAGCTGTGTACTTACTGGGGTCTAAAGGCTCTAAGGTCTATCCAGGAGCTCAGCACAGATTGTGTCGGTTTTCAAACTAGGCAAGCCAATGGTGGTTTACTGTCATCATCCAGGGCTCAGCACTTAGAGGAGAACACAGAGGCCCTTCCTCCAAGACTCACCAATGTATTAACTCTCATGGCTCCCCTCCCTTTCCTGAGCTATAAATATCAAAGACCTGATTATTTGAATATGAAGGAGAGCTAAGGAGGCAGCAGATTGCCCCAGGGAGTGGGGGAGGTCATTGGTTAGGTCTTATATTTTCTTTGGAACTTCCTCACATGCCTTTCTTCTCTACTTGATCACTTCCCCTGTAGATGGTCTCCTTGAGCCAGCCCCTTGCACTCCAACAGTGTAAACCAAGGAACGCTTTAACTCCTACTACATTTTTGCAGTCTTGCCTTTGCCTAGGTATCTTGGCTTCTACCCAGTTACGTAATGATGCCATGTATGGCCTCAGCAGGAAGGCAAATTTAGGTATTTATCTCTCTTGTCCTATCTTTTACACCTCCATCCTTTTTTGCCCTCCATCTGCCTTCACAACTGGACTTGTTATAAATGGCAGGGTACTTTGCCTGCCTTATTTGTTGAAATGTCATGTTTCCAACTCTGCCTTAAGTATGGGAATAGGAGGCCTTATGTTTTTCTACTTCAAAATCACACTATATTTTTCTTCTGTTTAGTTCTCAAATGACTTCTCTCTGTAACTCAAGCACTCTCAATTAAAAGAAAACTCTTCAACCCTCAGAATGGAAGAAAATGTTTGCAAATTATACATCTGATAAGGGACTTATGTCTTGAATATACAAACAACTCTTACAACTCAATAATAAAAAGACAAGCCCATTAAAAATGGGCAAAGGATCTAAATAGACATGTCTTCAAAGAGATGACCAATAAAAATAAAAAGATGCTTGACGTTATTAGCTATCAGGGAAATGCAAATCAAAACAATGAGGAGATACCACTTCACACCCACTAGAATGGCTATAATAAAAAATATAGTTCATGACAAGCATTGGTCAGAATGTGGAGAAATTAGAACCTCATATATTGCTGGTAGAAATGGTTTTTTTTTAATGTTTATTTTTATTTATTTATTTATTTTTAAGTTTATTGTCATGTTGGTTTCCATACAACACCCAGTGCTGATCCCACAAGTGCCCTCCTCTATACCCATCACCTGCCTTCCCCTCTCTCCCACCCCCACCTGCCCTCAGTTTGTTCTCAGCATTCAAGAGTCTCTCATGGTTTGCCTCCCTCCCTCTCCCCCACTATTTTTCCTCCTTCTTCTCCCCCATACTCCTCCATTAAGTTCCTTCTAATCCTCCTATACGTGCAAACTTATGGTATCTGTCCTTCTCTGCCTGACTTATTTCACTCAGCATAACACCCTCAAGATCTATCCATGTTGCTACACATGGCCAGATTTCATTCTTTCTCATTGCCATGTAGTATTCCACTGTATAGATAAACAGGCCTGGTTCAATATTCTCAAATCAATCAATGTGATACATCATATCAATAAAAGAAAAGATAAAAACCATATGATCCTGTCAATAGATGCAGAAAAAGCATTTGACAAAATACAGCACCCCTTCTTAATAAAAACCCTCGAGAAAGTCGGGATAGAAGGAACTTATTTAAACATCATAAAAGCCATCTATGAGAAACCCTCAGCTAACATCATCCCCAATGGGGAAAAACTGAGAACTTTCCCCCGAGATCAGGAACACGACAGGGATGTCCACTCTCACCACTGTTGTCTAACATAGTGCTGGAAGTCCTAGCATCAGCCATCAGACAACAAAAGGAAATAAAGGCATCAGAATTGGCAAAGAAGTCAAACTCTCACTTTTTGCAGATGACATGATACTCTACATAGAAAACCAGGAGACACCACCAGAAGCCTACTAGAACTGATCCAAGAATTCAGCAAAGTTGCAGGGTACAAAATCAATGTACAGAAATTGGTTGCATTTTTATATACCAACAATGAAGCACAGAAACAGAAATCAAGAAACTGATCCCATTCACAACTGCACAATGGTGCAACCATTTTGGAAAACAGTCTGGTCGTTCCTCAAATGGTTAAGCATAGAGTTATCATATGACCCAGCAATTCCACTGCTAGGCATGCACTCAAGAGAAATGAAAACATATGTCCACACAAAAACTAGTTCACAGTGTTCAAAGCATCATTCTTCATAATAGCCTAAAAGTGAAAAAAATATAAATGTCTTTCAACTGAGAAATAGATATAAAAATATATAAAAATACTGATAGGTGATGTGACACAGATTAACATTGAAAACATTCTATGTGACAGAAGTCAGTCACAAAAGACCACATACTGTGTGATTTCTTTCATATGAAATATCCAGAATAGACAAATCTGTAGAGACAGAGTGTAGATCAGTGGCCCCCTAGAGCTAAGAGGGCTGGGAGAAAATGGAGAGAGACTACAATGGGTATGGGGCTTCTTTTGTGGGTGATGAAATGGTCTGAGATTGTGGTAAGGGTTGTATAACTCTGGAAATATAATAACCATTGAATTGTACATTTCAAAGTGGTTGATTGTAGGGTATGTGAATTATATCTCAATAAAACTTTTATATAAAAACATGTACCTCAGCATTCAATTGTTCAGTTTATACTAGACTATCTTATTTTGCACATTGTTTTGAAATTGCCACGTGTCATAAACATCTCCTCATGCCTCCACAGCCCAAGATTAAGCAAATGAAAATAATAACAACAGAACTTTCAAAAATTTGTGGTTCATACTTATACAAATCTGCTCTGAACACACAGAAATCCTGGATAAAATGTCACAAAACAAAAATTGTAATACATAGTCAAACTTGCAAGAATGAAAAGGTTAGCATCTGGGTGGCTTAGTTGGTTAATGATCCAACTCTTGATTTCAGCTCAGGTCATGATCTCAGGGTTTGTGAGTTGGAGTCCCACATTGGGCTGTGTGCTGACAGTGAGAAGCCTGCTTGGGATTCTCTCTCTCTCTCTCTCTCTCTCTCCTCCTTCCCTAATAAAGCTGTCACACACACACTCTCACTCTCTGAAAATAAATAAACTTAGGGGCCCCTGGGTGGCTCAGTTGGTTAAGCATCTGACTTTGGCTCAGGTCATGATCTCACGGTTTGTGGGTTCATCGGTTCAAGCCCTGCATTAGGCTCTGTGCTGACTGCCAGCTCAGAGCCTGGAGCCTGTTTCAGATTCTGTATCTCCCTCTCTCTCTGACCCTCCCCTGTTCATGCTCTCTCTTTCTCTCTCTCTCTCTCAAAAATAAAGCATAAAAATAAATAAATAAACTTAAAAAAAAAAAGATGGGGGAACACCAGTCCCAATATTGGAAAGAAAAATAATTGATGGTTATCAGAAGGGAAGGAGGTTGGGAGGTGGGCAAAAAGGGTGAAAGAGGGGCAGTCTATGGTGATGGATGGTAACTAATTATGGTAATCACTTTGCATTGTATGCAAATGTCAAGATATGACATACAACTAAAACTAATATGATGTTATATACTAATTTTACCTCAATTTTTGAATGTTTATTTTTGAGAGAGAGAGAGACAGAGCATGAGTGGGGGAGGAGCAGAGAGAAAGAGAGAGAGAGGGAGAGGGAGAAGGAGAGGGAGATAAAATCTTAAGCAGGCTCCAGGCTCTGAGCTGTCAGCGCAGAGCCTGACACAGGACTCAAACCCATGAACCATGAGATCATGAACTGAGCCAAAGTCGGACGCTTAACCTACTGAGCCACCCAGGGGCCCCGCAATTTTATCTCATTAAAAAAAAAAAAAAAAGTTAAAATCATAGCAATGGTACCAGCAGATGTTGAATAACCTATGGAGGTAGAGTTCTTGATGAGTTCTTAGGTCCTCATAGGGACAAAGATGAGGTTTCCACTTTCAGAATGTGGAAGAGTGAGAACTCTCTTCCAAAATCACTGAAACCTGAAGCCTTGAAGAACTGCCCCATTATTTGAAAGGGAATGTTAAAGTCTTTCTCTCCAAGCCTTTGATGGAAAATTAAGTACCTGAGGTTCCAAACCTAAGCCCTGTGCCATGCATGGATAGAGGGTGAAAATTGATACTGTGAACCTAAGAGTGAAGCCCTAACCTGACATAATGATGTAAATTGGCAATTAAAGAAGGCAATTAAAACAAGGGCACAGCCAAAGCTAACTTAAAACTTCTCTGTAAAGACTCTTCCACTAACCAGAGCCCAGGGCATTCTCACTAGGAAAAAAATACAATCCCTACTGGGGTGCTTGGGTGGCTCAGTTAGTTAAGCATCTGACTCTTAATTTTGGCTAAGGTCCATGATCCCAGGGTCTTGGAATCAAGCTCACATTAGGCTCAGCAAGTGTCAGGCTCCCTGTAGAGCATGAAGCCTGCTTAAGATCATCTCTCTCCCTAACTTGTTCTCAGGCTCTCTGTCTCTGTTTCTGTCTCTGTCTCTCTCAAAAAAACAAAACAAAACAAAACCCCCAAAAAACCAAACCAACACCTACTGAAGATAAACTTTAAATGGTCAACTACACAAGGAAATTACCCTGATGGAGAGTAAGCAAATGAACAAGAAGAAGAATTAGCACATCAAGAATTTCAGTTAACATAAAGGAGCAATAAATATAGCTAAAATTATTAGAGATAAAAGAATAATTGGGGATCTTAAGGAAAGAATCCAACGTTAGGAATAAAAGAAAAGAAGTTTTGAAAAATTTGAAAAAGCACATCCAACTCTGAAAATGAAGAAAGTAGTCACTGAAATGGAAATTCAATGGACAGATTAAGTAGCAAATAAGAAACAGCTAGAAGAAAATGAAAGGCAATGTCTTTTTGTTTATATTTATATGATGCATCCTGAAATTTTTAAATATAAAAATATAGAAAATATGAGCCAGATTAGGAGATGTGGAGGACAGGATAAAGAGGTGTGCCATTCATCTAATGGGAGTTAAAGAGTTACAGAATAGGAGGAGGGAATATTCAAAGAAATAATGGCTAAGAAATTTTCAGTATTAAAGATGTTATTTTGGGGGTACCTGGGTGGCTCAGTCAGTTAAGCATCCAGCTTCGTCTCAGGTCACGATCTCCGGTTCATGACTTCCAGCCCCACATCAGGCTCTGTGTGGACAACTCAGAGCCTGGAGCCAGCTTTGGATTCTGTATCTCCCTCTCTCTCTGCCCCTCCCCAACTTGCTCGCACGTGCTCTCTTTCTCTCTCTCTCAAAAATACATAAACATTAAACATTTTTTTAAAAAAAGATGTTACTTTTTATTTTCAAATACAGTGTTAATTACTTAAAACATAAAATATTTTTCAATGACAAAAGTTCTATATGTTTCTTTGCTTATGCTTTTATAATCTATATATTGTATACAGAGAGTCCTTTATGTGGTAGAGTGGAAATAACTCTGTAAAAGCTAATAAACTTAATTATATTCAATTTGATATTTTCTTCCCCAAGAACACACAACTGCAAAGATACTTGTAGACAGTTTAATCAGCAGTTGAAAAATCAGAATTGCAAACATGTTACACATTGCGTATTCAATTCCCTCAAGATTTTTCACAATAGCATACAACTTAAATATAAATGTAAATTTTACAGTAACTAAATTGTGTAGTGAATTTTCAGTAACCGTGTATGCACTCAGTTGACTCTGTTATCAATAATTGTTACTGGAAAAAACTCAGAATTTCCTATAAGAATTGACACAAGGAGTCACTCCCCTGATCTCAAGCCTATCCCTGTCCCTTGTGTCTACATCATGGACAGACACTGAGTTGTTAACAAATAAACTATACTTTCTGGTGTTTTCATAAATAAAACAAAATTACAAAATCATTACATCCATAATTTTATATTTCCTTCATGTTAATGTGTGTTAATGTTGGAAATCATGTTGCAAAATGAAACTTTCCTAAGTTATTTTCATAATTATTCACAATTTTATATTCCTTAATGTTTTCAAAATGCTATGAAAATATATGGTTATTCTATATCATAGCATTCTGTAATGCTAGTGACACTTTAATCCTCATCTGTAGGTCAGATAGAAGAGATATCTGATCTGTAGATATCTAATATCTACACATGTAGCCAGCATGTGTGACTTCAGGAAAATCAAGATTGCAACCTTAGCCTCTAGGGCAAGATTTCTCAAACTCAGCACTACTGATATCTGGGGCAGGATCACTTTTTGTCATGGAGAAGGGCTGTCCTATGTATCATAGAATATTTAGCAGAGTCCCTGAATTCTATCCACTAGATTCCAGTAGCAACTTATCACCAGCTGTGACAACAAAAATGTATCTAGATACTTCCAAATGTCCCCTCAGCTATAAAATTGCCCCATTAGGACTATTGACCCAGAGAGAAAATTAATGCATAAGCAATCAAATAG
Source organism: Hyaena hyaena (assembly GCF_003009895.1). Taxonomy (NCBI): domain Eukaryota; kingdom Metazoa; phylum Chordata; class Mammalia; order Carnivora; family Hyaenidae; genus Hyaena; species Hyaena hyaena. The sequence continues at coordinate 314,912 of NW_024080893.1, read as the reverse complement.
GTACATATATACTCATACTATTCCACATCTTACATATAACATTTTCACTTCCTTATGAAGTGAATATGATTGGTCTGTAGCATTCTTTAAAGTTTCCATTCTTCTGTTCAAATAATCCTGCTTATTCCTAAATATAGTTTAGCATTTCAATGACACATGTATTTTAGCGAAAGAACTATCTCCGCATTACTAACAGTTCACCTTTTTTTAAACTAGCAAGTGACCTTTGTCTCAAATTTTGATTTCCAATCATATGGAAATTTTAAGTAACGCTATTCAAGCTAATAAAGTGCTATCTGATCTTTTATACTCACATTATTTCTGTGAGGTAATTAAGTGTTTAGTGTTAATTTCCATCATTAAATGAGATTAAGGATAAATTCAAGGTCATTTACAACTGTCAGTGGCAAAATGAAAATAGACAACTTATGTGACTTTTCCCTCCTGTCAGGATTGTTGTGATTCAAAATAATTAAGACCATTACATGATTTCATTTACATTATATTAACATTTTACCTCTATTTGGTTTTTCCCAAATATTCAGATAAGATAAATTATTTTTCATAATTAATAACAGTACTTTGATTTCTTAAGAATTCCATCTATCACTGTTATGTGTTTATAAAGGTAAAATATTAACAGTTCCCAATGTCACAAAGATGTACTTTGTTAAAGAAAGTGGACAATAATGGAAGTACCATATCTCTCATTAAGAATACACTGCACAGGAATGCTTGGATGGCTTAGTCGGTTAAGCATCTAACTTCAGCTCAGGTCATGACCTCACTGTTTGCGAGTTCAAGCCCCACATCGGGATCTGTGCTTCTGGCTCAGAGCCTGGAGCCTGCTTCAGATTCTGTGTCTTCCTCTCTCTCTCTGACCCCCCCCACTCATGCTCTGTCTCTCTCACTCAAAAATAAATAAAAATATTTAAAAAAATACACTGCATTATCCCTTGGCAGTTAGATAAGAGAAAAAATTATTTAAAATCTAGACTTTGATTTCCAAATTTGAAGCATTGTACACACATCTGCATTTACACTTATTAAATAAATAACAGTAGTTCAAATCACACTTGCATAAAACTAATAAGATTATATTTTATTACTCATTAAAAAATTGTAGAAAGATTTACAAAATTTGATGTATGCTTACAAATATATTGATGAAAAAATAACATCATACATATATGAAATATATGAACACATCATTAATTTAAATGTTATATAAATCTCTTTGCTTTAGATAAATGTGACTTCCTATTTATTTTATTTCTTAATGCTTTCAATTGGCAACCTCTAAACATACCTCTGATATTTCTTACCTAAATATCAGAAAATAAGAAAAAAGTACTTAATTATAAACCATTTTTAATGTGCCTAAATGTTTCTCACATTATTTGAAACCATTATAAAGAAAAAAATCTATACAGGATCTAATATGGGAACTGTAGAAATATATATGTTATTGATAAAAGCCTGTGACCAAACTCTTAGCTAGAAATGTAGCAAAATAAACAAAATAAACTTTGAGAGTGGTACTTGAAGTTTTAAACCAGGGAACAAATCATATAGTTAGTAATTCCAGAACATTAAAAAAAAAAATAGTAGTGTTTGCCTATGTAATTTGGCTCTTCAACTGTATGAATACACTAGAATTCAAGACTTCTAAGCATATTTACTTTTAAATTTAATAGACTACAAATTAGTTGATATTCAAATTAGTATCATTCAACACAATCATGTAATTCCATGGAGCTTAACCATTTTAATCATGTAAATGTTCTTGGGTCACCAAATCCTTAAGTACCTATAGTGAAAGTACTTTAGTCATTATCAGGCTCATAGGAGTTTATGATTTATAGTCTGGGATTTAGTGACCCAGGATCTGGGGTAGTATGATTCATATTGGGTATCTCAAGACATATTCAAGCCCAAGGTAACAGAGTAAACAGGAAATCAGGAAGACAAGCAAAGTAAAGTTGTACAACAAAACCAGAGTTGGGTTCAAAACTAGGACTGCATATAAGAACCAAAGGCTAGGATGCCTGGGCGGCTCAGTCAGTTAAGCTCAGAGCCTGGAGCCTACTTTAGATTCTGTGTCTCCCTTTCCCTGCCTCTTCCCACTCACATCTCTGTCTCACTCTCTGTGTCTCAAAAGTAAATAAACATTTTAAAAAAACCTTTGTTAATAATAAAAAAAAAAAAAAGAACCAGAGTCTAAGGCAATATAAGCAGCCAATGGCTAAGAGGTCTAGATAATTAGCTTAAAGGCACAAGAATAGATAAATAGCACCAAGAAGACCTTGATCATTGTTTTGTCCCAAACAGATGCTTCTTGATTATCACCTTTCTGAGCCGTAATTGGTTCCAAGGTTAATATGTTCCCTGATAGAGCTGATATGGATCAATGAGAAGCAAAGATCTAGATAACAAAGATCTCTCACCCTATTGTTTTCTAAAAAAATGGAGAATGTAGTAGAAAGGAGAAAGCTTTTTTCACTATTACTTATGATTTTCGTAAATCCTAAAACTGATATGCTAGCACCAAATGCATGGAAAATACATTTATGAATGCCCAAATTTAAAAATATGCTTTTGACCATTAAGTATGTGTGTACTAATCTTTCAGCACATATGTGGTTATAACTTTCAGAACTACAGCTTCATTCAAATAAGAGAAATAGAGGAAAACACTGACTCTGAAACTCTTAGTCTAGAATAGCATCAATTATTGAGTCTAGGAACTGAAGAGTCAGGACTGCGCTTTAACAAAAATTTTCCCCCAAACTTTACTCATTATAGAGGCCCCCCCTTCAAAAAATAATCTCAACCTGACCCAATTATCTTAGAAAATATATCAAACTGGGACACTGTTTAAGATCATCTAGTATCACAGCTGTTTCACAAATGAGTCCCATGGAGCTTGCCACTTTGGTCTGTGGAGTTCAATTCAATATGGTTGAAGGCAGGGTTGTCAGTTCCACCATCTTCTATTGGATGAGATTTATAGCTTAAAATATGCTTCTTCTAAAAGAAAATGTTAGCACAGTGATTAGAAAAAAGAAACTATTCGATTCTAAATAATTGTTACTGCTTTTCTTTCTCTAAATCAGCATTGTAGTCTACTGAGGATGAGATATAACAGAAATATATCATCAAAGAATAGATCAAATATGTTCCTTGTCTGTCAGAGTTCAAAAGAGAGTCTGAGGACTAACTAGTATTCTATCTTGGTGGTAAAAGCACAGTCTTATTAATTGAAGGAGAAAGAAAGCCAACTTACTTTCTTAAAAACGTCAAAATTGGAAAGAAAGTCCTCTTTGGTTAATAGGAATCTGCGGTCTAAATTTTGTTTTCTTCCTCCTGAAAAACATTTACATTATTTACATTGTTAGAAAGATATCCGTAACTACCCAGTGATGGCCCATCATACAAGCATTTGACTTGGGTACATTCAACTCTATGCACTTATAAGACACAAAGAGAAAGAGATTCTTTTAAGCAGTGCTGGAGACTTGGCTCACCATTTCCCTTCTCTTAGCCAGTCTCAGATGCTGCAAGCCTCTCGCTGTGATAAATATGAGTCTGGTGTTTAAAACCGAATGAGATGGCTCTTAAATCTAAGCCACCTACTCATATGGAGCTTAACCTGAGAAAGAGCCCAGTACTCATAGGGAAACTGGTTTAAAATCATCCTCTAAGATCTACCAATAAAATATCAAACCATCTGCCTCTGCTTCAGACAGTGGAGTTGCATCCCCCAAGTTTCAGGGCTAGGAATGTAAATGTATGTGAAGAAATGCAGGAAATTATTAGTTGTCAAATAAATTAGTTAAATGAAAATCAGTATGATGATTGTGTTTGATTCAACTCCTCTTCCTTAACATTTTGCTTTACAAAAATTATTCTTTATTTGTAGATAGAAGATGAAGCTTTTTAAATCTGTGTGCTTCTCAGACTACTTTTGTACAAATCATCTAGGAGATGTACTTATAATGCAGATTCCTGGACTCCAACCTGGACCAACCCAGTTAGAAACTCTGGAGGTAGGGCCACTGAATCCTAATTTTCACCAAATTTCCAAGGTGATCTTTATGCTCCCTAATATTTGAGGGCCACCACTTCAGTACAAATGTTAGGATTTTAATTATGGGAACCTCTGCTCTTCCAGAAGTGGGATCAGCTTTAAACTAGTTCACTCAACATTGTTGAGTAACCACCATACGCTAGAGAATCTACAAGGTGCTGGAGAGACAGAGATGAGTAAAACAATTACTGTACTTATTCCTTACCGTCTACTTAGGGTAGTATTTACCCCACCTAGTGATGAAGAGACACAAACAGAGATGGAGGGAGGCAAACCATATGAAACTCTTAAATACAAAGAGCAAACTAAGGGTGGATGGAGGGGTGGGGGAGAGGGGGAAATGGGTGATGGGCATTGAGAAGGGCACTTGTTGGAATGAGCACTGAGTGTTATATATAAGCAATGAATCATGGGAATCTACCCCAAAAACCAAGAGCACACTTTACATACTATGTTAGCCAATTTGATAATAAATTATATTTTTAAAAAATGAAGAGATAGACCCACTCACAGTGGGTACATGGTTAGGTGAAACTGAAACACCAACCAAGTCTGTATGACTTGAATTCTTACCAATTCCTAGTATCATACAGTAGATCTTTAAATTTATTTCCCAAGAAGTGTTAGGATTTTGTGTTTCTGGTTTGTCTTTTGTTTTTTTTTTTTGTTTGTTTTGTTTTTTGAGGTGCTCACTGCTGTTTTGAAGTAGGAATAAGCCGTTTATGAAATTAATAAAGTCGTATTGTTTTTTATCACTGGATGCCTCCTCACCTGGGTATATAGCTTTACTTTACAAAACAAAAGATATGGTCGTATATGGTTATCAGAATAAAAACTTTTAAGGGAAAAAAAGAGAATGTTAAAAGGGAATACTCTGATACTCCATTTTCTTTCTTTTTTTTCAAATTTTTATTTAAATTAAGTTAGTTAACATACAGTGAAATATTGATTTCAGGAATAGAATTCTGTGATTCATCACTTACATACAACATTCAGTGCTCATCACAAGTGCCCTCCTTAATACCCATCACCCCATACCTCCCTCCATCAACCCTCAGTTTGTCCCCTATTTTTAAGAGTGTCTTATGGTTTGTTCTCCTCTCTTTTTTTCTTCCTCCCATATGTTTATCTGTTTTGTTTCTTAAGTTCACATATGAGTGAAATCATATTGATACTCCATTTTCTTAAAGAAAAAGGAATAGGTTGAATAAGGACCTAAGGTCAAATAGTACAAGGACACTGTTTAGATGTATTCCTGTTCTGAATAATTGAGTTATTTGTGAGAAAAGTTTAAAATCTGTCTGAAAATATATCAAAGCAGACAAAAGAATAGTTCTACTGTGCTGGTAAATTTATTTATGAAAAAAGCCACAGTCCTTTTGAAAAGAAAGCATAGTTTAAAATAACTGTTTGAAAGGTAATAAATAGCTATAAACTTTACCATAAATGCATAAGATTTATACATTGCAATATATAATAATCACTAATATAACTGTTGATATGGTTATATTAACATTATCACTAGCTATTAATATCATTTATTAATTATAAGTACAAGTATCACAGAAGCTTGAAAGGCAGTGCTACTAAGGAGCTACAAAACAATAATTGATAGTAGAACTTCTTCCACTACTTTCTATTTAGAATTTCTTCTACTATCAAGTGCCAGTGATGGTAGCCTTTCAGTGTAAAGGAAACAAAGACATCAGACATCCTAGGACAAACGTATAGACTTTCTGACTAGTTATTGCACGTTTGAGGAAAAGGACAGTGAGCTACCTTCCCTCTATCTAGTTGCTATGGATGTACATGTGTGAGGGAATGTAGGAAATTGGGGAGCCCAGCACTTCTCACCAACTCTACACTATTATCCTGCTTCCAGCCACCAAGATTGCTCACCTGGCTTACTGTTATAGCCTCCTACCTGCCCTCCATCCCTTAGGGACTATTCTTAAAACTGGATCAGAGTGTTCCTTTGAGAATTATTGGAAAAGTAAATTGAAAAAGTATTCCAGGTAGTCGACCTAAAAGACACAGTGATGGAAAATAGGAGAGAAAAGAGAAGAAAATTAGAATAAATGTCTGAGACTCAAACATTTGTCTAACAAGAGTTTCCAGAAAGAGAAAAACAGAAAATCACAGGAAATTACAAAAGAAATAATATAGGAAAATGCCTTTGAACTGAAGGACATGACTCTTCAGATTGAAAAGACCCTACCAAAGGCTTAGGGCAAAGCAGTCATTGTGAAATGGGTCACATGCAAATTGCCAGCAGATAGCATGGTACTAGCATCTTAATAACAACAGAGTTAATTAGGAGAAAGTTAAGACATCCTCTCAGGGGGGCGCCTGGGTGGTTCAGTTGGTTGAGTGTCTGACTCTTGATTTCAGCTCAGGTCATGATTTTATGGTTTGTGAGAGAGAGCAGAGTCCTGCATGAGTTTGAGCCTTGCGTTGGGCTTGGCACTGACAGCACAGAGCCTGCTTGGGATTCTCTCTCCCTCTCTGCCCCTCTCCTGCTTGCACATGTGCATACACATACTCTCCCTCTTTCTCTCTCTCTCAAAATAAATAAACGTGGTATGTTTTCACTCATATGTGGAACTTGAGAAACTTAACAGAAGACCATGGGAAAGGGAAGGGGAAAAAATAGTTGCAAACAGAGAAGGAGGGAGGCAAACCATAAGAGACTCTTAAATGTAGAGAACAAAGTGAGGGTTGATGTGGGGGGGGTGCAGAAGAGAGGGGGAAATGAGAGATGGGCATTGAGGAGGGCACTTGTTGGGATGAGCACTGGGTGTTATATGTAAGCGATAAATCACGGGAATCTACTCCCAAAGCCAAGAGCACACTGTACACATTGTATGTTAGCCTACTTGACAATAAATTATATATATATATATCTTTTTAATTTTTTAAATGTTTTATTTATTTCTGAGATAGGGAGAGAGACACACACACAGCATGAGCAGGGGAGGGTCAGAGAGAGAGGGAGACACAGAATCTGAAACAGGTTCCAGGCTCTGAGCCAGCTGTCCGCACAGAGCCTGATGCGGGGCTCAAACCTATGAACCGTGAGATCATGACCTGAGCCAAAGTCAGATGCTTAACCGACTGAGCCACCCAGGCGTCCCAACAATAAATTATATTAAAAAAAAAAAAAGACATCCTTTCAGAAACAAGAACGTTATTTTCAACCTAGGATTCTCTATTCAAACAAATGATCAATCAAGTATAAGGGAAAATTAAAGACATTTTTTTCCAGAGATACCACATTTTCAAAATCTCCTGTCTACACTTTCTCAAGAACATGCTAAAAGGATATACTCCATTCAATTAAGGGGATAAACAAGAATTAGGACTAATGGAATACAGGCAGCAGAGAGTCCAACACAGGGGGGAGACGGACAGGATTCACAGAATGAGGACAAAATGAAGCTCCAGGATAACAGTTCTATAGCAATCCCAGAAAGCAGTGTATATACCATGAGTATTATCAGTTTTTTTAAATAATTTTTAAAGTTTATTTATTTATTTTGAGAGAGAGAGAGAATGAGTGGAGGAGGTGCAGAGAAAAAGGGAGAGAAAAATCCCAAGCAGGCTCCTTGCTGACAGTTTTTAAATGTTTTTAAATAATTTTTTAAAATATTTTTTATTTATTTCTAGGAGAGAGAGAGAGAGAGACAGCGTGAGCAGAGGAGGGTCAGAGAAAGAGGGAGATACAGACTCCGAAATTGGTTCCAGGCTCTGAGCTGGCAGTCAGCACAGAGCCCGACGCAGGGCTCGAACCCACGAACCGCGAGATCATGACCTAAGCAAAAGTCGGACGCTTAACCGACTAAGCCACCCAGGCACCCCTTTAAATGTTTTTAAAGTTTATGGACATCGGAAAAAAAGCTTCACACTATGTTTAGCTATAACGATTATAATTATCATTCCTTACCTGTGTATCCTTCTTTACAGTTTACAAAACGTCAGCATAGGATAATGAAAAGATCATGACACAGGATTGTGGTAATAACATGTGTAAAATCCCTAACATTGTAGTAGCTACATACATTTTCAAGCACTTTATTTTTATCTTACAGCAACCTATGAGACAGGGAAGTCAATCACCACTAACCTCAATTTACACATAAGATAGTTAAGCCTCAGAGTAGCTTTACAGACTTCCTTAAGTTCATGCAGCTAGTACATGGAGGAGCAAAGGTTCAAAGAGAAACTTCTGCTTTTGAGTGTAGGCCTCAAATTTCCCATGAGGAAAATAAACAAGTAATTAAACTAGTTGTTAACAGGACTACAGTAAAATAATACAAACAGCTATAAACCAGATATAGTAAAAACTGATTTGGCGGTAAATACAATACTAAAGTTTACACAGTTACCTGTTGTTAAACTGATTAGCATTCCCATGAATAATGTTACCAAAGTTCCAAGAGTGCTGAAGTATAGATATGATACAGAATACCAGTTGTCCATCAGTGGAGTCCTGAGAAAAAACAAAAGTTTAGCTGTAAATGTTCATGTAATGCTACTAGCAACTGAGTAGTCTCAATAATCTTCACACATGGCAAAGTCAAATATTTAATAATTTTTTTTAATGTTTTATTCACTTCTAGGAGAGAGAGAGAGACAGCGTGAACAAGGGAGGGTCAGAGAGAGAGGGAGTCACAGACTGAAACAGGCTCCAGGCTCCGAGCTGGCAGTCAGCACAGAGCCCGACGTGGGGCTCGAACCCACGAACCGCGAGATCATGACCTAAGCGAAAGTCGGACGCTCAACCGACTAAGCCACTCAGGCGCCCCTATTTAATAATGTTTTTAATGTCAGAATCTGCTGTTCCAATTTTATCTTATTGTATCAATAATTAAAAGCCTGAGGGAAAAATATTAAAACCCTGGTTTAACCTTGACCATATACTATAATACTAAATGTCCATGTGTATTCATTCAACTCTGCTTTATGTCCCCAGGCACTGTTCTTGTCATTAAAAAGTCTACCATAAAAATGGTTGATAGGGTTCCTGCCCTCATAAGGTTTACATCCTAATGGAAAGAGAAATAAAATAAACAAGTAAACTAACAAATATAATAATTTCTATTGGTGGAAAGTGCTGTAAAGAAAATCAAACAAAGTAATGTGATATTAACATAGTGGAAAGAAAAACTATACTCCAATGCAGAGTCAGAGAAAGCCTTCAGGAAGAAGTAACATTTGAACTGATATCTGAACAAGGAAAAGTTCATGAGGAAAGCATTCTAGAGAGAGATAAAAGCCAGCTGACGAAAGCATAGTGAGTAACATACAGAGTTACACAAAATGAGAGGAAGACAGAGTTCTTTTTTTTATTAGACTTGTAGGAAGTTTGAATTTTACTCCCTGGGCAGCGGCACTCAGGGAAGTACTTTAAATGGAGGAGTGACATGATCTGATCTGTTTCTAAAATGATTGTTCTAGGATCTCACTTTCAGCTTTAATAGAGTAGCTTGATTTAGACCAACCATTCTGCCAAGAACAATGTATAAAAACTGGGGGAAAGCAGGTAGTTACGGCCGAGTGGTTAAGATGATGGACTTGAAAACTGGGGGAAAGGAGTAGGCAGATATTTTTAAGATACCGAGAGTCACAACAATTAGAACTTGAGGGGCCAAGATCCCAGAAAGAAGGGAAACACACTGAGGTGAGCTATTGAAATTCAGATGTGGTACTACTGGGGGGGAAAACAGACAAAATAGAACAGAAGAAATAGACCCCCAATTACATAGTCATCTGGTTTATGTCAAAGTCGACAACTCTTTGGAAGGGGAAAAAGGGAAGTTCTTTCCAATAAGTGGTACTTGGTTAATTGAATATCCATATGGGAAAAAATGAGTCTTGATCACAGCACCCACAGAAATCAATTCCAAATGAGACTACATTTCATAAATGGGAATAGTTAACATTTTTTTATGAAAAATTATAGGAATCTCTTTATGACCTCAAGATAGGCAAAGATGTAATTGGGATACACAAAAGACTAAACATATAGGAAAAAGATTGATAAGTTGAACATAATTAAAATGAAGAAGTTTCTTGGGAATGTAAACTGGTACAGCCCCTCTGGAAAACAGTGTGGAGGTTCCTCAGGAAACTAACCATAGAACTCCCCTATGACCCAGCAATAGCACTGCTAGGAATTTACCCAAGGGATACAGGAGTGCTGATGCATAGGGCACATGTACCCCAATGTTCATAGCAGCACTCTCCACAATAGCTAAAACATGGGAAGAGCCTAAGTGTCCATCAACGGACGAACGGATCCAGAAGATGTGGTTTATCTATACCATGGAATACTACATGGCAATGGGAAACAATGAAATCTGGCCATGTGTAGCAACATGGATGGACCTTGAGGGTGTTATGCTGAGCAAAATAAGTCAGGCAGAGAAGGACAAATATCATATGTTTGCACATATAGGAGGATTAGGAGAGGAACAAGGGGGAGAAGAAGGGGGGAAATGGTGGGGGAAAGGGAGAGAGGCAAACCATGAGAGACTCTTGAATGCTGACAAAAACTGAGGACTGATGGATGTGGGGGGGAGGGGGGGATGGGCATGGAGGAGGGCACTTGTGGGGATGAGCACTGGGTGTTATGTGGAAACTAATTTGACAAACTATTTGTAAAAAAATAAAATAAAATAAAATAAAATATATTTTAAAAAAAATGAAGACGTTTCTGACCACCAAAATTATCACTAAAAGATTAAAAAGGCAATCCACAGACTAGGAGAAAAAGATTTTCAAAATATATTTTGTATCTAGAATATATCAAGAACTCCTCAATAAATAAGAAAAAAATTGAGAATGAATTTAAAAATAGATCAAAGATTTCAACAGACAAGTGACTAAAGTAAATATTCAAGTGGAAATGGCCAATAAATATATTAAAAGATATTGAATGTAACTGATAATAAGGGAAGTGCAAATTAAAACTACAAGATATCAATATATACACATCAAGCATTGAGAACTTAATAAAAACTGAATGTGGGTAATAGAAATGCAGAATCTAGACAACCAAAAGGTATTTTATTTCATTTTCAGCTATGTCATTTACTCCACTTGTACTCTAGCAACACGGATGACTTCCTAAGGTGCCATGGGGCTTCAAAGTTTCATGCCTTTGCATACACTACTCCTTCACTATGCAATATATATTTCTTCTTCCTTTGGTCCCTCTACCCAACCTTGTTCATCTGACTGATTCCAGTAGGTAATCCTCATCTGAGGTTTTCTTGACTCCGCCCAGGAAGAGTTAGGCTCTAGGAAGAGCCTGATGGCTCTTTTGATCACTTATGAATACTACTCACCACAAGTACTGTTTGTTTATCTTCTTGTCCATCTTCCCTTCTGGTCATTTTCTGTGATAAAAATGACTTTCAGACATCTCTCTAGCCAGCTTCTACATCCTTCCTACCTCTCTACCTCTTCCTACATCTCTAAAGTCTTCCTGCTACTCACTCCAACCTTGTTTATATTCATTCTTTTAACAAGTATTCACCAAGTATTTATTACTATTTACCATGTGCTAGTTTTATACTTACTTTATACTTAGTTCTTACTGGATTAATTGTTTCATGTATATTAGCACACTCTCTCCAGCTAAATTACAATTTCCAGGAAGGCAGGAACCACAGTGAATGAGAGGGGAAGGCTTTCTAGGGATAATACATAAATGGCTAGCCCAGAGCTGAGTATGTAGTTCGTTCTGAAAGATTCTTGTTTATTACCTGTTATTTTATAAACAAGCTAACATATAAAAGTAATTATTATGGAACCAGGTATATACTAAACCTCAGCTAATTTATTTGTTTCAAAATCCAAATAACTATTTTGCCTCAGTCTCTTAAATTAAGAGAGATATTTACACAGCCAGGACAAATGCTAAGCAAAATTGTTTAACAGTACATCCTGAATGTCCTCTCACATACCATTCCATTATTTTTTCTCCAACAACTTGCCCCTACACATGCACATTAGTGCTTTCATGCTTGTCCAGACTGCTCCCTGCGTTTCCTTGCTCCTCATCCCACAGCACCCCACCTAGTCAGACCTCCCCCAAATATGCCTCAGGCTCTGGAACTATCTTTTCTTTCTATTCACGAAGCATTTGCCAGCCTTGAACTTCCATTGGCAAGCATTCTCATAGTTGGATTTTCTTTGGAACATGACTCACTAATTATAACAGTCAAATTCCTTCTCTCAGGAGGGCATCCAGTTAAAGAGGGAGACCCCATGTCTTTACCCAAAAGGCATGAACTGGGGGCAATAAACTGGGGGCAAAGTACCTCATCTTTGTATTCCTTGAACATTTCCATGGGGGTTTATGCTTTAAGGCTGGACATAAATCTGTCCACTATAAAATGTCTTGCCCTCACATCCACTGTATAATAAAACACTCACCTATTAGCAGATGCACAACATTTCATTAAATCAGACGACATAAGGATCCAGAAGCCGAAAAGTATACCACATACAGAAAACTCTAGCAAGAATATCACAGCTGCAACTCATTGCTAATGTTCTTTTTTTTTTTTTTTAAATAGTTTATTAATGTGCTAAAAGGTTTGGAATCTTTAAACCTAAACAAATAGCAATGATCTAACATATTTAGATAACTATAGCTTTTAGTCTGTAAAAGCTATACTTCAAAGACTATAGAAGCAATGTCTCTCTTATAATGGTGGTTTTCATTTTAAAAGGCTTTTAGTTGACAAAGACAATTTTTCATTCAACTAGAGCTGATATTTGGTAGCATTTACCCATAATAGAATTTTTTTGGGTTATAATTCAAGTCTTCTCCAACCTTGTTCATATTCATTCTTTTAACAGAATCTGTAAGCGAGGCTGAAGAATCTATCAAAATTAAGAATATACAGCATTTTTTGCTGTTTCTGAACAAAATACTATAGCCAGCAAGCCATAAGGGCTCACCCATTTCAGATCAGGGAAAACCACAGCACTGTAGGCAAGACAGATAGCAACTGTTCTCTACCTGTCACATACATTTCTTAAAAATATGACATTATAGGGGCGCCCGGGTGGCTTAGTCAGTTAAGCATCCGACTTTCGCTCAGGTCATGATCTCGCGGTTCGTGGGTTCGAGCCCCGCGTCGGGCTCTGCGCTGACTGCCAGCTCGGAGCCTGGAGCCTGTTTCAGTCTGTGACTCCCTCTCTCTCTGACCCTCTCCTGCTCACGCTGTCTCTCTCTCTCTCTCTCTTAGAAATAAATAAAAAACATTAAAAAAAATTTTAAAAATATGACATTATAAAGTTTAATTCAATACCTTTCAGCACCATGTACTTGGAAAGCACTAGTAGAAAATGGCATTTCTGTGGTCGTCACCCAATTTGTCACATTGTATGTGCTGTTACAACCATACGTTTCAAGACTGAGTGGCAGAGTTCTCTCAGGCAGTGGAGGATACAGTTGAGCTCCAATTCCGACCCACAAAGAAACAACAAATCCAGCCACAAGACCAGCAAGTGCTCCCTGAAAAACAAGAGTGCTTTTAAAAGAAAAAATAATACAGTTTGCTTTGGGATGGAAATTAATATTAGATGGTTAAGCTCAACATGGTCCAAGCCAGATTTACCAGCTTTTCTCCTAAAACCATCCCTCTCCCAAGACCCCTGCCTCTTGTCAAGGGCAGTAGGGACCACTGGTCCCTTAGCCTAGAGCCTTGGGGAGTCTATAACCCCATTCTTGTAATCACCAATTCCTGCCCATTTTTCTTTTAGTTGAACTCATAATTCCATTTCTTCTACTCTGTTTCCACAGCTAGCACTCTGCTCTGGCCTCCTGCTCTCTTCACACCCAAATAACTACAAAAGTGACATCTTTGATCCCAGGCCAATTGGTCCCTCTATTTTTATTTAGTCGTGAACAAATGGTATATCATATGAACAACAGATTATGAAGGAGAAAGTATACACAGAGTTTATTCCTATACTTAACAACATGCACGATTATAATTGTGCTTCAGGTTAATTAGGGGAAACCAGGAAGCAGTTTTCACAAATGACTGCAATGGTGCATGTAACCACAAGCAGAGACATCCTCTCTGAAGACATCTGGTTTCCCAACTCTTGGAAAACTTGGGGTCCCCACTTCTGATTTTCACCAGTAATCCAGATATTCTGCCAGACTTTGAATGATTTAAGCCCTAGTTCCAAATGATGGGGACAAAAGCAAAATGAGCTAGGAAGCCCCTGTGGTAAATTTCCCGCCCTTTAAGAACACTGAGCAGGGGCGCCTGCTCAGTCAGTGGCTCAGTCAGTTAAGTGTTTGCTTCAGCTCAGGTCACGATGTCACAGCTTGGTGGTTTGAGCCCAACATCAAGCTCCATGCTGACAGTGTGAAGCCTGCTTGGGATTTTCTCTTTTCCTCTCTCTCTGCTCCTTCCCCACTCATACTTCTCATACTTCCTCTCTCCCTCAAAAATAAATAAATAAATAAGCTTTAAAAAAAAGAATACTGACCAGACAGGACAGCTTGTGCCTCAGGGTCCCCATAGAAAGGATGGGGTAGAATATTTGAAGTAAGGGGGAAAACATAAGCAAAATCATAGGGCAGGAAAAAAGAATGGTGTGTTGATGGAAGAAGATGAAGGCTGATGACCAGGTCAGAGGATTTGTGTTGAGGACAAAGACTGTGAGCTCTTTCATTAAGCTGTGAACCTTGAAAGCAGAATTAGATTTCTTTGTTTTTGGTACCCCAGCACTTTGGACAGTGCTGGACATATAGAAATAAATATGTTTTCAATATTATGAGGTTGGAATAGTAGTGTGGCCACCTGTTGACAGGCCTGACTTGCTTATTCTCAGCATTGCACATGGTTTGTTCAAAGATCCACAAAATTATTAAATGCATGAGAGCAGAAATATTCAGTGCTCTTTATTCCCAAGACAATGTTCAAAGAATGAATAAGAAGGGAGGGAGCAAGGGAGAAAAGGGAAGGAGGAAGAGAAGCAAAGGAAGAGAAGGAGAAAAGGAGAAGGTGAGAAAAGGTGAGAAGATAGGAGGAAAAGAGGGAGGCAGGAAGTCCACTCCAAGGTAAGGGTAGATATTCTGCTGGTGAAAAATGTGGATACAGTAAAAAGAGGTACCTCCTGTGATAGGAATAATATCATACTTCTCTTGAAAAAAGGATACTTGAGACCTGTCTGCTACAGCTTTTGTGGAGGCACCCCAAGGTGACAGTAAATGTCAAAAACCAAAAGTCAATCTTTTTTTAATGTTTCAGACACTCAACAAACCAGTGTGCATTCATAATGCAGAGTCTAACCAAAGCTTCAACATCCTGAGGTTGATACAAACCACCCTCTTTCACTGTGATTAATTTCTACAAAACCTGCACTTCATATGATATTTTATTGAGAATTATTGTTATTATTTAGAATTATTATTTTTGTAAAGTTTTTACTTATATACAGTTGACACATAATGTTACATTAGTTTCAAGGGTACTGAAACACAGTGATTTGTCAACTACATACATTATATTATGCTCACCACAAGTATAGCTACCATCTGTTGAGAATTATTTCTCTGAGAACTATTATTAGCAATAATGGTAACAGCTTTTACTAGTGGCTGCCTTACCAATCTCTAATGCCTCATGAAGAAAATGGAATTCTAAATGTAAAGTCATAGTTCTGTGGTTATTCTACAACTGTCTGAAACAACAATAGACACATCAGTTTTTCCTGAACTTTAGCTTATAGCAGGCCTGATTGGATGGAGTTCCCTTGGCTTTCAGAGAAATAATTTCAATTTCATTTATTCCAAACAAAATATAGTATTTCACAGCATAGATATGTCTATACAGAAGAGAGATATTACCTTATTCTGGATACCATTCTCAATTATGATCACCCCTTTGGGGCCAGAGCCATGGTATTGGAACTATAGATTTAAGTATCAGGAATATAAACTCTCTGGTGAAGGTGGTGAAGATCTTATTGCTTCTCTTTGTTATACTCTGGCTATACACAAGTATCCTCCATTCTATTGCCCTTAAATCTTTCTTTCTTTTTTTTTTTTTTTTGGAATAGATTTATTTATTATTTTGGTTTTAGAATTCTTATGAACATTTTAGAATAGCCTCTAGGAACTATAATAAGTGGTCAGAGCATCCTGGTTTCTCCTACACCTAAACCTGAGATTTAAAATAATGGTGTTTCAAGATTATGACCTTAGGAAGTCAGCTTTTGCTCCTTTTCTCTCTGTCATGACTTAGCACTCGGGCTAGCTGTTGGCCATGTAAAATACTTGTACAGTTTTTTGTGACTGCTGCAACAGCTTGAAACAATGGACATTTATTCTCTTACAGTTCTGGAGACCTGAAGTCTGAACTCAGTATCACTTGCCCTTAAATCTTTCATATATGAGCCTGCTGATCTCCTTTCTCTAAATCCCAGTGGTTGGGGCACCTGGGTGGCTCCCTCGGTTAAGTGTCAGACTTCAGCTCAGGTCATGATCTCACGGTTCTTGAGTTTGAGCCTCGTGTCGGGCTCTGTGCTGACACCTAGCTCAGAGCCTGGAGCCTGCTTCAGATTCTGTGTCTCTCTCTCTTTCTGACCCTACCCTGCTCACGCTGTCTCTCTCTCTCTCTCTCAGAATAAAACATTTAAAAAATTTTAAATAAATAAATCAATCCCAGTGATTAATTTTCAAGAAGGGAAAAAAGATAAGTGCACAAAAAGAGTTGCTCCTTCAGGTATATAATATTTATAATATATTACATATAATATGTTTCACAACATATACCCTTTAGTTATATTATATAATATTCTATATTATATTTTAATTATATAATTATATAATAATATATTATTTAGTTAAATAATATTGATAATATATGTTGTTTTGGTAGTCTCCATTTAGCTTTAAACATGCATAATTCCAGTGCATTGTACTTTATTGTACACCCTAGCAAAGTCAAGATGAGTAATTAAGTCATCGGGGTGCCTGGGTGGCTTAGTCGGTTAAGAGTCCGACTTTTGCTTAGGTCATGATCTCGCGGTTCGTGGGTTCAAGCCCCGCGTCGGGCTCTGTGCTGACAGCCAGCTCAGAGCCTGAAGCCTGTTTCAGTCTGTGATTCCCTCTCTCTCTGACCCTCCCCTGCTCACACTGTCTCTTTCTCTCCCTCCTAGAAATAAATAAAAACATTAAAAAAATTAAAAAAAAAAGATGTGTAATTAAGTCATCAAGTCACTAATGACAGATATCAAAGGAACTATATCTTTCCAATTGAAAAAAAAATTATAGAGCCACTACTATATTTGGGAAATTAAGCTTTACTCATATTCACTCTTTATACTTACAATTGAGTTGGCAAAGGGAACCAAAATGCCCAAAGCAAACAAGCCCAGAAGTGGTCCTCCAACCATGCCAAATATACTGAGGGCTGCCTACAAAAATAACAAAAAGTCAGCAATTAGCAATCTCATAAACCAAGTTAAAATGTTTCAAAGAAAATTTCATCAGAATGAGAATTTAGTCAGCCTCTCCAGAAAACCATGGCAGCCTTGTGATTGGCAAATAGGTCATCAGAACTTGGAAGCTTCTGTTTCTCAGTCTCAACTATTAATTGGTTCACTCAGTTACCTCAATAAAGGAAGCAAAATATAAAGAAGGTAGAGGGTCATAGACAATGGAAACACCTATATGAATGCATAAGACAAGAGGGACACTACTCCTCCCAACTGTTCTTGCAGGTGTTAATAATCGATCACATTACTCCTTTGTCCTTTGATAGTCTCAAAATCTTATGCAAAACAAGACTGTGGGACAGTACTCCTAAGTGAGCAGATGGCAATGAAACCCAACACCATCTTTGATTCCCTAAGAATGGAACTAGAATGAAAACCATGATTAAAAAAAAAAAAGATTGATCAAATCATGTAGAAAAATATTTAAAATATAGCTGGATAACTTTGCTTTGATGTGTAGATGCCAAAAGAAATTACAATGTGACTAATGGAATTATCCAAATAGCTAAAAATTCCAAGAGATGTGAGTTCCCAATAATCCAATGGTTAATTTTTTTTTATTTAAAAAAATTTTTTTTAATGTTCTATTTATTTCTAGGAGAGAGAGAGAGAGGCAGCGTGAGCAGGGGAGGGTCAGAGAGAGAGGGAGTCACAGACTGAAACAGGCTCCAGGCTCTGAGCTGGCAGTCAGCACAGAGCCCGATGCGGGGCTCGAACCCATGAACCGTGAGATCATGACCTAAGCGAAAGTCGGATGCTTAACCGACTAAGCCACCCAGGCGCCCCTCCAATGGCTAATTTTTAATAGTGGACAGAAACATATAAGAAGGATTAGGGGATCCATTAGTTTGTCTAAAGAGTAAAGGGACTTGATAAAACAGAATGAGCAAATCAAAGAAAAAATAATGAATTAAGACAAATTTTATAGGATACAGATGGCAATCTTAGATTAAAAACAATTAAAAAGCCAACCTTTTGGACTACAGAAGGAAGTGTGTATACAGATGACAAAGAATTACTGTTTGAGGAGAATATGGGCTCAGAATATCATCCTAAGGAGTCATTTCACAACTTCTCCTGAACCAGAGCCCAGGAGGAAGGGAGATAAACTTCAATGCATAATGTGAAATAAGTCACACGACCCATGAACGACCTACTGGCTATGACAGTGTGATCTGTGAGCCAGTTTTGGAGACACAAGGAATATATCCCAAAAAAGATCTGTCTCAGGAAATAATAGCTATGTTAGAGAGGAAGCAAGCAAAAACTGTCTTGGAGTTATGATGATATTCCTAGAACACCCCATTGTATATACTCAGGCCAGAGTTGATATATGGTAAAAGGGAAATTAACCACAATAAAAGCTATAAGTAATAATGCAGACTACAGAAGAATAAGCAATCATGCAGAGTAGAGAGGAAAGCACACTCAGAGGAGTTTTTTTGGTTAAGGCTTAGCTATACTAGATAAGCTTGGAGTATCTGGACATAATTCATTCATTCATATAATCAAGATGAGATCAAGCTATTTTAACAACTGGTATGCCTTAAGCAATAACAAACCAGAATGGACTCAAGCCTTAGCTCTAAAGAAGGAGTTTGGAGGACCTGCTTTTCCAACATTGACCTTGAACTTTCTGGAACATGGGGAGGTCCAGAAGTCCCAGAGGGAGAGTGCAGGTGCTCAGAGTAGGTCCAGGGAGCATTTGGGGCAATCTGATAAGTGGATATTTATGAATAGGTACAAAATAGGTACATTCAGCTTGAATTTATTAAATGTCCTGAGCGCTACAGTAGATACCAGATATTTGATACAGTGTTGGACAACACTGTCAAAATTCTTACCTTCATGGAATTATACACTATTTAGTAAAACAGACATTAAATAAATAACTGCAATAAAATATGATACTGGAAATAAATACATGATAAGAGAAACACAAAGTGCTCTGCGAATATGTGGCAGATAACTTTAAGATAACTTAAACTTATCCGGGAACAGAAAGGAAGTTTAAGTTGAAACTTGAAGAATAAATAAGACTTAGACAGTTGAAAGGTGCACCCAGATACATAAAGCAGCTATTAACAAACATAAAGCAAATAATCAATAGCAATAAATAGTAGTGGAAAACTTTAACACCCTACTTAAATCAATGGACAGATCATCTAAACAGAAAATCAACAAGCAAACAATGGCTTTGAATCACACACTACCAGATGGATATATTCAAATCATTCCATTCTAAAACAGCAGAATACTCTTTCTTTTTGAGTACACATGGAACATCCTCCAGAACATATCACATATTAACCCACAAAACAAACCTTAACAAATTCAAAAAGATAGAAGTCATACCATGCATCTTTTCTGAACACAACGCTATGAAACTAAAAGTCAATCACAAGAAAAAATCTGGAAAACCACAAATAACATGCCACTAAACAATGAGTGTGTCAACCAGGAAATAAAAGAAAAAAATTAAAAGTACATGGAAACTAATGAAAATGAAACATAATAGTCAAAACCTTTGGGATACAGCAAAAGTGGTTTTAAGAGGGAAGTCTATAGCAATACAGGTCTACCTCAAGAAGGAAGAAAAATCT
Organism: Hyaena hyaena; assembly: GCF_003009895.1. Lineage (NCBI taxonomy): Eukaryota > Metazoa > Chordata > Mammalia > Carnivora > Hyaenidae > Hyaena > Hyaena hyaena. The sequence continues at coordinate 294,683 of NW_024080893.1, read as the reverse complement.
CAAATAAACAACTGAACCTACACCTACAAACAACAAACTAAACCTAATACCAACAGAAGGAAGGAAGGAAATAATAAGGATTAGAGAAGAAATAAATTATATAAAAACTAAAAAAAAAAATAGTAGAACAGATTGACGAAACCAGAAGCGGGTTCTTTAAAAATATTAATAAAATTGATAAGCTTCTAGCCAGAATTATCAAGAAAAAAAGAGAAAGGATTCAAATAAATAATATTACAAATGAAAGAGAGGAAATAACAACCAATACCACAGGAAAACAATTATAAGAGAATATTATGAAAAACTATATGCCAACAAATTGGACAACCTAGAAGAAATGGAAAAATTCCTAGAAACATATAATCTATGAAAACTGAAAACAGGAAGAAATAGAAAATTTTAACAGACCAATTATCAGCAAAAAATTGAATCAGCAATAAAAAAAAAAAACCAACAAATAGAAGGTCAGGACAAGATGGCTTCACAGGTAAATTATACCAAATATTAACCTATTCTTCTCAAACTATTCCAAAAAGTAGAAGAGGAAGGAAAACTTCTGATTTCATTCTATAAGGCCAGCATTACCCTGATACCAAACCAGATAAAGGCACCACAATAAAAAGAACTAGAGGCCAATCAATATCTTTGATGAACATAGATGCAAAAATCCTCAACAAAATACCAGCAAACTGAATCCAACAACACATTTTAAAAAATCATTCACCACAATCAAGTGGGATTTCTTACTGGGTTGCAAGGGTGGTTCAATATTTGCAAATTAATCGATGTGATATGTCACATCAATAAAGAAATAATAACCACATGATTATTTCAATAGATGCAGGAAAAATATTTCACAAAATACAACATCCATTCATGATAAAAAAAAAACTCCGACTGAAGTAGGTTTAGAGAGAATATACATCGACAAAATAAAGGCCATATACAAGAAAACCCACAGCTAATATCATATCTACTGGGGAAAAATTGACTGTTTCAGGTCAGGAACAAGGCAAGGATGTCCACTCTCATCACTTTATTCAACATAGTACTGGAAGTCCCAGCCACAGCAACCAGATAACAAAAAGAAATAAAAGGCATCCAAATTGATAAAGAAGAAGTCAAACTTTCAATATTTTCAGATAACATAATACTATATACAGAAACCTTAAAGACCCCACCCCAAAACTCCTAGAACTGATAAATAAATTCAGTAAAGTTACAGGATACAAAATCAAGGTACAGAAATCTGTTGCATTTCTATACAGCAATGAAGCAGCAGCATAAAGAGAAATTAAGAAAACAATCTCATTTACAATTGCACCAAAAATAATAAGATACTAGGAATAAACCTAACTAAAGAAGTGAAAGACCTGTTCTCTGAAAACTATAAAACAGTGATAAAAGAAACTGAAGATGACACAAAGAAATGGAAAGACATTCCATGCTCATGGTTTAGAAGAACAAGTATTGTTAAAATGTCTATACTACCCTAGCAATCTACACATTTAATGCAATCCCTATCAAAATACTAATAGCATTTTTCACAGAACTAAAACAAACAGTTCTAAAATTTACATGGAACCACAAAAGACCCCAAATAATCAAAGCACTCTTGGAAAAGCAAAGAAAAGCTGGAGGAATCACAATTCCGACTTCAAGTTATATTACAAAGCTGTAGTAATCAAAACAGTATGTATGCTATGGTCACAAAAATAGACAAAAATAAATGAAACACAATAGAAACCACAGAAATAAATCCACAATTATATGGTCAATTAATCTTCAACAAAGCAGGAAAAAATATCCAGTGGGAAAAAGACAGTCTCTTCAACAAATGGTGCTGGGAAAACTGGACAGCTACATGCAAAAGAATGAAGCTGGACCACTTTCTTACACAGTATAGAAAAATAAATTCAGGGGCACCTGGGTGGCTCAGTCAGCTAAGTGTCTGACTTCGGCTGAGGTTGTGATTTCACTGTCCGAGAGTTCGAGCCCCATATCAGGCTCTGTGCTGACAGCCCTGAGCCTGGAGACTGCTTCAGATTCTGTATCTCCCTCTCTCTCTCTCCTTCCCCTTTCCCCCACTCATGCTCTGTCTCTCAAAAATAAAATAACCATTTAAAAAATATATTCAAATTGGATTAAAGAGTTATATATAAGACCTTAAACAAGAAAAATCTTAGAAGAGAACACGGGCAGTAATTTTGGTATATGTGCTGCCGAAGTGAGCCCAAGAACACAGGCAATAATGTTAATGACATTGGCTATAGTAACTTTTTTCTAGATAGGTCCCCTGGGCAAGGGAAACAAAAGCAAAAATCAACTATTGAGACTACATCAAAATAAAAAGCTGCTGCAGAATGAAGGAATCAATCCACAAAACTGGTATTGATACCATAAACGGTAACCTACTAAATGGGAAAAGATATTTGCAAATGATATATCTGATAAGGGTTAGAATACAAAATATTTAAAGAACTTGTAAAAGTCAACACCCAAAAAACAAATATCCCAATAAAAAATGGGCACAAGACATGGACAGACACTTCTCCAAAGACACTGGCCAACAGACACATGAAAAGATATCATCACTTATCATCAGGGAAATACAAATAAAAACTACAATAAAATATTACTTCACACCTATCAGAATGGCTAAAAACAACATAAGAAACAGTAAGTATGGGTGAGGATGTGGAGAAAAAGGAACCATTGTGCACAACTGGTGGGAATGCAAACTGGTGCATTCTACTGTTGATGGGAAAGCATACTAGAAAACAGTATGGAGGCTCCTCAAAAAATTAAAAATAGAACTACCCTATGATCCAGTAATTGTACTACTGGGTATTTATCCAAAGAACACAAAAACACTAACCTAAGGAGATACATGTACCCCTATGTTTATAGCACCATTGTTTATAATAGCCAAGATATGGAAGTAGCCCAAGTGTCCATTGACTGGTGAAAGGACATTCATGTGTTGTTGTGTGTATTTGCATGTGTGTGTGTAGTGGAATATTAGCCAGCCATAAAAAAAAATATGAAATATTGGCATTTGCAATATTGGCTAGAGGGTATAATGTTATGCAAAATAAGTCAGTCAGAGGAAGATAAATACCATATGACTTCATCCATATGTGGAATTTAAAACCAAACAAGCAAGCAAAGGTAAGGAGAGAGAGAGAAAGAGAGAGAGAGAGAGAGAGAGAGGGAGAGGAACCAAGAAATAGACTCTTACCTATAGGGAACTGATGATTACCAAAGGGAAGGTGGTGGGTGGGAGGATGGATTAAGCAGGTAATTGGGATTAAGGAGTGTACTTGTCATGACGAACACCAGGTAATGTATGGAATTGTTGGATCACTATATTGTATATCTGAAACTAATATGCCACTGTATGTTAACTTACTGGGATTAAAATAAAAACTTTTTTTTAAATTCTAAAAATGAAATGCTATGGTGTAAATCTCACTACATATATACATAACTTGTACACTGAAAATTACACAATGGCGTTGAGAAAAATCAGATATCTAATTAAATGAAGAAATATACTATATTCATGGATTCAAAGAACTCAGCATAATAAAGATGTCAGTTCTCCCCAAAATGATATACAGATTTAATGCAATCCTATCACAATCTAAGCAACATTTTTTTAGATATAGAGATTATTCTAAACTTTATACGGAAAGGCGAAGGACCTAGAATAGCTAAAACAATTTTTTAAAGTAAGAATAAAGTGGAGAGAATTAGTTTACCTGATCCTAGACTTATTATAAAGCTATACAAATCAAGACTGTGTAGTATTGACAGAGGGACAGACACACAGATCAATAGAACAGAATAAATAAACCAGAAATATATCCACACAAATATGCCTAACTGATGTCTTATATAGGTGCAAGACAATGGAAAAAAGATAGTCTTTACAATTAGACATCCATGGGGAAGGGTGGAAAAAAGAACATCATTCTAAATCTCATACCATTGAGGAAAACTAGGTAAAGGGTATATAAAATATTTCTGTATTATTTCTTAAAATTGCATGTAAATCTAAAATTATATCAAAATAGAAAGTTTAATTTTAAATAATTTAAAGAATTTAGTCATCTCTGCTCCTTGATATGGGTTCATACATATGAATAAAAAAGTCTGGAAGGATGGTCATAGCAACATTTAAAAAACAAGAAGAATCCAGTGATTAGGACTCTATCTTTCCAGAATCAGCTGTTACCTGTAGCAAAGCTCCCATCAGTGATGCCACTGCAGCCATTCCAATACACAGAGCTCCAAACAACACACCTAGATGATAAAAGCCAGTGTAAAATTCAGACCCAGAGGATTAGAATTCTCAATAGAATAAGCAACCATACCTTTGATTCAAAGTAATTAATATGATTGTGGTGAAAAGTGGCCACATACATAAAAGCCAGACACAAAAAATGGAAGGGGTGTTTTCCTACAAGATCAGCAGTGCACAAAGAGGAAAGAAAACTCTGATATTGTGTCTCAGGATTAATTACATTAGATTACATAAGTGAAAAATCCCTAGCATTAACTACAGAGACTTTAAAGCTAAGAACTATTGTGTTATTAATCTAATCCTCTGTAAATATTTGTTTATAAAGGAAGGCTCAGGTCTCTGTTTTCGGTTTGCCAGAAACAGGACACAATCCAGCTCTGCTCTGTACAGCATGATGGTGGAGGGGATTAATAAGCATCAGAAATTAGAGTGTTCTGATTTGAAGTGTCCATTTCTCATGAGAAGTGTTAGTCCACACCAAGAGGTGGTTTAGGACCTTTATCCCTCTTGTAATCTCAATCAACATACCCAACCCTTTCTTGTTAAACTAGCCATGAAAGAAAGCATCAAAGACAAGTATGATATTACGCATTTTACCAAATTGTTTCCTCAAACTTTATAGAAATTCTTGAGCTACCACTGTTGGCTATATTATAGATTATGGGATTTTTTTTCTCTTTTGGCTTTCAGTATTTTTCAGATTTTGTCCAAGTACATGTTTTGCTTTTTAAATTATAGGAAAATTTACACACACACACACACACACACACACACAGATTTTTATTTTTGAAGACCTTCATTCAGTACAAATCACCTGAAGTCAGTCAATGTAATTTCCCACACATAAAATTCAAAACAAAAAAAAAATGAATGATAGCTTTGTTCATCATAAAATTAGTGCATTCCTTATATCTGACTTACACTAGAATTACTTATATCTATCTGACTTTGTTAATTATATTAGGTGAATGACCTTATTGTACCTGAATGGAAATCTTACATTAAGTTTTTGCAAAGAGCTTGAGATGCAATGATTTTTATGCCTCTAAATTCTAATGTAAATGGTATTTCCAACATATTTAGCTTGATTCTTCTATATCTGATTGCTCATGGATGGTCAGCATTGTGGGTTTTGGTATTCAAAGTTAATGGAAACACATTCAAATCATTTGCCATGTTCCACTCTATGATACCTTTATTGTACATACCTCAAGATAATGATTTTACATAACCCTTCAAAGTAAACAAAAACTTCATCTACACTAGCAGAGTTGATTTGCTATTAATCATTATCAACAACCTTCCTTGAACACAAGCTAGTGCCTCTTGTTTTGTATGCATTATTTCTAAACCTCATTGTACCTGCAAGGTGAGTACTTTTTACTTCACTTTCCATATAAAGAAATTTAAGCTCTATTAGGTTATTGGATCTGCTTAAAGCTAATAAACTGGTGAGAAAGATTGGGTCTGTCTGGCTTCAAAACTTCTATTTAAAACCACACAGTTTCGACAATCCTATAACAAACCAATCTAAATATTCTTTGGGAAGCATTGTATCATTCTGAAATTATGCTCTAGGATTAAAATTGTTACATAATAAAATGATGCAATGTTATTTAAATGTAAGGGACACTGAAGAATATAAATTAAGTACTTATTCCAGGCTACAGTCAAGACAATTACATATAGAATTATGGTTCCAAATAGAATATTATTTACTATTTCTTTGACAGTCTATTAGTGTTATTGGGTTGAAGTTAAAGATTCTTTTGAAAAAACAAGTTTTTTAGTCATTCCTTCCAGAACATGTATAGACAAATGTCAAAAACAAAGAATGAAGCACACCAGCCAGCTTTCTTTGAGTCAGATTGTTACATTTGGGACATCTGGGACCTGGGGTCTTTAAATCTTTCCATTCAACTGATATTTAACCCTTCATAAGGTCCTACATCTATAAATAGAAGATGAACATTCCTTGTGCAATTTTATTGACTATTTTCAGGGCAGTCTACATGTACAGACAGAATAGACAATCAAGATGGTTCAAAAATAATAACACTTTGTTTATCTTCAATTCATGCACACAGACTATGTACTTTAAACTGAGAGTGTGCTCTTAAGTAATAAAATGCATGGCCCTTGCCTCCAAACTAAGGGTATTTCTTAAAACTGTGGGCTAAAGTTTTGAAAAGCAAAAGGGTTGGATTTTTTTTTCTGTAGCTAAGAAGTTTAAAAAGAAGGACAGCCAAATAAGAACCCTGGAAATTGTTCATTGTGGTCCCCTGACAATTAATTGCTTGAAATGTCTCTCAAATCTTGATTGCAAATATGGCATGACTGTGTTTAGTCATAGGCATGCATATGTATAGACACATTTACAGTCAGAGGTTCTTATTCTGTGTCTCCCATGAAAAAGAAATTCTGGTATCTCTAAAAATCATCTCCCAGGGCTAAAATGGAATTGTGAACATGGAAACTTACTCATTCCTTGGGAAATCCAAGAGAGAGACCTTTCTGAGAGTGATCTGAAGTGAGGTTTAACTAGATCTTCCACAGTTACTGCTGCTAAGGCATTAATACTGGAGGACACTGTGCTGTAAGAGAAAATCAAACTTTTGATTTATAATATTTCAATTTTAATAATACTTTAAGCAGGAGTAAAAAGGGGGGAGACAAACTGTCATTTCTGAAATATAACCAGATTTCTACTATATTTTTCATGATCACAGCATCTTCTTTCTGGAAACTGTTATCATCTAAGAATGATTCAGTCGACATCTATAGACTTAACAGGGAAAAAGGACAATTTCATGTTGCTTCCATTTTGCAATAAATCTTCAGTGTCTATGGAAAGAATCTACAGACTGCACAGTACTATAGTGACTTTAAAACTTATTTTTCTTTGTGCAGAGAAGGGACTGTCATAAAACCTCACTAACATATGTCATAAATATAAATAATATTAATTTCCTGGATCCTCACTAACATATGCTATACACGTTAATCAAGAATTTCCTGGCACAGGGGCGCTGGGTAGCTTAGTTGGTTGAGCATCCGACTCCTGATTTTGGCTCAGGTAATGATCCCAGGATCATGGGATCAAGGCCTGTGTGCTGGGCTCTGTGCTGAGCAAGGAGCCTACATAGGATTCTCTCTTTCCCCCTCTGCCCCTCTCCCCTGCTCATGCTTGCTCACTCTCTCTCTCTCTCTCAAAAAAAAAAAAAAAAAAAAAAAAAATCCCTGGCACAAACACTGGAAGAAACTGCAATGAATAACTTCAAACACAGAATAAGGTTCTTTGGACAGTGTATATTATTCAGCACATAACAGGAGATTTTAATTCTAATTTTCCATTTGACCATGCTCTACCTAGCCATACATTTTAAACTGAGACTATAAGTACCCATTTTTGATAATCAGTGAAAACTACCATCAACTGATCATTATTATAGTGACCCTCCAGGATAGGTGATAATGTATTTGACAGCAGGGACCAAGTTAAAAGTGGAGACTCAGGATAATAGACTGCTAGTCCACAGAGATAAAACTGAGACTGAGACCACAGGATTCATGAAGATTACTCACATTGCGCCATTTGTGCTCACTTCCAGATTTCAGCTTTATTCCCCAAAATAGCCAATAACAAAAGAAAGATCCCAATAGGGAAACCACGTATTGTTAGAGTCATAGTTCATACCTTAATGTTCCACTGTAGGCACAGGCCACAAAAAGTCCAGGAAGTCCCGGATAATCTTGTAGAATGTCCAGTACCAAATATGGCATGAGCTGAAAAATTCCAAAATTTACTCCTGAATGTTATTTGCTATCAAGTAAAATTAAATAATGCATCATCTATCTTGTGTTCTTCAAGAACTAAAGGAACTTATTCCACATAATTGAAATCTCCAAATATGAAAAATTATACTCTTTAATTGCTAACATTTAAAAGAATAGCACAGTAGTTAAGGATACAGGTTCTAGATTCAGACAGAAGTGGTTTTTGTTCATTTCTCTGACTCAAAATAGACTTAAAAAAGACTGTAAAATAGGGGTAATAATACTAATCTCATAGACTTGCTGTAAAAGTTATATTAGACAATCTATTTATAACTCTTGGTATAGTACATGGAACACATGTACTATAGCAATACTAATCTCATAGACTTGCTATAAAAGTTATATTAGACAAGCTATTTATAGCTCTTGGTATAGTACATGGACTACAGCAAATGCTTGATAAAAGGTATCTGTTCTCATTCTTTAGAATAATAAAACAATTTAAAGGAAATATTTACATACCCTTATGCTTAAGCAAATAGCATAATTAAGTTAATTTAACTTGACTTGATGACTCAAAGATATCTTTGTGAACTTCATTCACTACCCAGGACTGAAAGGGTAATTATAGCTGCATACAGTATGAGATATAGTCATAAGGGGAGAGTACCCTCAGAAAATTTCTGAAACTTGCTTCTTTTTGAAAAGTTACTGGTAGCAGCTTACTTTTTGATAAGTTACTTTAAAAAAATATTAAATTAGGATGAGAAAGTGTATTACTTCAGTACTATGTTACATGCCAGTCTTTTGGCAAAACTAATTTTTAAATCAAAAGGATCTTAAGAGAATAATTTTCTAGGAAAAGTTCCCTTTATTTGCATTGAAACACTCTTGATTCCTTCTCTGATAGTATAGAGTGGATGGCATGTCCTATCTTATCAGCCTCTTTGATTTCATTTAACAATAATTTGTTATGGGATGTGGAAGAACAGCCCCCACTGTTACAAGGGTCTGTGTTGAGTTGTTTTAAGAATTTCTCCCCTTTATCCAAAGCTTACTAATTTTTTATTCTCAGAAAGCGAGAATAGCAGTTATCTCTCTATGAAACCAAGACCCAATTTTCCCAAGATATGTTAAAAGTGTAACAAGGAGTATTCCATACATAAGCAAACATTAAGTTTCCATTGTTACTGCTATAAGATCTGAAATCCTCTACCCTATCATCAACTTTCTCAAAAGTTTTTGGTGTGATATTTTATATTCTGAATGACCCCCTCAGGTATAGGTAGAACTAGCAAGACTGACAGATAGAAAAGTAGTAAAACTGTGTCTAAGCACTAATCTTGCTTCCTCAGGGTGAGGTCCAGCAGAGTGTCACAGAAATATATCTTTGCTTTCCTCAGGTTAAGATTTCGATCTGACTTTCTACTGACTGTGCCTATGTGCATTGTATCCCCAGGGAACTGTTAATTGGACAATCAACACAACACTGGAATCATCCAATTAGGAGGAAGCCTCTTTGTTTAAAAAGAAAATAGCACAGGCTCTCTAAATGACAGGCGCATGCATGCAAGACGGGGGGGGGGGGGGGGGGGGGGGGGGGGGCGCTCTCCTTCCCCCCATCATTGTATGACAAGGAATCTCAAGGTTAGGAGATTGTAGATATTTTTTGTTGTGATTGTTCAGGGGATAGGATAAGATAAATTAGAAACATTTTTATCATCCCTATTGTCTTCATTATATAAACTACAAACAATAAAGATTGACAAAAAGAACAAAATATTCTTCACTAGAGAGAATGTAAGGGAAGAGTGCCTTCATCTTCAGAGTAAACATGCTTCTTAGATTTTCTGAGCAAATAGGAAAGATCTATTTATTAACAGGAGGATACACGTCTACACGTGAAGGTAGGGTTGAGATGCACAGCTCATGGAAGCTCTCATTTTCTAATTCCACAAAGTTGCGTTTTTCTAGGAGTATGTGATGCATTTACACCAACCTAAAATGCAGTCTGTCTTCTTTCTCATGAGTCCCCTGGGCACTTGATTTACAAACAAGTCTTAGAAAAAAAAATTGGGGAGAGGGTGCCTGGGTGGCTCAGTTGGTTAAGCTCCCGAAGATTTGGCTCAGGTCATTATCTCATGGTTCATGAGTTCGAGCCCCACATAGGGCTCTCTGCTGTCAGAGCAGAGCCCACTCTGGATCCTCTGTCCCCCTCTCTCTCTGCCCCTCCCCTGCTCATGCACTCTCTCTCAAAAATAAATAAACATTTAAAAAAAAAAAAGAGTTATCAAGAACTCTGCGAACAAGAACTCAAGCTTCAGAGTCTAGCAGTCCTGGATCTGAATTATAACTACACTTTCTGAGAGGTGGCATATGGCACAAACATTCTGGTGGCAGTCTGTCTGAATTTGAATTCTGGCCCCAGGTTTACTAGCTGGTTACATAACTTGTCCGTGTCTCAGTTTCCTCATCTTTGAAAGAGAAATAATCATAGCACCTACGTCAGTGTGTGGCGTATATAAGGATTCAAAGTTGAAGTTTATATAAAGCACTTATGATAGTATGATGAGTGCTTGCAGCTATTCTTATTTATTAGCTCTGTGGCCTTGAGCAATTATGTAATCTCTCTGAGAGTCACTCATTTCCTCATCTCTAAAATTAGAATTATAGGGTTGTGAGAATTAAAAGAGATAAAGCATACAAAGCTGTAAACACAGAATCTCATTGCATAGTTAGTCAATAAATGTTCACACATTAGATATATTTCTCTATCATTTAAACACTGGAAGATAAACCATTGATAAATAAGTGATAAGAGAATAACTGTAAAATGTTCTACACTACCATGGTCTGTGTATGGTTTTTTTTTTTTTTTTCTTGAACTGTGTTTACATTTCTACTCCCCATTTCTATTGAACACTTGGCTTGAAATTTTTCCAGGTACTTCAATATTTTAATCTTGGATACAGCATTCTTCATTCTTGTTATATCTGCTAAAATAAATTTTTGCCAATGATTACATTGTATTCATTTGCTGTTTCTCTACAAAAACATGAACACTCTTTCCTCCCACTAATAAGCTTCCTGGGTATCCTTAATGCACATGTAAGAAAGACATGGTACTGAACCTGGTCTGGTGCAGAAACTTTCTTGGCTGTCCAAGGATCACAGTCACGGTACCTGGAATATAGGGCTAGCCCACAAAGCACTGAGCAGGCAAGGATTGCCCAGAGTCCCAGAAGATTGATGTAGAGAGACCTAAAGAAGTTAGCAAATGACAATTGTAATTTCCATCCTAAAGATTAAGAAACTTGTAATATAAACAGAAAAGACCTTCATGATTACTCATTAAATATACATTACCTTTTGGTTATCAAAACTGCTATCTATTTTATTCTAGCCTAACCTTCTCCTTATGCTGTCAATCAACAATATATTTGGAGATACTTGGAATAGATGGGGGTTTCTCTATTAAATAAATGTATCCCTTGGTCAGAGTTCCATGGGTATTAACAGCTTTATAATGATACCTAGTTATATTACTTCAGGACTTCTTATCATGAAATAAAGATTTTTAATAGTCAAAATAGTAGTAACTATTACTCATTTTCTTTTTAAAAATAACACAATTCTAAACTGCTAAAGATTGTTAGCATCTACATAGCAACTCATCAGACTTGCTTAAATGTGGTTTGTAACATCATCTAATAAGTGGGAAAGGCAAACCTGCATTCCTTGAGCAGGTATCTTCCCAATGTTCACCATTATAATACATGATGTGTGTTAAGGGAGAGTATAAAGGTTGTCAAACAGCACTGGAGTCAGACCTGAACATAAATGGTGATTCTATCTATTATATGTGACCATAGGCAAGTAATTTAGCCTCTTTGAACTTCAGTTTCTTCATTAATACCTACAGATAACAATGCCTACCTCACAGAGCTATAAGACTAAATGAAATAGTACATATCACATAGTTTGGCATGTAATAACATTTGTTAAATGGTAGTTATCAATATTATGAATATTAATATCATTGAGTTCTATGTCTTAGTAATCAATTGAATAGTTAACATTTCTCTCACTCACTAGGATGACTACATTGTTTTCCCAGGGGTGTTGTAGTGGATACTGAAACAAGCTGCTCTAGGCTGAAGAGAGGTACTGCCCTCAATGTCATGCCTCCTTTCCAGGGGCACCCGTGTCCAACGACTAGTGGATTCAGAGGTTTAAAGGGCCAATATCCTCACCCTAATTTGGGACAAATCTGATAAGTTAGCACAACTTTAGAGCTTCCCCTAAGGCCTTGGCTGAGAACGCATTACAATCCAACTTCTCTCTCTAGTCAAACCTGCTTCCTTCTCTTCATTTTCTTCTACAGGTGGTGATTTTCTAACAGGCTGTCACATGCCAACTTCCATCTAAGAGACTGTTTCAAGAGAACCTACCTTCAACAGGTGCCAAACAACAGATTGCTAGCTTTTTTCCTTGATTGACTAAATTTACTCTATGTTTTGTTATCTAAAAATAATGTAATAACTATATCTCATCTCTAAATCTACACAGACACTTATCTGCTCTAATATCCTTGCTCATATATGGGTTTAATACTTTGCTATATAGTCTTCTTTGACTTTAATGCCATTGAAATAGATTTCTTATCAACAACATCTAATACTATCCCTAGTCAATCAATGTCAGTAGGTCTTAACTTTCTGGCTGGGATTCATTCTTCCTAGGGAGCCCATGTTAAAAAGTAGGAGAAAATAGTTGCTCTGAGCTCAGCAATCTTCTTTGTTAAGGAGACCCACTGGGTTATTCCAAAAGAAATTATTTTTTTTTAATATTTTTATTTATTTCTAGGAGAGAGAGAGAGAGACAGCGTGAGCAGGGGAGGGTCAGAGAGAGAGGGAGTCACAGACTGAAACAGGCTTCAGGCTCTGAGCTGGCAGTCAGCACAGAGCCCGACGCGGGGCTCGAACCCACGAACCGCGAGATCATGACCTAAGCGAAAGTCGGACGCTTAACCAACTAAGCCACCCAGGCGCCCCAAAAGAAATTATTTTTTATTAAGAAATCTCTAGAGCTCTAATTCTGGTCCTTTAGTTATAAAATTGGGCTTTTTGGGTTTCATGTTCCCAAAGAAACAGGAGAGAATATGAACAATTAATTTGGGAGAGGTGTCAGCTCTAGAATAGATTTAACGTCCAGTGGCTTACTGGATGTATAAATTACATTCCTTCAAAGTTCCTATAAATACCAGAACCCTTCAGCTCACTTTTGAGGGATTCTATATCCAATTACTATGCTGATTTTCATGTAGGCATTTTATTACAGAATTTTCCAAAGACAGAAAATACCTAAACCAATTTACCTTCAATATATTGAGTTCTGACAGGTGACACCACAATATTTTCATGTTCTCCTTTGAATAGAAATAGAATTGCCATTCCTTGTCCTACTTTAATCATGCTGTTACTCTTAAGGTATTTGGGATTTTTTAAGTTCCTAAATGCATGTGGGCCCAGTCCGCCTTGTTTATCAGCATGGGGAATGGTGGTCACCACACTGATCTGAGGGTCCCTGAGAAAACCAGCCACCATTTGTACTCTTTGCTCAAGCCACAATAGGCTTGAGGGTTCCCTGACCATGTTGTCCATCCGACCTCTGGGCTATGTTCAAATCAATGTCTATGTGGAATGTTCTCCCACTATTCTCCACTGCCCACATATGGTCATTATTCAGGATCTGCCTGCTTGAGAGAAATCTCTCACCCATCCTCTGCCTTCACATCCTATGAATTGAAAATAGAATTCACATTTACTGGACCCATACCATGTGTGTCCCAAACACAGCATTTTACAATACCTCTCATGAAATATATACTATTTCTTATGCTCTTTTTTTTAAGTTCAGAAACTAAGATTCAGGGAGACTAGGTAACTTGCCCATGATCATGTAATTAGCAAGTATTAGAGCAGAACTATAAATCTATCACTGTGTCCGAAAATAAAACACACCAACACATCTGGCAATATAATGTCCTTGACCATTTCTTCTATCATTTTATCCTTCTAGAACTGTTATTCTTTTCTAGTGTTATTTCACTTTTTGCATATTTGCATATGTCTTCCTAGCTAGATATTAAGTTCCTTCATGAAAAGAGCCTTGTATTTATAACCTTTATCCTCAATAATTCCTTTTTATCCTCCATAATTCCACAATAAAAGCCTTATTTGATAAGATTTGTTTTACTAAATAATTCATATAACTACTTCAAATATCTGATTTAAAATATACTGTACTACTTTGTTTTACTTGATCTTTTTATAATTATAACTAAGTATAATTTATCTCTTGGAATTTCATGATACATAAGACTTAAACCTGAGCAAAATTGCCTAATGAAAGAATTTCAATAAAGACAACTGATGGTTATTAATGATTTCTATACCATAGTTTGGCTTACATTTTTGCCTGGAATCTGCTTTTACAGGAAATATATCTCTGCACTTGGGATTGGTTGACCCCGTAGATGCTGGTCCATGTGAAGGTCCCTCCTATAATAATTGTCCAGAAAGTATGTCTTTGCAAAGGGTTAGGATCAAAACTAAGTAAAAAGAAACAGAAAATAAATCTGAGCTACAAGCAAAAAACTATAGAAAATTATTCTAGAAGAGTTTTTGGAAGCAATCAATGTATATCTATGTAAATATGTAAATACATATATAAATATGAACAAATTTATTAAGTAATAAAAAGGTAGAAATATTTCTAGCTTAAGTTCAGTGAAATAAAAGTGGATAATTTCAGAGAATTGGAAACTCTGGGTGGAAATGAGGAAAAAAGAATGTTCTAACTATTCCAAGATTTTATAAAAATCATTCTGTAGCTTTAGGAAATTATTATTTAAACAAGTCTGCCATACTGTAATTAGAGAAGAGTATGAAACTAAAAAGAGCAATAAAGAAAGGGAAGTTCCTAAGTGCACCACAGCAATAGATATGGTACTGAAATGAACACAAAATTAACAAAAATATTTTGTTATATGATGCATATATAATTCCTCTTCTAGCACTTGTACAGTCAGACTTCTAATTTATATTCAAGATCAAGAACTCAGTCAAATAATGCAGTTTAAAGGCTTTCACGTTCTAAACTTACTATGTCAGTACAATCATGCTTTCTTAAAATGCTGTGTGCACATACTAAATGCTAATAGTGAAAAGTCACTTTATGACATATACCAAAGCCCAAAATATTGTTACAAAGAAAGATCAATTTCCATATTTGATATGTCTTTTAACTTTTCTTAATGTACTATCTTGGAAGGAATGATTCTATTAATCTATGATACACAGTATGAGCATGACAAATTTCTGCAAAATTGGCTTTCAAAGAAACTTGCTAAAAAATTATGAAATTCTGCAAATCTATCTCAAATCTTATATTTAAGACTAGTTGAAGAAAGTATTCTAATTTTATACATATCCTGGCATTCTTATGGAATTATAAGAGCCTCTATTCTATTCTCTAAGTTTCATATCAAAGTTTAAGAGTTTCAAGAGTGTTGACCCTTTATCCCATAGAGAAAGCAGCTACTATATTAGCTAATGAAGTCAAGAACCAAAAGGATTCAGCAAGCTACTTGAGGGAAGTAAGACAAGATTTAGAAGACCCAATTTAGTGGTTTTAGAGCCATATGCATATATATATATGTATATATATATGACAAATATAGATCACACAGAAAATACCAACACAAAATCTTTCTCTTCTTTATCATCACCAGAGCAGATATTTTGCCCACCATATTCTTAAACATGTCAGAATAACAAGGGATACACAATAAGGATTTTCATTATTATTTAATGATTGGTAGCCTCCAAAGTAAACATCATGAAAATGTCAAATATTTTACTTTTAAGAATCTCTTATCAGTGTATAGGTATTACCTCAATGCAGCAATATGGGTTGCCTTTATACAAAGTGATAATTATCTTGCAGAAAAAATGATTGGTTCCATACCCTCTCCCCTCAATCTAAGCCTACTAGGAAAAGAGTTGGGAGTAATCAAGATCTTCTGAGTGGTCATTGGTTGTTTCTGCTTGTTGGTATCCATTCTCCGGTCCTCTAGTAACAGCAACCCAAATAAGTTTTAGGGAAACAACCATTGCCCCATAAAATAGTCTCAATGGTTGTCAATACAAAGCCCTGCTCTGCCCCAACTAAGGTATGCAATCATGCCCAAGCTAGGATAATTGGAGGTGCTCTTCCTCGGACTCTGAATCTTGAACTAGTAATAATATAATAATGATAATAATAATAATAATAGAAAATAGTTGAAAGTGATTTGTCATAATTCAGCTCATCTTTACAAATTAACATGTCGTCCCTGTCCGATTTCTGAAAAAGCTCTTCTCAAACATTAGGGCCATTTTCAAACACTAGAAGAGAGACACCAAGTAAGAAATGTTTTTTTCTTTCTTCTTGCCAGTGATTTCAGCTTTCCTGTCTCAAAGTAGGCTGCTTAAAGAGGAAATATGCCGGTCCATGTCAAAAAGAACCCCTTTCCACGTTGAACATGATAACAAGAATGACACTACTAAACCACAGTGGAAAGTGTTTTAAATATTCCTTTAAGTTGTGTGATATATTTGGGATGAAATGTCTAGTTTCCCCAGTGGTCTTTCTCTAGGAAATCCGAATAACTGTTTAAGATGTTACATTACACAATCTATTGACACTTGAAATATTAGTCATAACTCTTCTAGTAAATTTTCTAGAAATAATATATAATTTTATATAACAATACATATATACAATTATCAGATATAATAATAATATACTATATATTTTCAGGGCAATATCAATAGAAAAATTCTCTAGGCTGCTTGAAACAAAAAACTGTCAAAATGGCAGCATGGTCTTCTAGTGTTTTTCTCTTAAGGGTTTCCTTTTCTTATTTCTCAACTATCTCTTCTCTAATTTCCCTACCCACCCTTTAACCAATTCCAGATTTTAATATTTGGAAGAAAAATACTCTTTTGCTATCAGTCCTTTCTCAGGAGGAAGAACCATTCTAAGTACCATATAACTAACCATCTGACTGTTTTAACTCCTTAAAGACTTGGTGGAAACCCCTCACACATTAACTTGTCAGCTTCATTTTTTTTGTACTACATTCTTAGAGACCTATTTTTTAGAGGTCTAATATAAACTTACTACTTCAATAAAAAGATTATTTTTATGGGGAAAAAAAAGGAGAATTCTATTGATCATGAGGTAAATAGCAACTTACTTCCAGAAGTTCAATCTTCCACCATTATAGGCATCATTTAGAATAGTGCTGATCCCACCTTGAATCACTACAGCCTGTATAATCACAGATGCAAATCCAGCCACCATGATCCCAACTTGAAAAACATCTGTCCAGACAACTGCTTTAAGACCACCCTTTGAGGGGAAAAGTGTATTAGGATTAATACTCTTATCAGACATTATTAATAATCTACATGCTTATATGCTATGCTGGATATAATGAAAACATGGACCTGGGCCCAGAGGTACATTCAAGGCAGATTGTAAGCTTGGGAGAACCTTCAAGAGAAGGTGAGATTTGAGCCAAGCCTTCAGATAGAAACAGGCAAAAATGAAAGGTCATCCCAGAAGAGAAAACAGCATGGGTAAAAACATTAAAATGTCAAAGTACATGGCATGTTGAGTGTATCCAGATATACATTTTGAAGCAAAGTGGAATGTTATAAGTAGATTGCTGGGAAGAAAATTCAGAGTCAAATTGCAAGAGGCATTTTCATAGACTTTATCCCATAGGCAGGACTGATATCCAATCAAGTATGCGCATAGAAGGTCATACCAGTTGTTGAAATACTAAAATCATTTTGTACTAGCCACTGCCAAACACTTGCCAAGTGTCTCCCTCCACTTCCTATGTCCTTGGCTGAAACATCCCTTCCTGCAGATACCCATCTTGTAAAAGACCCAGCAACTAAAGTCTTAAGACCTAGTATGTCAGGAATGCACACTGCTGAGGACTAGCATCCATGATAGAGAGTTGCACCATTGCTAAGGACTAGCATCCATGATAATACCAGTGTCCATACAGTATGGTTGTTATATATTTTGACTGTAACTCCCACCTATAGGCAATGGGAAACTACCTCAGGTTTCTGAGCAGAGGAATAATATAAAAGCAACTATAATTTAGCAACAGTAAGGATTAATTAGAAGACACAATTCAGGACCACTACAATGGTTCAGATAAAAGAAAGAAGTTTCAGTTATGATCAATGTTCTATTATAAAGAATCAAATTTTTCCCCAGACTCAATATTTCTTACAAAAAGTTACACTTGCGGAAGATAAGAATAGGTTATTACAAATGAAAAACACAGTTTGCAGAACACGACTACTGGAATCTTCCATTTTGCAAAGCAAATGGATAGAGTGAAAGGAGAAATAATGTTCTTGACATACCAGTGTGCAGTAGAACGTGCAGACCACCCCTGTTGCCACTACTGCACCCCACAGATCAAATCCTGTGACTGTGAAAGAAAAAAAGAAAATGCATGAATAACTGAAAAACATGTATAATAAAAATACTTCTAGAAAAATCATCAGTAGGAAGCTATATCATTTATGGGGCACCTATCTTCTCCCTACCTCTCTACACTTGCCTAAAACTAGGTCCAAATCTCATAAAATGTCCCCACACAAGTGGAATTTGAAATTTTACTTGATGAGTTAAATGGACCTGGTTTCTACCCTCAGACATCATCCCTAGATCCAACACTGGCTAAATAAAATACATGAGAAGGCATTTATATTGTAATGAAGCTAAGAAATAACTTGATATTGTGAAGACGTTAATCAGACTGAACGGAGTCATAGAGTATTGGTCATCATGATTCAATAAATACGCTATTCTACCACTCTTTGAAAGACAAGTTGTGCATGTTACTAAGATGGAACCAAGAAGAAGAGAAGTCGTATGATTTGCTACCATTTACCTGGAAGTGGAGGGGCATATTATATTCTTTTTAAGTGGAAGGATCACAACTCAGCCCACAAATGTGGTAATCTACATAAAATAGACCCATTCCTTGAAAGACATAATGGGCCAAAACTCATACAAGAAGAAACAGATTATCTAAATAGGCCTATATCTATTAAAGAAATTGAATCAATAATTAAAAACCTTCCAAAACAGAAAACTCTAGACTGAGATGGGCTGACTGGTAAGTTCTAACAATTTAAGGAAAAAATTATACCAATTGCCTACAACCTCTTGCAGAGAAAAGAGGCAGAGGGAATACTTCCTAACTCATTTTATGAGGCCAGGATTGCCCTAATTCCAAAACCAGGTAAGACATTACAAGAAAACTACAAACCAATATTTCCCAGGAACACAGATGCAAAAATCTTCAACAAATTGAGGATTAGCAAATTGAATCCCAAAAAAAGCATAAAAAGAATTAAAAACCACGACCAAGAGGGATTTATCCCAGGTATTCATGGCTCATTCAATATTTTCATATCAATTAATGGAATCTATCATATTAACAGACTGAAAAAGAAAGATCACATGATCATATCAAAAGATGCAGAAAAAGCATTTGACAAAATCCAACACCCATTCATGATAAAAACTCTGAACTAAGAATAGAGGGGATCTTTCTCAACTTGATAAAGGCTGTCTACAACAGTCCTACAGCTAACATCCTATTTAACGGTGAGAGACTCAAAGCTTTTCCACTAACAACAGGTACCAGACAAGGACGCCCTCTCTCACCATTCCTTCTCAACACTGTACGAGAAAGGAAATAAATGGTATATAGACTGGGAAAGAAGAAATAAAATTCTCTTTGTTCACAGATGACATGATCATTGATATTTAAAAAAAAAAAAAAAAACTCCTGGAACTAGTGATTATAGCAAGTTCGCATGACACAAGGTTAATATACAAAAGTCAATTGTTTTCCTATATAATAAATTAGACCCAAATGTGGTAGCTTTAAGATGTACCTTGATTCAAAGCCAGGGCAGGAGCACAACTGGAGTAACTGAGACATGCATACGTTATGGAGTGGCGTGGAAAATGGTACATCCATTTAGAAAAACTATTTGCCAGTTTCTCTTAAATTTTTATGTGAATTTGCCCTGAGCTGGACCATAAATAGGTGTATGTTTAACTATACTGCTTCCAGGTGTTCACCCAATAGAAATAACAACGTGTGCCAAAAGTGAATTCCCAGACGTGTGCTAACAGGTTCTACAACATGATCAAACTTGGTCTTGGTATCAATGAAGATGTCCCCACCACTGATGATGGCAATGCTGCTGTAACCAAAGAGATGCTGCCCCCTCGTAGGGGATGATGACATGTCACACATGGAAGAACTTGACTAAGCGGTGCCCCAAGAATTACCTGTACATGTATTCAATACTTTGTCTTCATCTCCCCTGACAATATACTTTCAAAGATGTTTTTCTTCACTTTCGTTAACACTTTAAAGTCTGTATGGCAGGACAGGAACCACTTAAGGGGAATATAAGATTTCTTTCCCTTTCTGAGTGTGATACTGTGATACGTAGGAACTAAAACCCAGCTAGTTTTTCTTTTCTATCTAGTTCCATGGTGGCTTATTTTAATAAGACAAGGTAGCATTTGTTGTAAGACGTAAGTAACTTAGTGTTAGCTGTAAGGTCTGAAGTGTTTAGCTAATTAGCAGATTCCTTAGTAAGACCAAACTTTTTATCACTGAAGTGTTCTGAGCTATCCCCTGATGTTTAAAAGAAAAATATTGGTTCAAACACTTTTCACCTTCTAGGATCTACTTTTTATTTTTTTTATTTTTTTTATTTTTTTTTTTATTTTTTTTTATATATCTCTTTTTTTTTATTTTTTTTTTATTTTTTTATTTTTTTTACAAATAGTTTATTGTCAAATTAGTTTCCACATAACACTCAGTGCTCATCCCCAAAGTGCCCTCCTCCATGCCCATCCCCCCCCCCCCCCCCCCCCCCCAGTCCTCAGTTTTTGTCAGCATTCAAGAGTCTCTCATGGTTTGCCTCTCTCCCTTTCCCCCACCATTTCCGCCCTTCTTCTCCCCCTTGGTCCTCCGTCAAGTTCCTCCTAATCCTCCTATACGTGCAAACATATGGTATTTGTCCTTCTCTGCCTGACTTATTTCGCTCAGCATAACACCCTCAAGGTCCATCCATGTTGCTACACATGGCCAGATTTCATTGTTTCTCATTGCCATGTAGTATTCCATGGTATAGATAAACCACATCTTCTTGATCCATTCATCTGTTGATGGACACTTAGGCTCTTTCCATGTTTTAGCTATTGTGGAGAGTGCTGCTATGAACATTGGGGTACATGTGCTCCTATGCCTCAGCATTTCTGTATCCCTTGGGTAAATTCCTAGCAGTGCTATTGCTGGGTCATAAGGGAGTTCTATTGTTAGTTTCCTGAGGAACCTCCACACTGTTTTCCAGAGGGGCTGTACCAGTTTACATTCCCACCAACAGTGCAGGAGGGTGCCCGTTTCTCCACATCCTCGCCAGCATCTCGAGTTCTCTGATTTGCTCATTTTAGCCACTCTGACTGGCGTGAGGTGGTATAGGATCTACTTTTTAAATCTTCTATCTCCTGTAGTTGTCAATTACCTGTAACAGGCCTCTAAAAATGAGTATGTTAAACTGAACCAACTTGATGGGATTCATTGTCTATGGGGTTTGTTTTCCAAAGAAAAGCATTGTTTAGGGTAGCAAAATTACAAGCTTACTTAGGTATGTTGTAAAGCTGTTCAAAAATTAACTCAGCAAGTTTTGTGAGTGAAAATGTAGTACTCAAGTCACATTCTGCTTTAAAAGGTTGTAACAAATACAAAGCTAGACAAAACAAAACCTGTATAAGAAGGATATCAGGGGGCGCCTGGGTGGCTCAGTCGGTTAAGCATCCGACTTCGGCTCAGGTCATGATCACACGATTTGTGGGTTCGAGCCCCGCGTTGGGCTCTGTGCTGACAGCTCAGAGCCTGGAGCCTGTTTCAGACTCTGTGTCTCCCTCTCTCTCTGCCCCTCCCCACTTTTGCTGTGTCTCTCTCTGTCTCAAAAATAAATAAAAACAAAAAAATATATTTTTTTAATTAAAAAAATTTTTTTTTAATTTTAAAAAAATTTTAAAAAAGATCTCAGTAGCTTTAATTCATTGTAGCCTAAAACTGGAAACAACCCAATGTCCCTCAATAAAAGAATGGATAAACAGATTTTGGAGATGCATATGATGAAATACAATAAAAAAGAAAAAATCTAGGAAATCTGAACACTGACTTCATATTGATGGTATCAAAAAATGATTTTAATATTTTAGGTATAAAAATGGTATAATTGTATTTGCAAAACACTTGCTGGAACATATTTCCAGCTATAAAATACCTAAGTCCTGGAGATGTAATGTACAGCATAGTGACTATAGTTAATAATCCTGTAGTGCATATTTGAAAGTTGCTAAGAGAATAAATATTAATATGCTCTCATCACAAGAAAAAGAACTTTTTCAACTATGTATGAAGACAGATGTTAGCTAGACATTGTGGTGGTCATTTTGCAACACATACTAATATTGAATCATTATAGTATAATATAATGTTATATGCCAATTTTACCTCAGTGGAAAAAAAATCATATCCTTATTTTTAAAAGACACTGAATTCAGATAAAATGATAAAATATCTCAGATTTACAGCAAAATAATCTAGTGAGTGAAACAGAGTGAATTAAACCAAGAGTTGATCATTTTTAGTGAAGTTAAGAATATGTTAGAGTTCAATATGCTATTCTTTTTTTTTCTAACATATGTGTGAAGTTTTCTATAATTTAAAAAAAAGTAAAAAGAAAATGGTTAGACCTAAAGAATGTTAAGATTCATTTCAGTTAAACAAGTTTCTCTGGAGCATCTGTTGCACACTCAGTAAAATATACAATTGATATTCAAGTGATCAAAATGCAGTCTTGTGGGTCCTAATTCCTAGTAAATGGCTCAATGAACTGATAAGACCTGAGTCCTCAATTTCTTCACAGATGGAAAGCAGTACTCTCTTACTGCCACAAATGTACTTTAAAACCCTAAAGCCAACATCTTTAGTTATACTTAAAGTCAATAGGTAACTTATGAAGTTTATAGCTCAGCTCTTTATACATGAAATTGACCCATTCATGATGCTGGTAAGGTTGACATAGAACATGCCTGTCATTCAAAATTCAAGAGCATGTGATATCATGGAATTATTCTTTGTAATGATACTGTTATACTTTATAAATTTAGGTAATAATTACTGTCTATCATGAAATCAAGAAATTAGAGTGTGGATTTAGCAGGGCTTTTCCATTTTATATTAACTCCAGGAATTAATTCACATTTTTCCCATCAAAGTCCACTTGTTCACTTCACAAGAAAGCTTTAGAGATAAATTCATATCTGATTGATAAGAATTCAAAGGATATGAGGTTTCCCCAAAGCCTTTTGCAGATATGACTAACAGGCACCTTTGATTCAGCAAACTATTCCAGCTTCATGGCTTTTATCTGCCCAAATCCAAAGAGTAGTTTGTTGATCAGCACCATTTTCATACATTTGTTTAAAAGGGTACTGTACCATCTTTCATTTTGTCACTAGGAAAGATCTGATAGTTCAAGTCACACAAATCTCCCTATCTTGCATTTTGGACCACATTAGAAATGGGAAGAAGAAAAGCTTCTCTCTCTGACCGACTTTATAATGGAACTGAGGTGAGTAACACAGAATCCTCCTGACTATGGGCTCCCAGTTAGAGCCACTAAGGAAGAAAGTGCAGCCATTTGTGACTTAGACCATAGGGGGCGTTCATTCTGAAGGAATGGGGCATGGCTGGGTGGTACATCCAAGATTCACTCCTCAGTGAGGTCTGTGGATCTATTAATCATACATCCTTTGGAGCTATTGATCCAGGAACCCAAAGAAGCTGCTAGAGTAAACACTTAAACCCATGTTGCTCCCCTCAAGTTGATGCAGGTTACTGGAAGAATTCCTCCATCTCCCCATCTCCCCAAAGAGAGAATAAAGTCTATTTAAAAATGAATCCCAAAATGTGAGTGACATAGTTGTCAACTCTAAAATGTACCTTGATTCAAAGCCAGGGCAGGGGCATAAATAACAATTCCAGTATACAGAATCTAGGGGAAAAAGAAAACCAAATATACTGTATGAATTATAAAATAAAATATTATTTTTTATAAACTCAATTATAAATTAAAACAGTAGTTTTCAGTATACTTGATAAAATTTGTAACTTAAAAATGTTATTTAAGTGAAGTTGATTCTCCTTTATTGTTTGTGGTGTGCTCAGAGGTTACAAAAATCTTTTATGGCCATATTTGTTAAAAACATGGACTTTTTCCATGGTGCTTGGTGCAGATGTCATTGATCCATCAACTCAACCTTGAAATCAATTTTCCTCAATGTAAACAATTAGAAGGAAAGGAAGAATACAAACTTAAAAAAAGAGATGGCCCCTCATTCATATGCCTTGAAACTATTGTTAATCACTGCATAATTAATTGGGAAAAACAGTAATAATTTTAGAAACTAGTTTCAAAAAGTTTGATGCTCATTAATTTTTTAAAAAGTGTCAATTTGTCCTTGAAAACACCCTGAAAGCCAACAAAAACTATATTCCATCTTTTCTATACTGTATATTGTTTTTCACCCATAATCTAACAAATATTTATGAATCTGGGATACAGTAGTATGATAAATATGGTCTTTTTTCTCAGGATATCATTTTCACTGCTTCCCATCTTTCAAATACTGTATATTATATCCTGTCTATTCATATATGTTCTGTGATTTACTCTATAAAAACATACGATTGGGGTGCCTGGGTGGCTCAGTCAGTTAAGCGTCTGACTTCAGCTCAGGTCATGATCTCATGATTTGTGAGTTCAAGCCCCACGTCAGGCTCTGTGCTGAGAGCTTGGAGCCTGGAGCCTGCTTTGGATTCTGTGTCTCCCTCTCTCTCTCTGCCCCTTCCCCACTTGTGCTCACTCTCTCTCTCTCAAAAATAAATAAATGTAAAAAAATTTTTTAAAAATTTTGTTGGTTGATTCCCTATTTTTATTCTATAAAAACATACGGTGGAAAAAAGCCATATTAGGTAGTATTTGAATGTTTGATTATATTACATGGGTAGGTCAATGGAAGTAAGTCCTTCAAGTTGGAGATAGTAAAGCTTTCCTCTTTTTGCAGTAATGAACTTTCCACAGTCATTATCCTGACCAACTTGAAGATGTGAAAGCATGACCACAGGCCACCTTCCTGACACTTGTTCCCCACTTTTCATCTCTGTAGGTATTTGTAAAAATGATCCAAAGGGGAACTGAACAGTTGGTAAATGCAAGATACCAGCCTCAGTTCTTTGTCAGAATCTCTACTAGACCCCAAAGAGCCCCTTCCTTTTACACTGAAAGTGTTAAGGACCAATCTAAGTTATGCAATTTACAGAGATATAAAATGGAGTCAGGTTAAATAATTTACAAATGTGTTCTATTATGCTATAGCAAATCCTTAGGGTAGCTTGTGATTTGAGAAGTGAATTACAAATAGGGATTAGAATGAAAACTCTTGCCTAGATCTCCATTAACAGACCCATTCCCCAAAAAGCACTTAGCTGTCAAGAGGAAGAGTGATATAAATGATTGACAATAATCATGACAAGCTTCCAGTAACCTGGATGAAGACTGGGAAGTGTTCTCCGTCACTCGCTGCTTGGCAAATCTTTGCTTTCCATTTGTGTCAATCAGTAAATCTATATTTGCATTTACTTATATTACTGGACTATGTACTTGGCTTTAAAAACTCCAGAGCTCATGGTTCTGTTGTTTTATACTTGGTAACCACTTCAATTAGGGCTTAAGTTTCCATTTTTTAAAAGAGAGCTCTGATTGACTTTTGTCAGCATGCTTTCAAGCAATTGAAATTATTTCCTAGTGTCTTCCTATGTCAGTTAATTTTTTCAAACCTGTTACTCAACAAGTTGCAAAACACTAAGAAACATACCACTTGTTTTCTCTTTGTTACAATTCCTACTATCAGCTACTACAACTCCTTCAAATATCTTTGTCATCTCAGTAATGATAACTTCTCAGTCAATTTGATGGGAAAAGGGGGAGGTGGAATAGGAAAAAGCATGTGCTCTGAAGCAACATTAACTATTGTTTGACTAATGTAATACTTAGCATTCACTTAAACCATTCCATTTTCCAGGAAGTGGGGTATTTGCTAAAACACTGTTTAATGATCTTAAGAATTGATGCCATATAACAGCAAGTGTTTTTCCTTTTTTGTCTCCTATTTTCAACATCTCTTTCTTATCTTTCATTCACTTATCAAATAACCTTGGCCCAGATGCCTTAGTTGAAACATTTTAGATGCCAAAAGGTAAAATAAACTAACATTAGGACAGTAACTTACTGTTTGAACAATGAAGAGGACTGTTCCACAGAGACGAACACATTTGTTAAATCGAAGCTCTAAATACTGTTTCCAAAACAGGAAAAAAAGGTTAATATGTGAAAACTTTATACTATTGTTAAAAATCAGCTGCTTAAGATGTAAAGGGTTAGAAATTTAAAGCAACCTCATAAGTGATTTGTATTCTGTATTCCTACTTTACTACTCTTTTTATTTACATATGGCAAAACTGATTCATGTTTTAAAGTGCAGCCCATTGGGTTTTAATACATACAGGACAATTCCACCACCACCAGAAAACTCTGTCATGTTGTTCCTTTGTAGGCACACTCTCTCCCTACCCTAGTTCTCCATCCCTAGTTTTGGCTTTTCAAGAATATCATATAAGTGGATTATAGTCTGTATTTTTAGAATGAGAAAAATGCCATTCTCCCCTTTGTCTTGGGAATCAACCTTTCCCACTGTAGGCAATTGTGATTTAACTGTCTATCAAGGTGCCCTGCCTCTTCTGACCAAGGGATGGTCATATGACCCAAGTTCAGGCAATAGGCTTCTCTCTCCAATGGGTACTTAAATCTTAGAGGCATAATATAAAGATAGAAAATGACTGGAGTAAAAGTGGACTGATCCTGATAGTAGCCTGAAGAGGTCCCTGGCTTCCAGTCTTTTTACAGCCTCTTTGTTCAGCTTTTCACTCTCTGATGGACTACTCCTATAACCTCCCAAATAAGTTATTGTTTATTTAAATCAGTCTATGTCAGTTTCCGTTCAGGGCCAACGAACAATTGCCATTTTTCCTACTTTCCTAGACATCTGCCATATCTTAAAATATAATCCTCTTGGGGCGCCTGGGTGGCTTAGTTGGTTAAGCGACTGACTTTCGCTTAGGTCATGATCTCGCGGTTCGTGGGTTCAAGCCCCGCATTGGGCTCTGTGCTGACTGCCAGCTCGGAGCCTGGAGCGTATTTCAGAGTCTGTGTCTCCCTCTCTCTCTGACCCTCCCTTGCTCACGCTGTCTCTCTCTCTCTCTCTCCTAGAAATAAAAAAATAAAATAAAATAAAATAAAATAAAATAATCTGCTTATCTCCTATACTATATATCATAATATGTTATAGAGTTAGAATCAGAATTTTAGAGCTGGAATAAAGCTAGGGTCTCAAACATTCTTTTTTAAAAAAATTTTTTATGTTTTATTTATTTCTGAGAGAGAGAGAGAGCGAGAGAGAGAATGAACAGGGGAGGGTCAGAGAGAGAGGGAGATACAGAATCTGAAACAGGCTCCAGGCTCTGAGTTAGCTGTCAGCACAGAGTCTGACACGAGGCTCGAAACCACGAACCATGAGATCATGACCTGAGCCGAAGTTAGACGCTTAACCGACTGAGCCACCTAGGCGCCCCTCAAACATTCTTTAACTTGAATATTTATTACTCACGTAGAGAGAATTTTAAAGCTGGAAACAGTTTTTTCATATAGCAAGAGAAAAGAAAGAGGAAGGGAAAACTGATATTAAGTAATAATCAGAGGAAACGACACCAGATATTTTTGCTCCATAATCCCAGGAAACAGTTATAGAGTACTTGCTGTATACACTGTCCTTCCAACAACTCCCGAGGGCCAGTATTGCCAGTCAGAGGCGAGGGCACTAGGGTTCAGAGAGAATACCAAAGTTGCAACATAACAACTCTCACAGCCACAATGCAAGTCTAGGACCATTTGAGGCTCAAATCTGGGCAGGGAACCACTACATTATTTGGAATACCAAATAAATAGGCAAACCGACCATGTCTCTAAGACTCAGGGTGAGCAGGTGGCACTGGCACATGGGACGACCTTCAGAAACAACTAACAGGTAAAAACTATACAGCACAGTATAGTTTGGGGGAGGAGTTCCAGCCATTGACCCAGTCCCGCTCATGACTCCACAAGCTTGGGGCAGGCACTGGAAATCTTAGACTCCTCCTCTTGAAAATGAGGATCACAGTACTAATTCTTTCCCCTCTTACTTTGCAGGGCTTTGGAGACTACCAAGTGATATAAATGGATGGGGAAATATTATAACTTGTTATTCAAAAGTAAGACATTAGAAATTTGGCATCCAAATCCACAAATATAACCCACAATTATAAACATACATATATATTAAAAATAAATACACACACACACACACACACACACACACACACACACCTGGACAACTCAGTTCCAACACACAGATTTCATGGATCCAGAAAGATCCTGAAGAAGCGGTAAACGAAACTGTATTCCTACATTATACTTCTTGTCTGTGGGCCTGGAAGTGGCTAACATCTATCAGGCCTGTACATTGAAAGCAGTGATAAACAGATAACAAATATGCTTCTGAACAGCCAATTCTAGCTAAAGAAATATAAGTAGGAATAGATTTCATATTTGAGCAAGAATACCAGGGTAGAATTCCTATTCGGTGTAGATGATACCCTCTGAAGCATAAAAGAAAAGAAAATAGTCACAGGAAAGTGTTTGCTATGGCCAATCGTTAGGCACAAAGCACGTTATCCTAACTTCCCTGACCCCAGCTGCTGGGCACCCACAAGTCATGGATGTCGCCAGCATGCCCACAACTCTGTGTGTTCTGTTCTACTTCCCTTGTTCTCTCTGCACTCTTATAAGCCCTGCTTGAGGGTTATAACAGGCTCACCAGAGCCTTCAGAAGCAGCCGGTATGCACCACTGCACAGCCTCTAGGCTCACACTCTCTTATGTAGCTTAACTTACCCTGAGTCTCTTTTGTCTGCAAAATGGGACTCTCCTAGCACCTCCCTTATAAGGATTGTTTTGAGTATTGACTCAGATAATGTATGTGTGTAAACCATGCAGCCCAGTGCCACACATGTATTAAGCATTTAGTAAACATTAACTTCTTGCCATTTTTAGCTGGAACCCTGCTAACAGCCTCCACCACTAGAAATGTACGGGAAATCTGTTTCTGGTTGAGTTAATGCTGCTGGCCCGAGGCAGCATGGGTCAGTGCTTATGAGAGGAGCATTCATCTCTGGGGACTGAAGTCCTCTTGTGAGGTTCTTCAAATCCTTTCTGAGTTTTGGAGTTGGATAACTACAGATCAGAGCTCACAGACTCAAACTGCCTCAGGGCTCATCAAGTAACATACACAAGTGGATCAGCCAGGGGTTCATTTTATTATTTTATTTTTTTAATGTAATTTAATTTAATTTATTTTATTTTATTTCTGAGAGAGAGAGACAGCGTGAGCAGGGGAGGGTCAGAGAGAGATGCAGACACAGAATCCAAGGCAGGCTCCAGGCTCTGAGCTAGCTGTCAGCACAGAGCACGATGCAGGGCTCAAAACCACAAACCATGAGATCATGACCTGAGCTGAAGTCGGACGCTTAACCGACTGAGCCACCCAGGCACTGAGGGTTTCATATTAAAATGTTGGAATACTCCTCATATCTGCTAAGAAATATGTCCTCTCACATCTCCCTCAAAACCCAATACTCCCTTCACCCCTGTCCATATTCCCTTTTGCATTTTTGAGAAAGACAAAAATGCAGATAAAGATTTCCCTGTCATGAGAAGATAACCATGCAGCCATGACCATGAGGTCTCAGTGTAGAAATTAATAGAGAGTGAGAGCAATGGCCATAAAACTGGGAACTGATCATGGAATTCACCCCAGGGAATGTAAGCCCGGTGTCACCAGGCTTCTAAATTCTCGAAAGAAGCTAGAATCTGGAATTGTATTTGACTTCTCAACATCACAAATGCTAAATTAATTTTCTTTCAAAACAATTTGAGGGTAAAAACAAACAAACAAACAAACAAACAAACCCAGAAAATGGAGTTTGGCCTGGGGCAGCCTGTTAGTTAACTTTGAGCAAAACAAAGAAATTCCATCCTGCTCCTCTGGGGTGATGACTGAACTCTCCCAAACATAATGGTCAGAGTGAGTGGAAGGCACTGTTGTCACAGGGATGCCTCGCCCTGGATGGCATCACTACAGCCCAGGCAGTTTGTCACTAACATTTTTTGGGCCATTGAGGCCCTGTAGCCAGCACCAGCTGAATCAGCCTCACTAGGAAACCACATTCCAGTGGCCCTGGACTGGAGCAAAAAGTACCTAAACTCAAGGCTAAGAATGAGTGTCAGAGTCCTCTGGATAATGACCTGGAAGAGAGGAAACTTCCACAGGTTTGTCCATATTCCTTATGGGTTTAGTGCCTGGGTGAAGAGCCCACTGAGGGTGCTGAACTGGCCCCCCTACTCACACTCAACAGCTCTTTAAACTAAACCAAACATTCCCTATCTTCACAAAGCCTTTTTCTGCAGACAACTGGAGATAACCTATAACCAGTGGAAATGTGCAACAGGAAAGATGGTTTTCTTTTATTTATTGATTTAAATTCGAGTTATTTAACATACAGTGTAGTATCAGTTTCAGGAGTAGAACCCAGTGATTCATCACTTACATATAACACCTAGTGCTCATCCCAACAAGTGCCTTTCCTAATCATCTTTCCACATAGAGAAAAGGCAGAGCTGTTTAAGAACCTTGCAGCCAAATCTTCCTAGTGATCCCAAGATAACCACATCTGCCACTATCACCACAAATACTTATGGCCCACATTTATCCAGCACTCACTCAGCCCCAGACACTCTTCTGA
Organism: Hyaena hyaena; assembly: GCF_003009895.1. Lineage (NCBI taxonomy): Eukaryota > Metazoa > Chordata > Mammalia > Carnivora > Hyaenidae > Hyaena > Hyaena hyaena. Next base: position 263,395 of record NW_024080893.1, on the reverse strand, counting down.
ATGCAAACCTTGCATCATCTCATTTAATCCTCTCAACAACTAGATGAAGTAGTTGGTATTACTATTTTCATTTTGAGATGAAAGAAATGGGCACAAAGGGTTAAATAACTCACTCAAGGTTGCCCAGCTAGTAAGTGGCAGAATCTGATCTCAAATGTAGGTACTGGGACAGGAGTTACAGCACCTTAACCACTCGGGCATCTGCCTCTCCAGGGAATGTGTGTGTGTGTGTGTGTGTGTGTGTGTGTGTGTGTGTGTGCGCGCGCGCATGTGTGGAGGGGCAAGGAGGGGAGAGTGCAAATTCTTCCCCGACTATCCTGGGAAAGTGAATGATGCCTGTGGACCTGGAATAAGGGGATTCCTTTCAAGGAGGAGGGGTTGAGATTTGAACAACTAACTCTCCCCCAGATAAACAGTTTTTAAATCTTTCCCCTTGACTCAGAATCAAAGATGTTAAAGCAGAAAGCGCCTTAGTGAGCACTAATCCAAATCACTCCGTTTATTTTGGAAGCGTCTCTTTCTCACTGAGCTCATGAGAGCAAGTCCCAAGATTTTATCGCCTTCACAGGACACTTCTCCCTAAAAGGGGAGGGCAGGGGAGGTGATGGACCTGGGCAGGGAGAGATTTCGATGTGGTGGTGAGTCTGCCCCCCAGGAAAATCCCTCCAAGAGCCTGAAACGTCCTAGCCCTCCCCTCCCCAACCCACCCTGACGCTTTACCTCGTAGGTGCTGGTAATTCCCAGTTTGTAGAACACAGGCAGGAAGACCTCCGCGCTGATGGCCACCACAAGGAAGTAAGTGATGGCAAAGATGCTGAATATGGCCCCAAAACGATAGACCTCCGAGGGGGTGCCCAGGACGGTGACCGCCGACATGAAGCTGGCGGTGAGGGACAGCGCCACGGGCACGGCTGTCATGCTGCGGCCGCCCATCAAGAAGTCCTTGGAGGTCTGCTGGCCGCCCCCCACGAAGGCGTAATAGATGCCGATGGCGGCCGAGATGAGCAGCATCGCGGCGAACACCACGTAGTCCCACACCACGAAGGTGCCGAGGCCCCGCGTCGCGTCCATAGTCGCTCCGTCTCCTGGGTCCCGCGTTCCGACTGTGGCCCCGCGGCGCGCAGCCCGAGCCGAGCTTTACCTCCGCGGCCGGGCGCTCACTTCTTATTCCCCGCGCCGCGGGCGCGGCGGGCGTGGCGCCCGCGGGGATTGGGGCGTCCCCCAGGTATCGGTCCCCGCCGGCTCCCAGCGCCCCGCGAAGGTGGGACGCGGCCAGACGCGGAGGCCTCTGCACCCACGGCAGCCGGCCGAGCTCCTGCAGCCACGCTAAACCCTCACCTGGTGCCAGGCTCGGGGTGGCCGGGTCGCCGAGCCCCGCGGACACCTGGGAGAACTATTGCCTCCAGCCGCGACCCGCGAACCCGCGGAGGGCGCTCGGCCTAAATGTTACCAAGTGGCACCTGAAGGGACGAACCATTTAAATAAGCGGGCGACCCATGTGGGAGTGTGGATCGAAGGGCAGTTGTAACGCTTGCACTTTTAGCTTTCCGGTTCAACAGTCCGAGTCCTTACCAGAAGATACACCTGGGGTTTTTACATTGCCTTCCTTGATAACTTAATGGGTGATTCAGGTGACAGTGTGCAGTGAGCTGAGGTTCAGTCCTCAGGCAGGTAAGCAATTACAAAGGAGAAGAAGAAATCTGTGCTATTGGTACCTGCATTTTCTTTTTTTTTTTCTTCCTTTTAAAAAAATATTTAAATTTTAGTTAACATAACAGTGCAATATTATTGGTTTCTGGTGCCTTTTCATTCAATAAACATTTCTGATCCCTACAGTCTCTCCTAATAATGAGTTTCTATTGTATTAATAGTACCTACTGTTTAAGGGGACTTACCATGTGACATATAACGTGCTTGGTACCTTATACATTAATGTAATTCTTACAATTACTCTTAAGGTAGGAATCATTTCCATTTTTCAAAGGAGGGAACTGGCTTAGGAAGATTAAAACACTTGCCAGGAACTGATCGTAATTGACATTTTATTCAAGGTCCCATATCAGAATTCTTTCTTTTAATCACAGTGCTATCCATTGTAAAGCCCAAATGTAGATAGATGTTAAATGTAGGCATAAATATGCACACTTAAATGAAGACACTTGAAAGCATATGGAAAACAAGGTCATTTCCAGTATCAGTACTCAGGACATATTTTAAGTGGCTTGCCATGAAATAGTACTAACAATACATGAGTCATGCTTGTAAAGCAGTGTGACTCCCAGGTTTTTCCTCTGAAATAGACCCTCCAGCCAAGTGGGCCCTGGCATAGGTCTATTTCAGGCCATCCTTGTTCATGGTCATACATCTTTATAATTTACCAGGTGATCCTTGGTAGGCAAGCCACAGAATGCAAATATTTAGCCCAGCCCAGAATGTAAATAAAACTATACCAGATTTTATTTTGCTGTGAACTGGCATTGTTTGTATAACATTTTAAAAGGGAAATAAAGAAGGAAATAGAAGCTAAATCCAAGTATTTCAATCACTTACACAAATATGTGGCTTGGAATTATGTCCCAACTGTGTGAAATTTACTATCTTTGCATCTATTATGACTTTCTTGGACAGAGACAGCATTTTCTCCTGTTCTCACTGCCTGGCACTCAAACTCACTATGAAACAGCACCTTAAAAGCTTTAAGTTAGAGCATCCACTTTACCTAGGGCTCTTTCATCTCCACCCAGAATTGTGGTACTTTACGTGTAAGGATAACTCCTACCAAGATTCACTGTGCATCACCAGTATACCCCACCCCAGTTAGTGTCCTGCCAGAGGACTGAGATGACAGGTTCTTGGAGGTAACAGCCTCTGCTTATATAAAGAGGCATTCTGGTAATAGTAGAGAGACAAGAAGTCTTCCCATCTACTTTTAGGCATTTCCTTCTCAAGTGGATCACAAAGTTTGTTTTTAGTCCAGTTAAATGTGACCTCCTCACAACTCATCCTACACTATCTAGTCCTTGACTAGCTATCATTTTTCTTTCTTATCATTTTTCTTTCCCCTACTTAGTCTACTCCAGCCATGCCATCTTCTCACTGTTTCTAGAACATGACAAGCCTGTTTCTATCTCAGGACCTTTGCATGTGTTTCATCTTCTGCCTTGAATGCTCTTCCTTCAGATATTACCATGACTCCCACCCTCACTTCATTCAGGTATCTGCTCAAATGTCACCACCTCTAAGAAGCCTTCCCTGACCACTCCATCTGGAATATATATCTATCACTTTCTGCTCCCTTACCTTGCTTAGTTATTTTCCAAATACTTAATGCACTCTGAAATTGTTCTTTATTTTGTCTTCTTGCACTGGAATAGAAGCTCCATGAAGGCAGGGAGTTTTGTTCACCACTATACTTGCTAGGTCTAGAACCATCTGGTACATAATAGTCATTTAAAAAACTGTTGAATATATGAATAGATGAAGGAAATAATTATTGGAAAATCCTCTCAAGTATATTGATTCTGTCCTATTTTTTTAAAATTCTTTTTTAAATTTAAAGCATGAGCATGCTTTAAGCACATGAGCAAGGGAGGAGTAGAGAGAGAGGGAGACACAGAATTTGAAGCAGGCTCCAGGGCCTAAGCTGTCAGCACAGAACCCAATGCGGGGCTCGAACCCACGAACCATGGGATCATGACCTGAGCTGCAGTCGGACGCTTAACCAACTGAACCATCCAGGCACCCCGGACTCAGTCCTATTTTTAATGTTTCAAATTTCATCTTTTCTGTGTTTTCAAAGATATTTGGAGGAGGTTATGGTGCAGACCCCCTTACATAGTCAAAAATCCATGTATAACTTTTGACTCCCACCAAACTTATCTACTAATAGGCTACTATTGAGCAGAAGCCTTAACAGATAACATAAAGTTTATCAACACATATTTTGGATGTTGTATGTATTATATACCACATTCTTACACTAAAGTAAGCTAGGAAAAGGAAAACGTTATTTAGAAAATCATTAGGAAAAGAAAATACATTTATAGTACTGTATTGTATTTATTGGAAAAAAAAATCCACATATACATGGACCCACAAAGTTCAAGACTGTGTGTTCAAGAGTTACCTGTACTTATAAACACATAAAAGTATATAATATGCCTACTTATCTAATACCTTGTAACTGCACAGTTCATTCGAGTTTTAAAAGTATATTCACATTTAATATTTTGTGGAAAATGGTAGTTTAAACCACAATAGGTACATATACACTTTTCCCCCAATCCCCTTTTTAGTGTTTTTAAATTTATCAAAATATCTTTTCTCCAAGAAAATCAATTCGTGGCCCTCAAAATCAGTGGCATGCTACATCTGAAGCCCATAGACATACATATTGAGAAGTGAGCCAACAGAGCCGAACAGGCTTCCCCAGAGTGAAGTTAGGGTTGAATTTTTTTTTTTTTAAGTTTATTTATTTATTTTGAGAGAGAGAGAGACAGACAGACAGACAGAGTGCACAGGAAGAGCAGAGAGAGAGGAGGAGAGAGAGAATCCCAGGCAGGCTCTGCATTGTTAGCACAGAGCCCAATGAGGGGGTCAAACATGAGATCGTGACCTGAGCTGAAATCAAGAGTGGATGCTTACCCAACTGAGCCACCCAGGCACCCCAGGACTGAATTGTATATGGCATAGCTGATGCTACTAGGAAATGTGTATTTGCCACCTATCCTAAGATAAGGAAACAAGAAAATTATAGCAGCACATGATTAGTTACTTTACCACTCTTTGCAGTAACTTTTCTTTATAGAATATAGGAATTTTTCTGAATGGCCTCTGTAATTCTTTTTAAAACAAAATATCTAGAGGGGAGTCAATAAGAATGGAATGATACATGAATTATTTTCAAGTGGAAAAAGGACCCTGAATGCACGATTTGCTATAGCTCATGTGAGGATAGAAGCTGGTCAAAGAGTTCCTGAATTTTCATAAGAGGACATAACCATCCCTGTTCATTTTGTAACATAGCCCCCAATTTTTCTCTCTCCTATATGATTCCTTTCACTTGTAAATGATCTTATCCCATTTCTTCATATTAGAATCATACTCATAATTTAAGGTGGACTCAAATTGTCAGTTTTTCATGAAAGATTTTACTACTCCTAATCCTACCTGTTTCACAACAGGCTCTCTTTCCTTCTTCAGCTCTCTTAGCATGTTTATATTCATTTATTGGCCTTCATGGTGGTACAGTATTGCAGTTGTTTTGATCGAAGCTCTTAATGCAGGAGTATCTTATGGAGTCCATGAACTCAAAAGCAGGAACTAGAAAGCCATCTACATGCCTGTGTCAGTTTTTCCTCTCTTTCTCCAGACGCCTTCTCTGCATTGCCACAGGTATGTGGTCAAGAATGTTCAAGCCAGTGCTTTTCTGCCCTAAATTCAGTGGATAGCAGAGACCCACTAGCAGCTTTGAATTCTAATTTTATTTTTGTTAATATTTTTTAGTATTTATTTATTTTTAAGAGAGAGAGATAGAGCACAACTGAGGGAGAGGCAGAGAGAGAGGAAGACACAGAATCTGAAGCAGGTTCGAGGCTCTGAGCTGTCAGCACAGAGCCTGACGTGTGGCTTGAACTCAAGGCTCAAATTCGCAAACAGTGAGATCATGACCTGAGCGGAAGTCAGGTGCTTAACTGACTGAGCCACCCAGTTGCCCCTGAATTCTAATTTTAAATCACTGGTAGGAGAAATCTAATTGGTGCAGCCTTGGTCACATGTCCCCAGACCTTTAATCCAATTATATCTGGCCAGAAGGGAGGGACTGTCACTGTAGGCTGCAAGATTCACCCTGAGGGTAGGGAAGGGGGACTAGTTCTCCACATAGGAGCAGGGTAAACTCTGAAAGGTGTCTCTTCTAGTAAACATCTGTGTCATTTTATTATCTCCTGCAGGTGGAAGATAAACTTGAAAAAAGGGACTATGCTTGGTCAGCTTTGTAAAACCCCAGAACCTAGCACTGTTTATTGCTTAAAGAAAATGCTAAACCTATTATATTGATTCCACTTTACAATGCTTGTTGGCATTGAGAATTTCCCCCAAAATTCTAAAAGTGAAATCTGGAAATCTGAGAGTGATCTTATTGGATCCTGAATCCAGATTTACTCCTATGCTTACCTATGGGAGGTGGTGGTGGGGGGCCTCTTTTCTCTTGTTTTTGAGAGGAAAAGTAAAGGAAAGTGTACTACCAACATAATTCTCTACTGTCTGCATTCTTTACCTTGAAATCACAATCACAGTTACTAGGAGGCTCTGAGAATATCCTTCTGAAATGGCAAAGGAAGATAAGAGCACACGAATTCCTCTACAGAGTGCTTTCTTAACATCCTTCCACTTGGGATCATTGAGTAAAGTCGGAAATTCAGGTGAGTACAATTGCCATTGTCATCACATGGCTTGAGTTAGGACATGTGTATATGAGTCAGTACTTAGCATCTCTACCCCACACACATCTTCTTTTGTTCCTTTCTTAACTGGGTCTCACTCTAACCAATTCAATGTAATCAATTCTGAGTTGTATTACTAGGTGTTTTATTAAATAATGGAATCAACCAACCCAATTAATTTAGTAGGAGAAGTTTTATCTAATGTCGTAGAATGCTTCCTGCTAAATAATAAGGACTATGAAACTCCTCATATTTCTCCTTCTAGCAGAACTGCCACAGCACCTTAGTAAGGCCAACTTTTGTACTATCTCAGCCCAGATCCTTAGCCTGGTTCTCTGGCACAGAGATTTCTCTCCTTTTGCAACTTGATTTTTGTTGTTTTCCCCAAATCTCAACCTTTTCTGCATATGCATATTTCATTCCAAGTAATCTCAAACCTTCTTTTGGATACAGAAAGTTACACCCAAAGAAGGAAAAATGCAATAAAATATGTCCATTGCACATACCCCCCAGTACATCCTAAACCCCACTAAAATGGCATCAAAGGAGTACACAAAGGTGTCAGCCCAGCAGGACTGAGAGAGGCAAGAAGGGATGACTGCCAATAAAAGGCTTACCACAGAATGAATGCAAAAAGACAAGTGGAAAGGGACTGAGGTTTCACCTTTCTTCACTTGTGAAATACCTTAAGGAAAGGAAGCTGACAAGACCAAAGTAATCTGTACAATAATACCCCCAGAAAAAGGCAGAAATCAGAGGGGCCATATACTTTTAAAGGTGGGGATATGAGGTAGAATGAAAAACCAGAAGATGTATGAGGAGCGCTTTGGGACTGGCAATAGTGCCTCCCCTTCTCCTTGATAGAGAACTACAGATACCATCTGGAGAGGTTGAAGTAAAAAAAAAACAAAACAAAAACAAACAAACAAACAAACAAAAAAAAAAACCAACCTCTGGCAAAGGACACCAGTCATGGCTAAGGGCTAGAGTGAGGCATTTTCCCAGAAAATGAGGATTAGAGAAAGTCTGTCTAATGAATGGTGAGACACCCTCCCCATGCTTTTCCCTACTACACCCCAAGCATGTGGATTCCCAGATTTGTATACTTTCTCAGGCAGGAACTTTTTCTGAAGAAACCAAGCAGCCCAAGAGAATGCTGGCATTTAGGGGTTCTATAAAAAAGCAGAGCCCTCACCTGATCATACTAACGTGAGGGCCTCCCATCAACAAACTAGGAAAAAAACCCAAAAACCTCAGTGTCAAAGCAGAAAGCAAAGGGAAACCCTAAAAATCTAGAGTTATTATTTTCTGAGAAAAGAAGGAAATTTCTGCATGATGTGAAATACGAGGAGTTTGCTATTAAATTTCACAGAGGATGAGAAGGTGCTCTCAAAAATAATAAAAAAAAAACCAAAAATTAAGAATTGGTGAAAGGTCAGAAGATAAAGTTGAAAAAACCTTCTGTAAAGCAGAACAAAAATATACAGAGATGAAAAATCAGAGCTAAAAGAAAAATCTAGAAGTTCAATCTTGGAAGTCAAAAACATGACTTTAGGAATTCTAGAGAGAGAAGGGAGGCAAGGAGTTTATCAAAGGATAATTCAAGAAAACTTCCCCAAATCCTAAGAAATGATTCTTCAGATTGAAACTGCTCACCAAATATATAGAAAGTGAATTTAAGAAGACCCACCTCAAGACCCTACATTCTGAAATGTCAGAACTCCATACATAGACCATTCTAAATGCTACCAGAGATTTAAAAAACAACAAAAAAAGTCATATACTAAGATCAGAAATCAGAATGGCATCAGACTTCTCAACAGCATCATTGTAAACTAGAGGACAATAAAATACCTATAAAATTCTTTAGAAAATTATATCCAACTTATAATCAATCAAAACCAATCTAACCCAATCAAACTATCAAGCAAGTGTATGAGAAGAATAAAGATGTTTTCAAATATGCAAGATCCCCCAAATTATATTCTCTACATACCATTTCTTAAGTAGCTTCTGGAGAATGTGCTCTATGAAAATGGTGAGAAAATGAAGAAAGATGAAGACATGGGAGCAAGGAAACAGGAGATCCAGGGAGACAAGGAAGCTCCATGTGGAACACATCCAAGAAAAAAACAATGGAATATATAGATTGCCTTACAATTTGAGCTTTATGAGAGAGGAGTTTTAAAAATTCTTTCAAAACATGGAGTGATAAAGTGATGGCAGGTACATGAAAAACGAAGGAAAGTACAGTTGACCCTTGAACAATGTGGGGGTTAGGGGGGCTGCCCGCCCTGCACAGTAAAAATCCACAGCTAATTTTTGTATTCCTGAGTAATAGCCTACTGTTGACAGGAGGTCTTACCAATAACATTAACAGTCAATTAACACATAGTTTGTATGGTATATATATTATATACTGTATTTTTACAAAAGAGTAAGCTAGAGAAGAGAAAAAGTTATTAAGAAAATCATAAAGGAGAGAAAATACATTTATAGTACTGTTTTATATTTATTGAAAAAATCTGCATTTAAGTGGACATGCACAGTTCAAATCCATGGTGTTCGAGGGTCAACTGTATTTCCTGCTAAATACATTTGGTTGCACAACTACCAAGTTGGCAAAAACTAAAATCATAATACTGAGTGTTGGTGAGAATGTGGAGTGGTGGGAACTTGCATATAATATTGATATAAGTACTTTGGAAATGATTGGTAATATAAGGTTGAAGATATTCATTAATTTTGACCCAAATTTTTCACTTCCTGTTGTATACCAAATGAAACTTGTGTATCTATGCACCAGGGAGTATGCACAAGAATGTCTATAGCAATAAGACTTATTTCAAACTGGAAACAACCCAAAAGTACATTCATGGTATCATGGATAAACAGTTTGTGGTATACCCATATCATCAAAATGGATGTGTACAATAATATAAATTTTACAGAGTTGACTAAAAGAAGTCATACACAAAAGAATATGCACTATATGACTCTATTCATATAAAATTCCAAAACAGACCAAACTAGATTGTGTTGTTTCGCAATAAGTGTAAGTAGTGGTAAAACCATTAAAAAAAAAAGAAGAAGAAGAAGGAAGTGGTAATCATAAAAGGGAGAATAGTGTTATCTCTGGGGAGAGGTGGCTAGTTGCCACCAGGAAGGGACACATAGAGAGCTTTTAGGGTTCTGGCAATGTTTTATTTTTTGATTTGAGTATTTGTCAATGATTGTTCATTTTATAATTATTCATTAAACTGTATGCAAATATTTTACAATTTAAAAGAAAACTGGGTTTTAAACAACATGACTGAACACAGATTCACCTTTTGTTCCCTCTCAAAACTTACTGACATGACTGTAGTGGAACAAAAACAACACAACTCATAAAAGATAAATAGAGTGAAAAACAAAAGAACAGGAATAAAATTTTGGAAGCTAGAAAGGAGATGAATAAGAAGATACTTAGAAAACTCCTATGTGCATCTTGAGAAACTTAACAGAAGACCATGGGGGAGGGGAAATGGAAAAAACGTTACAGAGAGGAAGGGAGGCAAACCATAAGAGACTCTCAAATAATGAGAACAAACTGAGGGTTGATGGGGGTGAGGGAGAGGGGAAAGTGGGTTATGGGCATTGAGGAGGGCACATGTTGGGATGAGCACTGGGTGTTGTATGGAAACCAATTTGATTATAGATTATATTTAAAAATAAAAATAAAAAAATAAAATTCTGAAGATTTCACCTTAAAAAAAAGAAAGAAAAAGAAAACCAAAGGAAGCTGAAATTCAAGCTGACAGAGTAGGCAGCCTGGAAGCAGGCTGATTTGTGCCTCAGAAGCCCCAAAGATCAGAAATTGGAGGTAGTAATAGTTCTTGAAGGAAATCGGATGCTGGGGAGGGAGGCTGAACCTAGAATTGGTTGAAAGTGTATATATGAAGGGACACCACTGGGTGGCTCAGTCTGCTGAGTGACGAGTCTGGAGCCTGCTTAAGATTCTTTCTCCCTCTCTGTCTGCCCCCTTTCCCCACTCACTCTGTCTCACACACAGAAAGGAAGAAAGAAAGAAAGAAAGAAAGAGAGAGAGAAGAAAGAAAGAAAGAAAGAAAGAAAGAAAGAAAGAAAGAAAGAAAGAAAGAAAGAAAGAAAGAAAGAAAAGAGAAGAAAAACTACATATGTACATTTTATCCTTACCCTGGGCAGGTGGGCAACAGCCCCTCCCTAACCCTAGCAGAAGACTGAATTTCACTCTCAGAAGAGGGTATATCAGAGAGACTCTAAAGAGAGGACACTGGATAAAACCGTAGCCTAGCTTTTATACTGAAAACTGGGGGGCTAAGGGAATGTCTACATACTTAAAAAAAGAAGACCCTCTGCATCCTTCCCTTATTCATGTCTTTCCCAAACTATTCCCCAAGAGTATAAGCCTCTATTCAATATGTCTCAGTGTATCAGGTAATCACTGTAAACTGTCTGCTCTCTAGAAGTGCTACACAGTTACTGCTCTGGGATCTCAGTTTATTATCCTCCAGGGATCTCTCCAGTCTTAATCCAGTTGATCTCTTATTACCTGAATCTCATGTTTCTTCTTTGATACATGCCTTTGTCTTGGCTGCACACACCACCTGCTAGCTTCCTGAGTGAAACTTAAGTCACCTATATACTTAACTTACTTACTTACTTACTTATTTAAATATATTAAAAATATTTTTTGTTTTGTTTCTTTACCACTCATCACTACCTGCCATTATACTCTTCAATCCTGCTGGCCTGGATAGAACTGTTTTTGATGGGGGTGAGGGAGTGTTACAAGATATAATATCTTCATTTTAACTTATGAGTCATTCTTCACATTGAGGAAGATGGATCTGAACTTCTTGGGTTAGGAAGTCACTGGGCACATTTAGTATAGGTGCCCATGTGTCATCCTTGCAGTCTTGAAAATGATGTGGGTTGTCTTAAGTTTCTCCTTTTATTTATTTATTTTTAATGTTTATTTATTTTGAGAGAGAGAGAGAGAGAGAGGAAAAAAAGGAGAGAGCAGAGGAGGGGCAGAGAGAGAGAGAGAGAGAGAGAGAATCTCAAGCAGGCTCTGTGCTGTCAGCCCAGAGCCCAATGTGGGGCTCAAACTCATGAACCGTGAGATAATGACCTGAGCCAAAATCAAGAGTCAGACACTTAACCAACTGAGCTACCCAGAGATGCCCCTTGAGTTTCTCCTTTTAAAACTCTTATGGAAGTATTCATTTTGTGCACTGTCTTTATTTTTATTGCTCATTTTTTCTTAAACATTTAATTACATGAACATTGGGTAGCATATGAATGCTGTGTGAGCACAGCCCTATGCTAGTTATTTACCTATGACAGAACTGTGTTTATTTTAATGGGATTGGTGCTGTTTTTAGAATAAATAGGAGTTAATTTGGGGGCTCTAGAGAAAAAAATGCTTTTCCCGTTGAAATTGATGCTAGTTACAATTTCAGCCTATGAGAAAATGAGCTGTATTTTTCCCTACAAGGGCCTTTATTCAGAAACAAATTATTCTCATTGGTTCGGGAACATTGTACATTACTTGGTTATTTATGTATTTTGTATCTAGGTGATTAGATTAGTTCTGTAGCACAGGGATTGTGTTATTTACAACAGTATACAGGTACATAAAGACATTCGGTAATAAACACATGATTTCATTCATATGTGGAATTTAAGAAACAAAACAGATGAACATAAGGGAAGGAAGAAAAAGAGAGAGAGAGGCAAACCATAAAAACAGACTCTTAACTATAGGGAACAAATTGAGGGTTACTGGAGGGGAAGTGGGTGGGGGGATGGGCTAAACAAGTGATGGGGATTAAGGAGGGCATTTGTTGCGATGAGCACTGGGTGTTGTATGGAAGTGATGAATCACTATATTCTACTTCTGAAACTAGTATTATACTATATGTTAACTAACTGGAATTTAAATACAAACTTGGAGGAAAAAAATTAAATAAACATGAATGAACATAAAAAATTCACTTAAAATATTTTTAATATTTCTTTATTTTGAGAGAGGGAGAGAGCACATGCAAATGGGGGCAGGGCAGAGAGAGAAAGCAAGAGAGAATCCCAAGCAGGCTTCACACTCCAGAGGAGCCTGATGCAGGGCTCAATCTCACAACCATGAGATCATGACCTAAGCTGAAATCAACAGTCAGATGCCTAACCAACTGAGCCATCCAGGTACCCAAAAATTCACTTAAATTTTGGGGCACCTGGGTGGCTTAGTCAGTTAAGCGTCCGACTTTCGCTTGGGTCATGATCTCGCGGTTCGTGGGTTCGAGCCCCGCGTCGGGCTCTGTGCTGACTGCCAGCTCAGAGCCTGGAGCCTGTTTCAGTCTGTGACTCCCTCTCTCTCTGACCCTCCCCTGCTCATGCTGTCTCTCTCTCTCTCTCTCTCTCCTAGAAATAAATAAAACATTAAAAAAAATTTTTTTTAAATTCACTTAAATTTTAAGTGAGAAAACATTTATTTTTTGTTTTGAAAAAATAGAAATATGATTAATGATTACAGTTATGTTAAAGAAATGAAAATAGCAACATGTTGGAGAAAATAAAAATGAAAATGGTCATTTTTCACAACATTCACAACAAAAGATGTCATTGTGGGTAATTTTTTTGTTTTTTGTTTATGCTAAACTTTCCATTTTCTGAAATGTTATATTGTTTTATTTAAAAAAAGAAAAAAGGAAATATGTGAAGTGAAAACACACTGAACTAGAAGTCCAGAAATCTGGATTTTAGTACTGATTGTGCTGTGTGATCTTAGGTAAATCTCTGAATCTCTCAGTGTCTCTGTTTCTTCTTTGAGAAATGAAAGGTCGTAGCTTAAAATTCTGATTGTCCTTTCTGCCGACAATAGCTACTCCTACTTCTTCCCTCTCTAGTGTCAGTTCTTTACTCTGGGCCGGAGCACAGAAATGTTTTAGAATGTCAGTAGGCCAATCTAAATAGTTAGGATTGTTTTCATTAGTAATAATTTTTATGATTTTTTTTTCTTTAAAGTGATAGATTCTGTTATGCTTGCAGTGACGGTTCCAGGTTCTGACAGTGGTAGTGTGATGTATTCTCTCAATTCTATTCACCCTAAGCTCCAGGAACACGTCAGGAAACCCCGCGTCCAGCTGGTGGTTGGCAAGAGGAATTAGCACATTCCATGGCATCAAGCTCCTGCTTTTCTGGTTTGGGTGGGGTGATGAGTTGGCCCTTCTCTGCTTTCATTACGTATGATTTTTGCTTCCCTGGAAACATGAGAGAATCTCAGGTAGCTTCCACTGTCCATCTGATGGGGGAAATCTTCAGAGCTAGAAGGCCTGCCTCAAAAACTTTGTTATAGGCTGTATTTCATTTTAAACAGAATCATTTTAAGGCACACTGGGTCATTCCATGTTTCTTAAGATGCATTTGCTAAGCACAGTGATACTTGGAGGATTCTCATCTGGTGAGCAAGCTCTCATGATGCCATGCAGCAGTGATGTGGGACCCAGTAGACTCTCGGTTTCAAATCTCTACCGATTAGAAAGAATTTCTTTAGTTCATTTGCATTTATACTTGTGACATATACAAGTCTCAATTTCATGATGAAGTGAAGGCACACCTTTGTGCCAATATATTGACCATTTCCTGAAAGTCTTTCAAATGAATGTACAGTTGTTACTGTATCATGATGACTGGGATTATAAAGTAAGTATGTCAGGAAATAACCCAGTTTGCATAATATCAGGAAATAACCCAGCTTTTGAGCACAAGATGTTTAAGACAATGCGAGACATCTGAGATTAGAAGAATCGTTTTTAGGATTAAATGAGCTAACACATGTAAAGTATTTAAAGTAGTTCCTGGCATATAGTAAGGGCTCAATAAAAACTATCTTTGGCTGTTTGGTTTTTTAAAATGGATATATGTATGTATTTAGTTAGTTTTACATTCAAATACATTTGTGGCCCCTTTTTCCTCTAGAAGGGAAGAATGTTGTTGAGGGTAGAGGTTTCTCTCCACCTCCAATCATTGGAGAAAAGTTAGAAAATACAGATAAGCAAAAATAAGACTAATTATACTCACAGTCTAACTCAGATTGTTATAAGGGGTACTCTTCCATATTCTGTATAAATAGAGGAAAGTATTTGTAAATATCATCATCAACACACAACATATATTGAGAATCTACACTCTGTAAGATCTAGGACAGAAACAGATAAAGAAGAAACGCATCACACAATCCTTGACTTCAAGGATCTTATATACTCATTGTGGAGATAGGACTTTAGAAGAAAGTGAAAAAAATCTATAATAGCAGAAAATCGTTCATAAGGATAGTTGTCCTCTCAGCAATAGAACAAGCACAGAACAACCTACTATAGCAAATGTGTCCAGAGCCTCAATGATGAGAAGGGCCATCAGCAGAGAGCAAACACTCCAAATTTCCTTTCTTGTAAAGTAGAAAAGAAGGAATGTCTCCTCACATTGCAAGAGCTCTGTTCACTGGACTGTGAATATCCCCTCTGCTCTTTTCTTTACCAAAAGGGCAGCCACCAGGAACAGGCGACGTGTTAGAACTTTCATTGGCCCATGGTTGTTTGATGCCAAAGGATAATTGGTTCCTGGGGGAAACCTGGCTTAGCATGGCTGTGAGAAATGCTCCCAGCTCAGTCCTGGCTGCTCACCAATCCTAGCAGTTGGAGGAATTTTGCTAGCCAAGTGGAAAACACCTGCACCCGTATCTAAACCCAAGTGTAAACCTAGTAGACTCTTGTCCCCTGAATTTGAAGATTGACTCAAGAATTCTGGAAGTTGTCAAAGTCTCATTAAGCTGAACCTATGGTCAATTTTACTTATTTTCCATAGCACCCTGTGTGCTTAATCTGGCAAAAGCTTTCCCCCTCAAATGCCAGCACAAGTCCCTTCACCTCCTTGAAAGGAGTAAAGAAAGGAAGGAGGTTTGAATTCCCCTATTCATTCTCAGACCAGAAAAGGGCTCAGTAGGCCTCAGAACTTCATTTCCATGCTTATTTCTAGGAAAGCTGAGTTAGATGGTGCTAGAAACATTAGCTTTGTTAACACTGATGCTTTGCAATCCTCGAAAAGGCAATGCTATTCACTGGCAATGTGTAACAGAAAGAGATTGAACAAAGTAGGGGTGCCTCAGTGGCTCAGTTGGTTAACTGTCCGACTTCAGGTCAGGTCATGATCTCACGATCTCACAATCTCATGATCTCAGGTTCAAGCCCTGCATCAGGCTCTGTGCTGACAGCTCAGAGCCTGGAGCCTGCTTTGGATTCTGTGTCTCCCTCTCTCTGCCCCTCTCCCACTCCTGTTCTGTCTGTCTGTCTGTCTGTCTCTCTCAAAAATAAATATTAAAAAAAAAAAGATTGAATAAAGGAGCAAGATGGGGAAGCCAGGCTGTATCTACTAGATTCTCCTTTGGCAAATCTCATACCATTACTGAGTTTGAAAGGTAGAAAGTCCCATCCTAAGGAACAGGTTATTTTCCAAAAGTCTATTTTTTTGTGTTTTTTTAAATACTTTATTTATTTTTGAGACAGAGGATGAGTGGGGGAGAGAGAGAGAGAGAGAGAAAATCTGGAACAGGCTCCAGGCTCTGAGCTATTAGCACAGAACCCTGCATGGGGCTCAAACCCAAGAACTGGAAGATCATGACCTGAGCCAAAATCAGATGCTTAACCGACTGAGCCACCCAGGTGCCCCTTTGTTGTATTTTTTTAAATTAAAGTATAGTTGACACACAATATGACATCAGTTTCAACATAGTAATTCAACAAGTTGATACTTTATGCTATGCTCACAAGTGTGGATGCCGTCTGTCACCATACAACCCTATCATAATACAATTGACTATATTCCCTATGAGCCGCCTTTTATCCCTATGACTTATTCATTTCATAACTGGAAGCTTGTAAATCCCACTCCCCTTCACCTGTTTCACCCATCCTCCCACCCCCTTCCCTCTGGCAGCCATCAATTTGTTCCCTATATTTATGGGTTTGTTTCTTCTTTTTGTTTGTTTTATTTTTTAGGTTCCATGTAACAATGATATCATATGGTATTAGTTGTTCTCTGACTTATTTTACTTAGTATAATACCCTCTAGGTGCATCTACCCTGTCACAAATGGCAAAATTTCATTCCTTTTTGTGGGTGAATAATATTCCTCTCTCTCTCCCTTGCGCACGCGCTCTCTCTCTCTCTCTATATATATATACCTATACACATTATATCTAGCCATCTACAATGTATTGATAGACTTAAAGTGTTATTTATTTACAAAACTTGTTTGGAACTAAGAATATATTCCACACCCTGCCCTGAAACAATCCTCTCCTTTTGTTTTATTATTTTTAAATTTTGGAATTAGTTTTATTTGGGAGGGGTCCCTGATTTTATTAAAATTTTAATTTAATTAAAGTTTTAATAAATTGTAGTTAACTTAATACAGGTATATGGTTAAAAACAAAAGCCAAATGGGACTACAAGGCTTATAACCAAAACACTGATACCCTCCTCCCAGAAGTCCTCATTCCTGAAAAATTATTTCCTATTCTTTTAGCTCTTTCTTCTAGTATTGACCCCCAGGTTTCTAAGTAGCCATATACTATAGCTATTTCTTGATATTTTAAGGCCTGGGTATGTTCTATTACCTTCCTACTGGGGAATCTGAGGATTTAGTGTCCTTATCAGGTCCCTCCTTTCTCCATCTTTCCATACACATACAACGCTTCCCACCCCCAGTTTTCCCGATAGATAAACACTATAATTTTTTGTTAGAGAAAATTCAGCATATATTTTATTATAACTATATAATTATTTATAGCCAAGACACATAGTGCATTAAGAAGAAATTGACTTTCTTATGTAAATTTTGCTTTTCCTAGAATAATTGCTTCTTTCTCTTTTCTTTTTCATTTGTTTATTTTCTTGGAACCTTTTAGCAATTCTTTTATCTTTAATGTCCCAATTACCCTCTGTCCTCAGGCAAGATTTAGATTTGCAAGACTCAGATTCGCAAAAGAAGTGATGATCTTCAACTTTTTCTAACTTTTAGGAATCTCACTTTGTACTCTGTGAGATACAATTCTTGAGAAAAATAATTGGCTAATCAAAAAAAGTCTAAGGTTTTAAAAAACACTTTCTATTGACAGAACAAGAAAAGATTTGTTATTATTGCCTTTCCTCCTTTCTGGCAAAATTCTTCTATTGATTTCCTTCTGTAGAAAAGGAACTTTTCACTTTAAAAAATAAAACTGGAAACTACCTGAAAGCACAAAGAAATATAATTCAAAGGAATCCATGTTGAGTACAGAAGGCATATTGTGTCAGGAAAACACTGACTATATAAAAGGCATTATTAAAATACTTAAAAGGATACAAAATACCTGAAGGTACGCCTCATACATCACAGCACCAGCCCTCTCATTTCTGTAAGTCTTTTGTGTGCTGGTGGTGTTTTTTTACTGCTTGGGTTATGTAATGACAAGTTGCTAATACTAGGTAATGGTTAAATAAACAAAGCATGAGGTACTAGGGTGCTCCCTTACAAATTCTTGTGCCTCTCCACCACTGAAATCAGAGGACACAAAGTTGAGACCAGGAACTAGTCAAAGTTAAAGTCAATCTTCAGTGGGGAATTCCCCATTTCATTTATTGTCGTACTAGTACAACTTTTCTATTTGTTTTATTCATTATTTCCTACAATATTCTGACAAAACCAGTTGAGTTGCCAAAATTCATTGCTTTGTATACAGTAAATATGTATAGCTTTATACATGTTAATCATACCTCAGTAAAGTGGTTTTTAAAAAAAAACAGTCAATCTGACTCATTAAATAAGCTTAGGTTGACTTCAGAGCAATTACAAGGAACTGTTTATTAATTTAAGAAACTGGTCAAGGTGTAATAAACAACATACACTAATGAAATACACATATTTTTTGTGATTTGTTACCTGCTACTTGCTTTTCTTGGCTATAATGTTATGAAGTCTGATAATAACAGGTGATCCCTTTTTTAAAAAAAAAATCTTATAATTTAGATGTATATTCTCATTCTGTAATGCCACTGTTGTATAAAACAGTTTTAAAAATCCTTTTCTTTGAATTATGTTCAACACCTGGGTAGGGAGAACAGATAAATTACAAGGTTCCCAGTTAAATATGAATTCAGTTTAGTATAAGCATGGAACATACTTACATTAAAAAGTATTTATTTATCTGAAATTCAAATTTAACCAGGCATCCTGTATTTTTACTTCCTAACTCTGACAAGCCTACATCAAGGGCACTGCTATGTAAACAACTGATGACAGTCTTCCATGAAAGGTAATCGTGATTTCAGACACGGTCTAAAGTCTTTCAAAGTGAAGTGATGCCAAGCAGGGTAATGCCACTTTTGGTTTAAAATAACATTAAAAAGTAAGCAGACAAGTTTTCTAATTAGGCCTTGTAAACTGCCTCTATGCTTAGAGTTTTCCAAAATGGCTTTAATCAATGGCAGTCTTTGAAAAAGTACTATGCCTTCCAAAATAATCAATGAGAAAGCCAGATTCTGAGCCGAAGCTAACAAAAGAGAGCCACATGTCTGTATAAGGTATCAAATGTTTATGCCAGATTAAAGATTTCCATTCAACTACTAAACCTCTTCTATATTTGGTTCTATATTTGGCTTAGTTTTATCATTTGCATATAACTCTATAAAGTCTTTTGCTGTTCTTTGGAAAGGAGTATATAAGAAAGATTTCTCTAGAGAGATACAAATGAGTTTACTCCCTGATAAATTAACTTTCTCCTTGAAAAACTGTGATCTTTTTCTTTTTTTTTTCCGAGAAAGCTCTGGGTTGGGGTGCCTGGGCTCAGGTCATGATATCATGGCTCCTAACTTTAAGCCCTACATTAGGCTATAGAATTCTCTGTCTCTCCCTCTCTCTGCCCCTTCCCTGCTCAAGTTTGCTCTCTCTCTCTCTCAAAATAAGTAAACTTAAAGAAAATTTTTTAAAGCCCACGGTTTATTGAAATAGGGAGATTTCAGCAGAAAGCTTCAGCTCAGCAGAATAATGAAGGCTGTTGGCAAGCAAAACAAAACAAAATCACTGACCCTGTTCTCTATATAGTCTTTTCCTGCTTTCTTTTTTTTCTGATATCTTTTTTACTATTGAAGCATAATTTACAATTTTATATTAGTTTTTTTTAATATATTTTTATTTATTTCTAGGGGAGAGAGAGAGAGAGAGCATGAGCAGGGGAGGGTAAGAGAGAGAGGGAGATACAGACTCTGAAACAGGCTCCAGGCTCTGAGCTGGCAGTCAGCACAGAGGCCGACGCGGGGCTCGAACCCACGAACCGCGAGATCATGACCTAAGCGAAAGTCGGATGCTTAACCGACTAAGCCACCCAGGCGCCCCCAATTTTATATTAGTTTCAAGTGTACAATATAATGACTCAACAATTGTATACACTCTGCTCTGTGCTCATCAAGATAGCGTACCCTTAGGAGTTCCAGGGTGGCTTAGTCAGTTAAGCATCTGGCTTCGGCTCAGGTCATGATCTTGTGGTTCATGGGTTCGAGCCCCGCGATGGGCTCTGTGTTGATAGCTAGCTCAGAGCCTGGAGCCTGTTTCAGATTCTGTATCTTTCTCTCTCTCTGACCCTCCCCTGCTCACGCTGTCTCTCTCTCTCTTTGTCTTTCAGAAATAAAACAGTTTAAAAAATTAAAAAAAAAAAAGATAGTGTACTCTTAATCCCCTTGATCTATTTCACCCACCCACCTCCTTTGTGGCAGCCACCAGTTTGTTTTCTGTATTTTAGAGCCTGGTTTTATTTATTTATTTTTTAATGTTTTATTTATTTCTAGGAGAGAGAGAGAGACAGCGTGAGCAGGGGAGGGTCAGAGAGAGAGGGAGTCACAGACTCTGAAACAGGCTCCAGGCTCTGAGCTGGCAGTCAGCACAGAACCCGACNACAGACTCTGAAACAGGCTCCAGGCTCTGAGCTGGCAGTCAGCACAGAACCCGACGCGGGGCTCGAACCCACGAACCGCGAGATCATGACCCAAGCGAAAGTCGGACGCTTAACTGACTAAGCCACCCAGGCGCCCCTAGAGCCTGGTTTTATATTTGTTTTTTTCTTTATTTCTTTTGCTTTTTATTTATTTTTATTTTTCTTAATTCAAAATGTGTGAAATAATATAGAATTTATTTTTCTCTGATTTATTTCACTTAGCATTATGCCCTCTAGATCTATCCATGTCGTTGCAAAGGGTTTCATGCCTTTCCCCCCTCCCCAAGATTTCATACTTTTTTATGGCTGAGTAATATTGCATTCTATATATATACATATATATATACACGTGTGTGTGTGTGTGTGTGCATATATATATATATATACCACATCTCCTTTTCTGTTCATCCACGGATGGACACTTGAGTTGCTTCCATATCTTGACTATTGTAAATGATGTTGAAATAAACATAAGGGTGCATAAATCTTTTCAAAATAGTGTTTTTTATTATCTTTGGGTTAATGTCCAGTATGGAATTACTGGATTGTATGATAATTCTACTTTTACTTTTTTGATGAACCTCCATACTGTTTTGCACAGTGGCTGCACCAATTTACATTCCCACCAATAGTGCATGACAGTTCCTTTTTTTCCACATCCTCACCAACACTTATTTCTTGATTTTTGATAGTAGTTATTCTGACAGGTGTAACGTGATATCTCATTGTGGTTTTGCATTTCCATAATGATTAGTGATGTTGAGTGTCTTTTCATGTGTCTGTTAGAATAGAGAAAGAAGACTTCTAGATCTACTGTTGAGTAGCTTAGAGCAAAGGAGTTTATTTCACCCAAACAGAAAGATAAAAAAGTAAAACCCTATTGGTTTATGACCAAAATAGCATGTCTAGACAGGCTAATGCTGGTACACATTTCCAAATTCACAGGCAATTTTCAGCTTATGAATAGGCAATGTTCCAAAAACTCATTTGTAAGCATTCATTAAATGACAACTGCTATTATTATCAGAGGCACACATGACCTATGATAAATGTGAAACAATCTGAAGATATAGTTAGTAGCAGTTTTCTCTGTCATAGAGAAAGCATGTGTATGTGCTGGAAGGTCTGAATTAACAGCCTAAAGACCTTGGCACTAGGTTCTATGCATTGGGACTCATTAATAGTGTGACTTACCTGAAGTCCCAGTATCTCTGTGGAAGCCTGTGCTTTGAGTCCTATCTCTCTTCCATCTATTGAAAATCTATTAAGACCAGGAGCTGGAGGGGCGCCTGGGTGGCTTAGCCGGTTAAGCGTCCGACTTTTGCTTAGGTCATGATCTCGCGGTTTGTGGGTTTGAGCCCTGCGTCGGGCTCTGTGCTGACTGCCAGCTCAGAGCCTGGAGCCTGTTTCAGAGTCTGTATCTCCCTCTCTCTCTGACCCTCCCCTGTTCACGCTGTCTCTCTTTATCCTAGAAATAAATAAAAATATTAAAAAAAAAAAAAAAAGACCAGGAGCTGGGGAAATAATGGTAGCAGGGAGAGAGGAAGAAGAGCAAAGCATTGCAAAAATCCAGCGTCTCCATTCCCATCATAGTCCGAGTGAATGTGGTCCCTGAGGAAGATGCTGAGTTCTCACACAGAAATATATGAAAACTGGTAGAGTGAGGTCACTCTTTGGAGAACTGTCATGAGCATCGGCTGTTGTGCCTGTTCAGCATCACCTTCTCACTCTTTGGGGAACAGTAGTTTGGTTTTCTTAGGTATCTTCTCTCCCACACTCTCAGTCCATGCAGTTCAGGTAAGCTGACCACAAGGCACCAGGGGTGAACAAATGAGTGACTCAGGCCTAACAAATAAGAGTGATTGTTTTATGACTAAAACAGTGATTGGTTCACGGACAGGCATGTGAGTACATGACCCAATTTGGATCAATGAGAATCAGCCCTGGGACTTTTGCCAGAACAATTACAAAAGAGACATTTATTTTAGGGCTTGTAAAATAGTAGGATGTAGAGCCAGGCTGAGAATTAAACTCTCCTGGGACAGGTTTGAAGCAACATTTGAATAGCAAATCCCAGTGTTGTACAAACTATTGCTAGGAATCAATGAATGCCCTAGGTACTTCAACTTTTTCCCACTTGGGGTAGTTTCCAGTGTCTTTTGGACTTCTGATAGGCTGAGGATAACCTTCCTCTCCCCTGTTGTTATAGAACTTGATTACTGTTCCTGTATCTACTCTCTACTACCCAACCTCCTCTTTAATATTTTTTTCCAGATGGCCACTGTGTCTTCATACTTTAGAATTCCTGACAACCTGCCTTGATATGCCAGTGTCCAAAGAATGTATGTACAGAACAAACTTAATGTAGCAAAGTGCCATTATTAAAGAAAGAACTTTCCCAGAAAACTCCCTAAAATGGAATGAGATGCTTCATAAAGTTCCATGTCACTGGAGATATTCTGTATCACTAAGACTCGTCAAGGTGAATAAAGACAAAGCAAAGCAAGGCAAAGTCAAACAACAACCTAATTGAAAAGCCCATGCTCCTTCCATCATGCAAGCTACGTTATTTTTCCAGTATCTCTGGTATAGGTAGAATTGCAATGGTGTTTTGGCTTTCCTATGTCTCTCACCCCCCTTCAATGATCAGGGGTGTGCATTTTCAAGATGAATACCTAGCATGTGATCACAGAACAATGTGGACTAAATTACACATACAAGGATTAATCTAACATCCTGCCTAATTCAAAACATAATATCATAGAATCACGGTTTCTCTATTGGTAAAATTGGTAATAAACAATCTGACTCCATTTTTTGAAGCTTGACTAATAGCTTTTAAGCCTCACCCCCTCTTCCCCTCTGCCCTACATCTGGGACAACTGGTAACAAAGGCGAGATACTCCCTCTTTTGATGTTGATGGGAAATTCAAAATTCCCTAAACCCTCACCTTGGTCCAACCCCCTAACCACCAAAACAAAAACAACAACAACAACAAAAACCCAAAACACCCAAGCCAGTCTCATTCTTCTGGTCTCTCTCAAGTCGTTTTTAAAATCTCCTTGGAAGCAGCCCTGATTTCCCCCCAGAAAGCCTCATTATGTGAGTAATAAACATTTTTCATATACTCTTGGTATATATGTGCCATCATTAGTCTTAACATGCAAACCTGATTTGGGGTGGAGGTCCCTCCTGTTTCTTAGGAGTGGTAACAACATTGGGAATAATACTAAGTATCTTCAAGGATTATTATGAGAATAAGAATGTAATAACGTATAGTCCTTACAATCACATAGTAAGTGCTCATAAGTTTGTGATAAATTTGAAATGAGTTATTATAAAGCAATTTAGAAAAGAGTCTAGGACATGTAAGTGCTTTCTAAGTGTTTGATAAAGAATTATTATTTCTGCTAGTGTGTAATCTATACCTTAATTTTTGCACATGAAAGGAAATCCATAATTGGTATCTAAAATTGCATCTAGAAAGCATTTAATTACAACATGGTATGTGCCAATGCACTTATAAGCCCATTTAAGAAAAACAAAATTTCTGATTCCTAGATGTCATATTTATGAGGTCAGATATAGATACATATTGATAAGAATGTGCATTTTATGTTCTTTCCTAGTAAGAAACTGGAGAATATGCAGGGTGGTTGGCAATGTCAGCACTGGAAGAGTTCTAGTCCATTCAGGAATGGAGACCTCCCCCAAGATTCTGATGATGATAAACCAATGAAGTTGGAATAAGGTTCAACTAACCCTACTGGAGGAAGAATTCAGTGACAGAGATTCACACACACACACACACACACACACACACACACACACCCCTAACAAACTCTCTATGAAACTTAAGAGGAGAAGGGATCTAATTTATTTATTTTAAAGCTCCCAAAATTTCCAGAGGTAACAGAACTGAGGGCAGCCTCAGAAGAAGACTTGCTAGAGACCAACCATGGCAATTTGGGCATGATTCCAATTTGTACTTTCTTTCAAGCAAGTTAAATATGCATTTAATGCAATTTCACTATTAGCACATAGTTTCTGCTAATCTATAATCCTTTATCAAATGAATTTCTGCATCCCTTCACTCAAAGCATCTGTGAACTGAAGGGAGAGATGAGAGACATGTGTTGTATCAAGAAAAACTACCAAAACCTGTCTGGAGAATGCATTGACAGCTACAGATAATACCTTGGAATACCTCTAGGAAGAAGAACGCTTAAGTCCAGAAATATCATCAGGATTGTGAGCCAATGTTTGGAACAGGTCCGTCAAACCATTCCAATTAGATCATCTCAATTCTGAATCCTGACCCGAAATAGTTAAGACATGTAGAGACAGGTAAAACCTGAGATGCCAATTCACTTTCCTAATGTTGTTATGCCTGGATCGCGATCTCCCCAAAATCCCAAGACCACCAAGGAGTCTGAGTCACGTATGCAAAAGCGAAGGGTTTTATTACGGGCTTAAGCTCAGACTCCCAGACTTCACCAGCGTATGGATCTGTGCTGAGAGCCTCAAACAAGGGCAGAGTAGGGTTTTTATGGGGTTTGAGACGGGGGAGTTACAGAAGTTGTGACATGGGAACAGTGATCCAGTCATAATTATTCAACATCATTGACAGCGGGTTTGACCATACACATTGTCTAAAGTATTCGTTACTTTTGGCGGGATCCAATTACAACATTTAGAGTACCTTTAAATTCAACTAATCACAGAGCGAGCCTAGGGTCTTGTTCGCGACTAACAGGTTAACTTTAACATATCTCCAGGCCTCTCCCTTAACAATGTGGAGGGTGGTCGCTGGCCTTTCTGGATTGGGTGTTGCAAGGGTGGTTACTCCTGCCTTGGGCAATGTGTAACTACCTGGTAGTTTCGGGAAAGCCGAAACTCAGGCCTTCTAGTTTAGAGGGGAAACTTAAAGCCTGTCATGGAGTCAGTTTGGTTTAGATGTTTAGACTTGTGGCCTTACAATGTGACCCCACTTTATCTCTCTACCCATTCAACTTTCCAGTATGTATGCTTCATCTCCAACTGCTCTTCAATGCCCAAATTTTATCATAAGAAGACAGGGGAGTTCTGTTTTACAGATAATGAAAATAAGTTCAATGTTACCATTTTAATTAAAAAGTTATTTTCATCAAACCCACAGATGAATTCAATCTACACTACTGAAGACATCTTCATGTTCAAAGGACTATAATAACAAATTAATTAGCCCTGCAGTTACCACACGGTAGTTAAGTATAAAATCAATTACTTGACCTGGAAATTATGGGATGGTCTTTTACTGAGACCAAGGTAATTACGATTTTAAATGACATGAGCTTTAGTGAAGATTAGGTAAATAGATAGACATGTGCATATGACATGTGTACATGTTCATATCATTCAGCACATGGAGCACCTACTATAGACAAGACAGTGTGTTAGTTGCTGTGGTACATGTATAGATAGGTAAAGATGTGGCCTTGGCCTCACAGACCTTAGTCTAGTCTGAGTTCCTCCAAAGACAACATATATAAACTTTCAGACATAGAGAAAGTACTAAATAAATGTCAGTTCTTTTGCCTCCTCTTCCCCTTCCACATTCTCCTCCTCAATGCAAAGTGAAAAAGCCCTCATCAATTCCTTTTACATAAAATGAAAAGGAAAAAAAATACATAAAAATAAAAATAAAATGAAAAGGAATACACCGCAGGAGCCCCTTGGCCCTTCTAATAATGCAAATGACTTAACAACATACACAAAAGATTTAACTAGGGGGAGGGGCACTGGGTGGCTCAGTTGGTTATGCATCCAACTTCAGCTCAGGTCATGATCTCACAGTTTGTGAGTTCTGGCCCCACATCTAGCTCCACATTGACGGTGTGGGGCCTGCTGAGGAGTCTTTCTCTCTCCGTCTCTCTATCTCTCTCTGCCCCTCCCCCACTTGTGCACACACACACTCTCTCTCTCAAAATAAATAAACTTAAAAAACAAGTTTATTTAGCTGGAGTAGAGTCAGAATTTTCAAAGCAAATAATTGTAGCCTCATGACTCTGGCTTCAGACTAGCTGGAGGAAGATGTTTGGAAAACAGGACAGCAGCCACCCAACGGGAGGCCATCAGGGCAAATTCCAGGAACTATATGTTCCCACACCGAGCCTCATCCTGGTATCACCATACGCTGACAGTGCTGGCAGCTCTGACAGCTGCACATTCAGGAAGAGCTGACACTGGGGAACCTCAGTACACTCCCCGTATTATTTATTCTTTCGAAGTGACAGAGTTCTTGGCAGGTGAGGCACAGAGCATGGTCATGCTCCCAGGATTCCTGCTTTACATAAAGGGATCTCTACAACCCCAGGCACAAAGGTTTTTTAGAAGATGTTTATTTTTGGGTTGTCTTTTTGCTTAAGGAAATGGAAAATGGGCATTTTGGTTTGTTGTTTCCCAGAAGCTAGCATAGTACCTGATATATCCAGGCATCCAGGATTCCATGTGTTGTTTGAGTAATGAGTGAGCTAAACATGGTACTTAGGAAACTGCCAGTCCTGTTTGGAATCTAATAGAATGATAATATTATATGCCAGACCCTGTTCTAAATGCTCTAAGTTATTACATTTAAAAAAATTTTTCTTAACCCTTGCAACAACCCTATGAGGTAGGTAAACTATTAATAGGAACTATTATTATATCCACTCTACAGATGGAACAATAGAGTCTAGTAACAATGAACTAACTTGCCCAAGATTGCTAGTTTACAGTTGGTATAGCTGACTGAGTTAAGCCCAGACAGTCTGGGGCTGGAGTCAGTGCTCCTAACCAGTAAGCAATACTGCCTCACAAGCGTAGCAGAAGCAATGGTCCCACTTATACTGGACTCTTCTTACAAAGAGATGCTTGAACATATTAATAGTCATGTGTGTTTTAGTAAATACACACCTACATCCTATGAAAGTAGCACAATCTGAAATCCTGAACTCTCTTCTATCTAGTGGGGATCCAGAACTTAAATATATATGGTTCCTTTCAATTGGATTAGAAAGAGAAACCTCACAGTTCAAATTAAGCAATAGTTTGCAAATACATGCCTTTATATAATAACCCAGACTTAAAAATTCATGAGCCAGATTTGGTTTGAGACCTTGAAGAATAATCATATTTAAGTTACGGAAGACCCAAAACTGCTTTCCTAAATGCAATCACTGATTCAAACAGATCAGGTATGATGCAGAAACACATAGAAAGAAGTCCAGGCAATCGTTATTTCTGAAAGCTCCCAACTCTATAAGAAAGTAAAGAAATGCAAACACATGGTTACTTGATGTGTAAGTTTTCTTAAATATTTATAAGTTAGTAATTTAACAAGTTAATTTTTAAACAAAGCATAATACGGAGCATAAATTGTACTATTTAAAAAGCAGTTGGGGCGCCTGGGTGGCTTAGTCGGTTGAGCATCCAACTTTCGCTTAGGTCATGATCTCACGGTTCGTGGGTTCGGGCCCCGCGTCGGGCTCTGTGCTGACTGCCAGCTCAGAGCCTGGAGCCTGTTTCAGTCTGTGACTCCCTCTCTCTCTGACCCTCCCCTGTTCGCGCTGTCTCTCTCTCTCCTAGAAATAAATAAAAAACATTTAAAAAATAAAAATTAAAAGCAGTTGAAGCATTTGCAAAAATTTTAATTCAAAATATACTTGATAGGGACACAGGTTTAAAGTTTCTGAGAGATGTAATCTTGGTGAATGTAGGTAAAATTTCACTTGGAGATGTGATCTGAAGACGCTTCCTGAATGTCCTGGGACAAATGGCCTTTTTAATCCCTGTTGTAGACCCTGGTAGAATCTAAACTTGTTCCTTCCCTCTTCCTTCCTTCCTTCCTTTCTTCAATTTATTTAACATTTCAAATAGATTATATATCAGTATAAGTTCACCTAATCAAAGATTCTAAGAGTTTAAAAATGATTACTGTCCAGGGGCACCTGGGCGGCTCAACTGGTTAAGTGACCAACTCTTGCCTCCCTCCCTCCTTCTCTGCCCCCCACCCCGCCCCGTGCTGTCTCTGTCTCTCTCTAAATAAACTCAAAAAACTGATTACAGTCCAAATTCTCTGTCCCACCTCACCCCCCTCATCTAGCCAGTCCCTACCTTCCCCCTCCTAATAAATGGCCACTTTTGCTAGCTCCTTGTAGAGCAATCCAGAGATTGTTTTCCTTTAAATATAAGTGAATGCCAATATGTATCTCCCCTCCTTTATACCTAAATTCACAACAAACTACAGATGCCCCTCTATACTTTTCTTTCTTCATTTAAAAATATGTCTTTGAGGTTCCTCTTTATCAGTACATAGAAGCTTCCTTATTCTTTGCACAGCTGCATAGTATTTCATTGTATGCTTGTTGTAAAATGTTTGTCCAATGCCTTATTTTTTTAATTTTTATTTGTTTTTGAGAGAGAGAGACAGAGCATGAGCAGAGAGAGAAAGAAGGAGACAAAGAACCTGAAGCAGTCTCCAGGCTCTGAGCTGTCAGCACAGAGCCGGACCCGAGGCTTGAACTCACAAGCTATGAGATCATGACCGAAGCCAAAGTTCGACGCTTAACAGACTGAGCCACCCAGGTGCCCCTGGCCAATGCCCTATTAATAAATATTTAGGTTCTATCCCGCGATTTTCTTGTTTCATACAATGTTACAGTACACAAACATCTCTACCCATCTTCTTACTTGGGTAACTCATCTACTTCCTAACCATGTCTGTTTTCTTGCTGGATTTTTTCCACTGTTCATTAAGTATCGGTCTTTCAGGGGATTTTCTTTCCTTCTAACACTATAATTTCTCTTTAGGAAGTCCCAACTACTTTCATATCTCAATTTTCACATCTCAATACATACTTATGGCTCTAAATTTGTATCTTCAGTCCCTGACTCCTTCCTGAGCATTCCACATCCAACCACCAAAGGACACCCCACACCCAACATAACTAAGTACAAAGATATCACCTTACCCCAAACCTAATTTCCTCCTGTATTTATATCTCCATTTGCTGGAGGCGCCGGCTCCGGCAGTTCCAGGGGTCCCTGAAGGATGGACGGTGTCGGCGAGAGAGAGAGTGAGAGAGCCGTGAGATTCTTTCTGATCACCAGGCAGCCATCTCTGTCCTGTCGGTTTTTGTGTCTTTATTTAAAAGTTCAGCAACAAGATGAAGTCAGAGAAAGGAGTTTCTTAAAATGGGAGGCCTTTTGTGATATCAATTGCAGAATTATTCCGACCAAGGAAATAACAGAATGTTCTTAGTGAAAAACAGGATAATATATAGGTCAAATTGTATATAGATAAACTAGGAGTATTTTGTCTGGCTCTCAAGAGGATGAATGTTGCTGAATTGGTTTGTTTGTGGAAACTATCATGGGGGCCCTGAATGGGTCAGTCTTTTGCCCCTGGGTTATGTTTTAGCTACTCTTATCTATCCTCATCCCAGCTGCCAGTGTAAGGGAGGTGTTTGTGGAATGTAGGCCTTGAGGAAGGGACTATTATGTTTCACCAATTAGCAAAGATATATGTAGTAACTATGTTTTGCTCTTAACCCCAATATAGCCCCATAGTCTCAGGGCCAGGCTCAATTGTAATTCTTGTGTTCTTAACCCCCTAAGTCTCGGAACTGCAAGGTCCATAGGAAGAGCCTTTTGACAATTGCCCATAGAGCTTTCATCTGAAATCTCTTTTGTAAAGGCAGGAATATGCTTTTCCTTATGAGGTATCTGTATTCAGAATATGGGTCTGATATGGAATATTGTGAGGCCTGGTCAATACCAGCAGGCTTATATCCAACATGAGCCAGTAGTAGCAGAAGGAGATACCAGTTTTCGTTTCTCATGGCAGGAGTTGCAAACACTGCCATTTCCTTGCTGTGACTGCCATCCAGGGAGGCCGGTGCGGCTCCCGGCATCCATTAACTAACTTTATTTGGTAGCCCACTTGATGAAACCAGAGTCATTCAAAAAGACACCAAATACTATCTTCTGCATCCTAACGGTTCTCAAATCCACCCCTCTCCTCTTCATCTCTATATTTTTGCCTTAGTTCTTTCTCTGGTTATGTTCCACCTGACTTTTGCCGTCTAACTCCAAACTAGGGACTCCAAACTGAAAAGCCAACAGGCAACAGGTAACTTAACTAAATAGAACAAGTCAGGTATAGATATTTTGGTGTGGTGGCATCCTAGAGAACACATGCTTTATCCAGAACACTTACAGTTCTTTAAGTGCAGTACTTGGGTTGTGAGATTTAGCAAATAAAAAGTCAAGACTTCATGCAATACGTGGGACATACTTATACCAAATAATTAGCCATTGTTTAGCTGAAATTCAAATTTAATTGTGTATCCTCTCTTTTATCCAATAACCCTATCTAGACTCTTCTTCAGAAATAAGAGGGAGGACAAAAGAGATGACTCATGAGGTAGCTAACAGACAGTGGGGTTGCAAAGTTAGGCTGTTGGTACAAGAAGGTCTAGTTAGTCCCAGGAGATAGAAAAGTGAAAAAAGGCAGAAACTACTCAAAATGTTAGAAATCTGTGCATTGGATAATGATTGGATCACTCATCTGTTGTAGGATGAATTGCGTTTCCCCCCGTAATATGTTCGAGTCCTAAGCCCCAGTACTTGTGAATGAGACCTTATCTGCAACTAGGGTCTTTGCAAATGTAATTGAGTTAAAATGAGGTTATACTGGATTAGGGTGAGCCCTAATGCAATGACTGGTATCCTTATAAGAGGAAAATTTGAACACAGAGACAGAGGAGAGACCCCCATGGAAAAACGTAGTCAGAGATTGGAGTGATGCTGCTACAAATCAAACAATTCTAAGAATTGCTGGTCATCACCAGCAATTACTCTTCCCTAGGGCCTTCAGAGAGAGCATGGCCCTGCTGACACCTTGATCGATCTTCGACTTCCAGCCTTCAGAACTGTGAGGGAGTAAATTTCTGTTGTAGTAGATTTCTTCCATGTAGTTTGTGGTAATTTGTTACAGCCACCCTAAGAAATGAATCGGCCTACCATTTTCCCTTCATAACCCACACGGTTACAGAGGAAACTTTTGGCAGCAATGTTGGTATGGGACTAGTCTAAAGCAGGGACAACAGGAGTAAAACCAGTGACTACAGTTGAGCTAGTGTCCTTCTCCCTGGTTTGGTACTACGAGATTTTGGTCATTCTATGGTAACTGGACCTCAACTATGTAAACTTGGGAACCTATCTGTCTGTCCTACTACAAAGTCTGGAGACTCAAAGCCAGTCCCTCTGCAGAGATAGAACCAGTCCTGATAATAAGTGAGACACGGGTTCTAGTTTGTCCCCGTGGCCCATACCATAGTTTTGCACTTGGGTTTCTAAGAAGACCATCTGCCCTTATAAAAAATTCCCACTTCTCACTTAAACTAGTTTGAGCTAGCTTCACTGAAGTTCTCTTTGTTACCTGCTACCAGAAGACCTGTCCCATACGGTTTATGATTCTCTGTGAGGAATGGGAAAGAGTCCATTCAGGTACTAGTTTGTTAGGGCTTCTATAACAAAATGTAACAAAATGCCACAAACTGGGAGAGGCTAGAAGTCCAAAATCAAGATGCTGGCAAGGATGATTCCTTCTGAGGGCCCTGAGGGAAGGATCTATTCTAGGCCTTTCTTCTTGGCCTGTAGATGACCACTTTCATGTTCATTTGGCATTCTCTCCACGTGTCTCTCTCCAAATTTCCAAGTTTTTTAATAAGGACATCAGCCATACTGGATTAGAGTCTCCCCTAATGATCCCATTTTAGCTTGCTTGATCACCTCAATTTGACCAGCAATGCAGCAGGAAGCCCATCTGAGACTAGAAGCCCTAAGACATTTGCAAAAACGTATTAAGTTACTATATACCCAGTGGCCAAAGAACAGGTTATTCTTGGCAGTGGCCCCACCTTGTTTTCAGAATATGGCTCAGATTCAGAGTCAAAGAAAACTGTGCCAATTCCAATTTCACTAAAGACTTGTGCACAGAAACTTGGTTTAATCCTCTTTGCTTCTCTCACCAGCCACTGAAACTTCAGTGTTCTCAAACTACCCCTACAGACCTAAGAGGGTGCATTTCCAAATTCACAGTTTCACTTTGCTTTGGTCACCATATTTAATATTTGAGCTTTATCATTCAAATAGAGATATCAATAAAGGAGAATCCAACATGCTGTTCAGGTAGGACTTTGCAAATTACTTTCAGGACCAAGGGTACAAGAGGTTCCCTACTCCAGGATCTATTTTGCATGGGTTGAAACAACAAAATTTACAGTCCCAAGTTTTTTTGTGTGTATTTATTTTAAATGTTCTCACAGATTACTACATTTCTAAGAAATTTCTATTATGTAAGAAATGCCATATTTATAGAACTATAGCTAAATGAAAAGTCTTACAAATGCCTTCAAATGGCTTCCAAATATCTTGGCAGGCTAAGATTCAAAATCTAGTTCTCAAAACTTAGGTCCAGAACCCTACCTAGACAAAACTCATGCTCACTAGCTGATAAAATATTGATGTATAAACCAGAATGTCAAATACTTACCCATGCTGGGGCATAAACGTTTTAGGGAAGAGTGTACACATATTTGCTATTAAAGAAAGGCCCTTTATTGGAAACAGGAGGATTCAAGCAGCACCAGACATGGACTATGACGGACATAGAGTGTATCGTCCCATCGCCCCTCCCCTCACAATCCCTCAGCTGCAGAGGCTATAATGGCTAATAGCCACACTACACTCTAGCTATTAGCTAGAGACTAATAGCTCACACTATCCTCAGCTGAAGACAGCCTCTGCATTTAAGATCATGCCCCTTCTCAGGGAAGCCTGCACATTTTGACTGAAAAGGCTTGGTGAAAAAGCTTGGTCTCTTACTCCAATTTATGACAACTCAGGACAACTCTGCAGGGCCATTTCTGCTCCAAAGGGATTAGCTTAGGCCTTTGTTGTGGCAGCTTTATTTCCCAACTTCTTCTGAAACATTCTTGCTTCATCCATTACTCCATATGTATTGATCTTGACAGTTGTCCCCAATTAATTTCCTCCACATAAAACTCCATTTCAGAGTGTGCTTCCCATTGAACTTGATCTGCAAATATGCATAACTGGAGATGCCTGTACTATCCTTTTTTACCAAATATAAGAAACACAATAAATAAAATAGTCATACAGCAGCTATTTATTTGGCAGGACCTAGACTAGATCCTTGAGATAAAAAGATGAATGAACAAAAGACCCAATGGTAATACCATACTCAATGGGGAAAAACTGAGAGTTTTCCCGCTAAGGTCAAGAACAAGATAGGGATGTCCACACTTGCCATTGTTATTCAACACAGTATTGGCAGTCTTAGCCTGAGCAATCAGACAACACAAAGAAATAAAAGGCATCCAAATCGGCCAGGAGGGGGTCACACTTTCACTGTTCGCAGATGACATGATACTCTCTATGGAAAACCCAAAACATTGCACCAAAATACTGCTAGAACTGATCCACGAATTCAGCAAAGGGGCAGGATATCAAAACAATGCACAGAAATCAGTTGCATTCCAAACACCAGCAATAAGTCAACAGAAAGAGAAATCAAGGAATTGATTTCATTTACAATTGCACCTAAAACCATAAAATACCTAGGAATGAATCTAACCAAAGAGGTGAAAAATCTATACACTGAAAACTATAGAAAGCTTACAAGAGAAATTGAAGAAGACACACACAAAGAAGAAAAAATATTCCATGCTCCTGGATAGGAAGAAGAAATATTGTTAAAATGTCAGTACTACCCAAAGCATTGTACTCAATGCAATCCCAATCAAAATAATGCCAGAATTCTTCACAGAGCTAGAACATACAGCCTTAAAATTTGTATGGAACCAGAAAAGACCCCAAATAGCCAAAGCAATCTTGAAAAAGAAAACCAAAGCTGGAGGCATCACAATCCCATACTTCGAGCTGTATTACAAACCTATAATCATCAAGACAGTATGGTGCTGGCACAAGAACAGACACTAAGATCAGTAGAACAGAATAGAGAACCCAGAAATGGACCCACAAACGTATGGTCAACTAATCTTTGACAAAGCAGGAAAGAATATTCAATGGAATAAAGACAGTCTCTTCAGCAAGTGGTCCTGGGAAAACTGGACAGCAACATGCGGAAAATGAACCTGGACTACTTTACTACACCATACACAAAAATAAACTCAAAATGGATGAAAGACCTAAATGTAAGACAGGAAGTCATCAAAATCCTCAAGAAGAAAGCAGGCAAAAACGTCTTTGATCTTGGCCACAGCAACTTCTTATTCAACATGTCTCCAGAGGCAAGGGAAACAAAAGCAAAAATGAACTACTGGGACCTCATCAAAATAAAAAGCTTCTGCACAGCGAAGAAAACAATCAGCAAAACTAAAAGGCAACTGACGGAATGGGAGAAGATATTTGCAAATGACAGATAAAGGGTTGGTATCCAAAATCTATAAAGAACTTATCAAACTCAACAGGCAAAAAACAAATAATCCAGAGATGAAATGGGCAAAAGACATGAATAGACCCGTCTCCAAAGAAGACATCCAGATGCCCAACCAACACCAAATGCTAAAATGCTCAACATCACTCATCACTGTAAAGTGGAAATCTTAAAGTCATCAGTACTAAGTTTGTCTTACCATGGTTTATGTGAGCAAATAGCAGGATGTAAGTTGCATGAGAAGAGAAACATTGCCTATCTTGTTTACCACAGTATCCCCAGCACATAAAGCAATACTTGGAACATAGTAGGGGTTCAAACAGTACTAGTTGGAATGACAGTAGGAGGTAATCACTGGAATGTAGGCTTTTTATAAATAGGAGGATCATTCTCTTAATCCTCATTTTCATTAGGAACTGAAGAACAATCTTTACAACTGCATACTGTGCAAACATACGTATTGGATGGGAAGGTAAGAGTTGTGTACAACTTTCCCACATTAGGGAAATAACTCCTCTTATAACAGGATTTTATTTTGATTCTTTTTTATTGCCTTCAGTGAGAAGGCATGAGGGCACAAAAGATAACAGAGGAACCGATAGATAATACTCTACCTTGGACATCCAGATGGCCAACAGACACATGAAACGATGCTCAGCATCCCTCCTCATCAGGGAAATACAAATCAAAACCACACTGAGATACCACCTCACGCCAGTCAGAGTGGCTAAAATGAGCAAATCAGAGAACTCTAGATGCTGGCGAGGATGTGGAGAAACGGGCACCCTCCTACACTGTTGGTGGGAATGTAAACTGGTACAGCCCCTCTGGAAAACAGTGTGGAGGTTCCTCAGGAAACTAACAATAGAACTCCCCTATGACCCAGCAATAGCACTGCTAGGAATTTACCCAAGGGATACAGAAATGCTGAGGCATAGGAGCACATGTACCCCAATGTTCATAGCAGCACTCTCCACAATAGCTAAAACATGGAAAGAGCCTAAGTGTCCATCAACAGATGAATGGATCAAGAAGATGTGGTTTATCTATACCATGGAATACTACATGGCAATGAGAAAGAATGAAATCTGGCCATGTGTAGCAACATGGATGGACCCTGAGGGTGTTATGCTGAGCGAAATAAGTCAGGCAGAGAAGGACAAATATCATATGTTTGCACGTATAGGTGGATTAGGAGGAACTTAACGGAGGACCATGGGAGAGAAGAAGGGGGGAAATGGTGGGGGAAAGGGAGAGGCAAACCATGAGAGACTCTTGAATGCTGAGAAACAAACTGAGGACTGATGGATGTGGGGGGGAGGGGAGAGTTGGGCATGGAGGAGGGCACTTGTGGGGATGAGCACTGGGTGTTATATGGAAACCAATTTGACAATAAACTATTTGTTAAAAAAAAAAAAAGATAATACTCTACCGTGGTTCCAAATGAAATGCTTCAATAAGTAATATACCAATGTTACCTGTACTGGTTCCATCTCTCAGTCAGGGATAAGATTCCTCAACCATCCGAACAGTAAACTGGCTGCTTGTTTGTGTCAGTTCAGTAATTTTTTTCTAACAAGATAGATCATAGAGGTATTTTGACTCCCTTTTATTATCTTCTCTATGGCAGAAGTTATGGGTCTATATCATCTGTTATGATCTAAATATTTGTATCCTCCCCCCATTTATATATTGAAATCCTAACCCCCAATAGAGTGGCATTAGAAGGTGAGCCTTTGAAGGTAATTAGGTTGAGCTAAGGTCATGAATATAGAGCCTCCATGGTGGGATTAATGTATTTATAAGAAGAAGAAGAAGAAACCAGAACTCCCTCTTGTTACCATGTAAGAACACATCTAGAAGCTGGCCATGTACAAACAGGAACAGAGTTCTTATCAGGAGCCATATCGGTTAGCATGCCGATCTCAGACTCCAACTCTTCAAATGTGTGAGAAAATAAGTGTCTTGTTTAAGCTACCCAGGCTATGAGATTTTGTTACAGAAGCCCAAGATAAGACAACCTCCAATCATAAATCTCTTTTGCCTTGTTTTAAATACAAAGGGATAGGTTCCTTTCTAGTTTTTATAAAACTGCTGAAAGAAAACAAGCATGATTTCTAGATAAAGGGGCTTCAATATAGGATTTGTAGATGTTACTTGTTTTCTTCCCTTATATTAGCTACACAGCCTTTTTCTGGCAAAGGGGCACCAAAATTTTGGTATAACTTACTTAATAACAATAGACAATTGTCGTAGTGTTAATCTCAACTTCTTCCCCTGACAAAGAAAAACTGTTACCTGGCCTTGTCACAAAAAAAATTTTCCTCAAGGATTTCCCATAATAATGATCTTTTGTATTGAGAAAAGCAGGTTATGAAGTTATATGTATTATATAATTATATTTTTAATAATATATATTTATAAGCATAAAAATGTTCTGGATGGATATATCCAAGCATGTTAATAGAAGTTATAACTACATATTGGAATTGTGTGCAATTTTTAATTTTTGCTTACCTATTATAATTCTTGCTTTGATGTATTGCTTTTGTAATAAGAAAAAAATGTGTCAACTACTAAAATAATACAAGATTCAGAAGAGCTATATAAATAGCTTTGGAGAGTATCAAAATTGCACTCAGATTCTATGGCTTTCAGAAGGAGGTAAGAAAATTAACATTTATTGGGTACTTGCTATGTGTCAGCAATCCTGCAAGGTGAGTGGTATCATTCCCATTTTATAGATGAGAAAACTTGAGGTTCAAGAGGGTTACATAAATAGTTTAAATCACATATTGATACAAAGCAAAGCCAGAATTAAGCCAGATTCATCTAGGGGCACCTGGGTGTCTCAGTCAGTTGAGCGTCCCACGTCGGCTCAGGTCATGATCTCACGGTCTGTGAGTTCAAACCCCGCATCAGGCTCTGTGCTGACAGCTCAGAGCCTGGAGCCAGCTTAGAATTCTGTGTCTCTTTCTCTCTCTCCGACCCTGTCCCACTCCTGCTCTGTCCCTCTCTGTCTCTCAAAACTAAATAAACATTAAAAAAACAGATTCATCTAATCCCAATGGCCACGCTCTCTCCCCTTGACCAAACGGCTTTCAGCACTGCATGGTAGAATTCCCCAGAGACCTGATTGTACTCTTCACCATTCAGGCACCTTGTATAATAGGCTGTAAATAATGGTTGCCCCTAAACTGCACCTGAGTCGTTCCTTTGCTACAGCTCAGGGCAAGAGTGCAATGTGAGCCTCACAGGCATCCACTCACCCCTTTACTCACCCTGAGTAAAGACGAATATCTGTAAGAATCTTGTTACAGCTGCTGTGCAAAGTCCTGCATCTTTTAAGACTAAATGTGGCTTTCATTCTCTCTGCTTGTGGTAAAAGCCCCTTATTAGGGTGACTTACAGCTCTTTGATAATTCTGAGATACACGTGCTCTTAAGGGAAGCGTCTCTACATCATGCTTGACTGACAATTGGCCTCTTAGTTTAACAACTGGCAAAACATCACAGCATTGCCTCAATTGCTCTTTGTTTCCTTGTCCTGTTGGATGTTTTGTTAAGCATTAATATGACTTTGATTCCTCATCACACCAATGAGCTTTGGGCAATTTATTTACTATCTCTCCTTGCCATCACATCACTTCTGTGAAGGCCATAATTGCTAAACATTGTTTTCCCATCATTAAAATGAACATAGTGCCACAGTGAACACTGCATTTCATGGAATAAGTTTGGTAAAGTGACAAACGATTGGAAAAACCAATGTTACAGGTGGAAGAAAGGCAAAGTATGAACAGAATGCAGTTGACTGATGACACTTTAGGAGTGGAGGAAAATCATGTGGGATATGTGGTAATGGAGGGAAAGTTCCTGTCTTATAATAAGGACTATTTATATCTAGTTATGAAGCTCTCATAATGGGCCAGGCCCTGAGCTAAGTGATTTGCATGTGTTATGTGATTTATTTCTTCAAGCGGAAGCTGTGATGTGGTACTCTGAAGATTACACACTCGGGGGGGGGGGGGGCGGTGGATCTTTTAGATTATAAAATTAAAAATACAACATGCCTAAGAGTCCCTATGAGGGGCCCATACAAGTGAAGTACCTCAATGCTTAAACTTTCTTAGCTTCCTGGTAAACCCATAAACCCTCTCAAGCATGTACTGCCCATTCTACATACAAAGAAGCTCAGTACAGTTAAACATAACCCTGTCACAGAGCTCCCAAGTGGCACAGTGAGTATTCTAATCAAGTTTCTGAAATCCTTAAAAAAAAATTATCCAAAGCCATCAGATAAGCAATCACAAGGACAAACTCCCTTGAAACAGCAGCACAACACCTTTGTGGGGTTCTGAGAGTTTCCTGGCAGGGCCAGCCCCTGTCTGAGCCTGCAAAGGCTTGGAGTTGTGGAAACTTGCCTCAACTCTGCAAGAATTTGCATCTTTTAGATTCATAGAATCTGTAAGGAAACCCACTGTTGAGGAGATCGAAAGACAGGTTTTAATGGCTCTGCTCATTGTGTCTACAATCCAAAAAGCAAGAGAGAAAAAAAAATTTTAAGCCACACATATTTAATTCAGCCTGATAAGAAGCTGTCCTAGAGAAGAAGCTGCCAGTGTATTTAGTTAGCATATGTGCTGGTTAACAGCCTGTGGGGTAGAGGGAGCCCCAGTTTGTAGTGTTTTCCAATTTCTACAGTGTCAACATTCCTATCATGGATGGTTTCAAGTTATCCATAGTTGTTTGGCTTGCAAACTTCCTGAATATTCAGCAATCAGCTCCTGCAAATAGGTATTAGCCATTGCAGCACATCACTGGCTGGATGTTTGACTTGGCTGTGACGGTCATGGCCTCAAGTCCTTTATTATAAAGATTTTTTTCAAAATTCAGAAGCGAATATTCTTGGCCCTGAAATCTTGTCCAGTTGGCAATATGGGCAAAGGACTTGAGACTGTTAAATCTCAAGAATGTTAGAGAAATGAGTTAGGGGTTCTGCAAAATCCACAAACTCTTTCCGCATCATGTACTGAACTACTGATATGGGTATGAACTCTCAGCCCTTGTCCCTCCCTTCCACTAGCATTGTTGATCCACCCCCCCCCCCAGCTTCTGCCCTTCCTCCCCACCATGAGTAAGTGCAACAGCCAAGGAGAGGACAACTGGTAAAAGCAAAAAGGATTAGTCCAACCTTCTCATTTTACAGATAGGAAACTTAGGCCCAAGGAGAAGAAAAGTGATGAGTCACACAGGATTTTAATATTCCAAATGGGACTAAAAGCTAAGTCTT
The DNA here is from genome assembly GCF_003009895.1 of Hyaena hyaena. Classification (NCBI taxonomy): domain Eukaryota; kingdom Metazoa; phylum Chordata; class Mammalia; order Carnivora; family Hyaenidae; genus Hyaena; species Hyaena hyaena. Next base: position 223,109 of record NW_024080893.1, on the reverse strand, counting down.
CTGTCTGGAGTTCTTTCTAACACGTTGGTGTTGAAGCAATTAAACCTTATAATAAACATTTCACGATAATATCTTCGAGCCACACCATATTTTCCAGATTAATTTTGTAGCAACATCAGGAAAGTGATAATTTGGCTGTTTTGGGCACTGACTCATTTCCTTTGTCTCTGCCTTTTATGTTTTCTAAAGCTGGAAACACCCATCACTGCACAGGTAAGTTCAGGGCTACCCAATTCAAAGGCCAACAGAAAGCAGAGCCTGAGATGGGGCTTTGTAATCTGGGGGATCAGGGAGAATTGAGAAAGGTGTTTAATCAAGCTCCTGCAACCCCAGGAGGAGTTTTAAACAATACCTTTCAGAATTAGGGTGTTCATACGACATGGAACTTTCAGTGCAGAAAACTAGGAAAGTCCTGGGACTATTAGGATGAGATGGCCACCCTCAGAAATCATCTGCCCAAAGCCAGAAGAGGGGAATTTATTCACTAGGTACAGTCCTTCATTGGTTAATTTGCCCTGTGAGACAGATGCCAACTCCCTTGAATGTTTGCATATGTGGAAGTCAAAACATTTCTGCAGGTGCTCAAAGAAGAGGAGTAAGAGCAGCCCCAAGGCAGAAGGAGCTGCAGTGCATCTGAGGTGAGGGACTACAGGCTCACACCTCTGGTGAACGGGTGCTGCAGCAATGGCTGGAGTCAAGCTAGGCTGACAGGATGCCAGGCAGTGTGCAAGGGGCATCAGATGCAAGGCATGAAGGTGATGCAAACGGCCTTGGTCCTGAGCTGGCAGAAGTATTAAGTGACTTTCTGGGGCCTGGGATATGGTGACTGCTAAAGTTGCTCTGCACCTTACCAGGATGACCTCTCATGACTACCCCATGACAAGATGTTGATCTTTACATGGTTTTCCTCCTTTCCTCTCTCTCTTTATTCCTTCATCCCTCCCTCCCCCCACTTTCTTCATTACTTCCTCTTTTCCTCTCCAATAAATATTTAGTGAGTATCCTAGAACAAACAATCCTAAAATTTGCATGGAACCAGAAAACACCCCAAATAGCCAAAGCAATTTTGAAAAAGAAAACTAAAGCAAGGAGGCATCACAATCCTGGACTTCAAGCTCTGTTACAAACCTGTAACCATCAGGACAGTATGGTACTGGTACAAGAACAGACACCCAGATCAATGGAACAGAACAGAGAACCCAGATGGACCCACAAATGTATGGCCAACTAATCCTTGACAAAGCAGGAAAGAACATTCAATGGAATAAAGACAGTCTTTTCTGTAGGTGGTGCTGGGAAAACTGGACATGACATGCAGAAAAATGAACTTGGATCACTTTCTTATACAATACACAATAATAAACTCAAAATGGATGAAAGACCTAAATGTAAAACACGAAGTCATCAAAATCCTCAAGAAGAAAGCAGGCAAAAACCTCTTCGACCTTGGCCGCAGTAATTTCTTACTCAACACGTCTCCAGAGGCAAGGGAAACAAAAGCAAAAATGAACTATTGGGACCTCATCAAAATAAAAACCTTCTGCACAGCGAAGAAAGCAATCAGCAAAACTAAAAGGCAACCGACAGAATGGGAGAAGATATTTGCAAATGACATAAGAGAAAAGGTTAGTATCCAAAATCTATAAAGAACTTATCAAACTCAACAGCCAAAAAACAACTAATCCAGTGAAGAAATGGGCAAAACACATGAATAGACCCATCTCCAAAGAAGACATCCAGATGCCCAACCAACACATGAAAAAATGCTCAAATCAGGGAAATACAAATCAAAACCACAATGAGATACCACCTCACACCTATCAGAATGGCTAACATTAACAACTCAGGCAACAACAGATGTTGGCGAGGATGTGGATGAAGAGGACCTCTTTTGCACTGCTGGTGGGAATGCAAACTGGTGCAGCGACTCTGGAAAACAGTATGGAGGTTCCCCAAAAAATTAAAAATAGAACTACCTTACAACCCAGCGATTGCACTACTAGGTATTTATCCAAGGGATACAGGTATGCTGTTTCAAAGGGACACCTGCACCCTGTTATAGCAGCGCTATCAACAATAGCCAAAGTATGGAAGGAGCCCATATGTCCATCGATGGATGAATGCATAAAAAAGATGTGGTATATATAAACAATGGAATATTACTTGGCAATCAAAAAGAAAGAAATCTTGCCATTTGCAACTACGTGGATGGAACTAAGTATTATGGTAAATGAAATTAGTCAGAGAAAGCCAAGTATCATATGACTTCACTTCTATGAGGAGTTTAAGATATAAAACAGATGAACTTAAGGGAAGGGAAGCAAAAATAATATAAAAACAGGGAGGAGGACAAAAACATAAGAGATTTAAAAAAAAATCTTTAATGTTTTTATTTATTTCTGAGAGAGAGAGAGAGACAGTGTGAGCAGGGGAGGGTCAGTGAGAGAGGGAAACACAGAATCTAAAACAGCCTCTAGGCTCTGAGCTAGTTGTCAGCACAGAGCCTGATGTGGGGCTCAAACCCATGAACTGTGAGATCATGACCTGAGCCGAAGTCGGACTCTCAACCGACTGAGCCACTTAGGTGCCCCAAGAGATTCTTAAATATGGAGAACAAACAGAGAGTTACAAGAGGGGTTGTTGGGGGGGGATGGCCTAAATGGGTAAGGGGCATTAAGGAATCTACTCCTGAAACCATTGTTGCACTATACGCTAAATAACTTGTATGTGAATTTAAAAAATAAATAAAATTAATTAAAAAATAAAAATAAATATTTAGTGAGTACCTATAATATTCCAGGGACTATTAGATACTTGAGATATAAAAAATTAACTAAACACAGCCCTTGCCCTTAGAAGCACATAGAGGAAGAACCACCCATCATAAAACAGATAGTCAGAATAAAATGCAACTCTGGTAGAGAAATGGGCAAAACCAAAATGGGAGAAGAAAAGTTTGACCCAGGAAGTAACATCAATGGTTTATAATAATAGCAGATCATTTTGATGGGATGCTATGTGCCAAACAATGTTATAAAGTCTTTCTAGTACCAACACATTTCACACTTACAACAACGCGAGGAAGGAGGTGCAATCATTACCCTAATTTAGAATGAGAAAACTGAACTATTGAAAAATTAAGTAAGTTTTCCCAGGTTTAAGACACATGGCACAAACTGAGAGCTAGTCATCAAAACGCATTTTCTCTTCTTCCAGGGCACTCAGATCATACTGCTCAACCTCCTTTGCAGTGAGCTGTAGCCATGTGACTGAATTCTAACTAAAAGACATGTACTATTTCCAGGATTGACCCATAAAAACCTTCCATGTATATCCTCCATATGCTTTTCCCCTTCTGGATGTCTAGAAAGGATGACCTTGGAAAGCACATATTGAAAATGGTTGAGTCTCCATCAGTCTGGGTCCCTAAATAGACCTGGGCTTGTCCCACTGATTATTCACCTGCTCAGCACTGTTACCTAAACAAGAAATAAATTCTATTGTGTTTGAGCCATTATAGATCTTTGGGTCTTTTTGTTAACAGCATCAACTCCATCCATTTTTAAGTCTCTTTATTAATGCAGTTAACCTACTGTAATTAATATAAATATATATGAGAAAGTAGCAGAAAATTAGGTTGAAAAGATAAATGAAGGGTATCATGTAACATGTAAAAAAGTCTTACCCTTTTTTTTCTCTCAGAAGTACAGAAGAATTCTCTTAAGACAGAGCAGAAGAAAATAAAAGGGTAGATATAGTTCCAGTTGGGAAGAGAGGATAGTTGATGGAGGTCATGTCTAAAGTGGTCTTTTTTTTGAGCAATAAGAAGCATAGTCATCTTCCTGAGGGCATGCTAGCTATGCTGGCGTGGAGGTGAGTTGTGAGGGAAGAGGATGGGAGCTTGAGAAAAGTGGTGAAGGTTAATAAGGTGAGATGCAGCAGTTAAAGGAGCAGACTCTAGAGCTTGTATCCATCATGATCCTGTACAGAATATAGACATCACTCCAGGTAGGTATTTCAAGTAGAAGAGTACTTAATACAGGAAATTAGGGGCTTGCAGAACTGACAGAAAGACTTGAGGAGCTAAATTCAGGGAGATCTCCACTAGCTTTCAGCTTTCCTGCCTCAGCCAGAGAGCTACTTCATGCAACTCAGAAGTCTGCATGAAACCACTGAAAACTTCATATACCTCCACAGAGCCAGGCACGTGAAATGGTAGAGAAATGTAGCAACTGAAAAAAACCTCACATTTGGGGTGTCCATTTTGGTGTTTTATAAATATAACTGCAAATTCTTTAAACCCTTTTTCACCAAGACATGTGATATATGTCCCTTCCCCAAGAAATAGGGTAGGCTTATGACTGCTTAAACCAGCAGAATAGGGTGGAAATGAAGCTATATGACTTCTAAGATTAGTTTATAAAAGGTCTTGAGGACTTCTGTCTTGCTTCCTGAGAAGAGTCATTCTAGGAGCCCTGAGCTGCCATGTAAGAAGTCTGACTACTCCAGGCCACTCTGCTATATGGAAGCACAAGCCACATAGAGAGGTTTGTGAAAGGAGGCAGGAGGGTCAGAGAAGGCAGTGAGACCATGGAAGCAGAGGGAGAGAAGGAGATGTTATGATAAAAGTAAAGGTTGGAGTGAAATGGGTCATGAGCCAAGGAATGCTGGCAGCCTCAAAAGCTGGAAAAAAGACAAAGAAGTAGGTTGTCCCCTGAAGTCTCCAGAGAGAACACAGCCTGGCTGACCGTTTTAGACTTCTGTCCTCCAAAACATACATTGCTTTAAGGTATTACGTTTAAGGTAATATGTTGCACCAATAGCAAACTAATAATATGCTTGACTCTGAAGACACTCTTAGTAAATATTTCTTAGAAAATAAACAGATGAACGAGGCTATAAGCATCTCGTCTCATAAAACACATGGAATTTTACTCCAACATGATTTTAAAAGAATGATTTACTGTCTGACATCTAAATATTAGGAGGTAGGATATTTTCAATTCCCCTAACTCCTTAACCCAGACTAAATGTAGGCAGAAAAGTGGTGTGTTTTTCAAAAAGAACATTTATTGAACTCTTATTATGTGCTTTATTTACCTTCTTTCACTTAATCCTCACAAGAACCCTATGAGGTATGCACTACTAGGTCATCCACAGGAGCTGAATAATTTGTTCACTTATAGCTCACAAGTGATAAGGCAAGGATTAGAACCAGGCTGACTAACTCCAAAGTTCAGGTATGCAGACTGTATTATATATTGCCATGGTGTGGGAAAAGAATAGCACAAGATGATGGAAAGCCTAGTGTACTGGGAGTCACCAGATTAGGGTCTAGGCTTGCCTTTGTGTGACCCTGGGTGAGAAGGTGAGGTGATGATCGAAACAAAGTTTGGAGTGATGGCGCTAATTCAGGGTCTGGTTTCTTCTTCTGAAAAATGTGGAGGTTGGATCCGATTACCTTTAAAGTCTCTTTTATAACAGGGTTTCTGTATGCATTTCCAAGTTAAAGAAAAATCTCACATGCCAAGTGATATCAGCACAGAGTAGCAGCAGACTCTGCCTGATGGGCTGAAGGAATCTGCTTCCCTTGGTGAGCATCTGGTTAAGACGCGGTATCCATCTGTTTATGTTATCTCCTCACCACCATGGTTTTATAAAGGGAACAAAGATGAGTGTGGTAGACTGATTACAAAAATGGCTCTAATTCTTCACTCCTCCCTGTAGCTATGCCCCTTGCAATGGAAATTTGAATTTTTCCCATCAAGAAGTGGAAACCATTTCCCCATCCCTTGAAGGTGGTCTGCTTCTGTGACTCACTTTGCCCAGCAGAATACAGTGGAAGTGGTGTGACAGCTCTGAGCCTAGGCTTTGCACTCTTCCAGGCTCTCTCAGGCCACCAGCAGCTTCCAGCTTATACTCTGTTGTATTCATTGTTAAGTAGAAAGAGGATTTCTGTTTCCTAATAATTCATGTAAAAGTCTTAGGGACAACTTTCACTGGACTGACTAGATTCACATACCTACCCCTGTTTTTTCAAGGAAATATACTGGGCCTTGGCTTGGGTCATGTATCCAACCTCAGGGAAAGAGGATGGCTGGTATTGAAATCACACAGACCGAGAGGCGGTTCCCTAAAGGAAAACTGAAGTAGTGCTATCAAAAGAATGGGCAGTAAATTAAAATAATACACAATTTCTATACGCTTCAATATTACTAATGAATTAAAGAGAGTGATGACTTCTTAGCATTGATTCTTCTGCAGAACAGTAAGTGGTTCACTCCTACCCAGAAAAACATTTCAACATTAATGTCAAAGTAGTTATTACTGTATGCAGTTCTTCCTCCACCCCAAATTTTTGTCAAAGTTAAAAAAAATCAGATTTTGATCACACCTATCATGTAAGTAGATAATAAGTTCATATGGCCATACACATGAAAGGAAGGTTTTGTGACAGTCCTAGGAGCTATGAAGTATCTGAACTTGATGTCAAAGACTCTTGAAGTGTGTCCATAATCTACCTGAATCATAAAATTGGTTCCAAGTCCTAATTAGGGAGCATAGTGCAGTGCAGTGGCTAAGAGCACAGACTCTGGATATGTTTGGGTCCGTGCTCTTATTGCTTTATGACACTATGTGACTTCAGGGAAGTTCCCTAGTCTTTCTGTTCCTGTTTTCCCAGAAGTATGTGGAGATTATAGAATTTACCTTGTAGGAAGAGTACATGAGTCATTTATACAAAGCACTTGGAACAGTATCTCGTATGTGGTAAGAATTGTAACGTGTCAGTTAATCATCTGGGAGGATGCATGTGGCAACAAGTCCTTTGAACCTGGGGTAAGAAAGTGTGGCACCATAAATCAAAGATGTGTGACCTTAGCTGAGTCACTTATTGTCTCTGGGATTATTTTACTTCTTCACTTATAATATGATGGAAATTATATTTATCCTGTTTACCTCACAGGGCTACCATAGGATCAGAAGGGATGATGAGTTCTAACTACTTTGAAAGCTCCAAGTCCTTTATTAATACTAATCACCCCCATCCAGATTATCTGATTTGTGTGTTAGCAGAGTAGTTTTTCATCTGATGCTGCTTTGAATAAGGAATCATAGGAAAGAAAATGTGTTGTTGAAATAAAATAATGGACTCCTCAACTAAACCCAGTCTAAAAGTCAACAGAATTATTTTTTTATTTGAAACATTCACCACCATCTTGATGCTTAATGTGAAGTAAAGGTGATTGTAATGGAAAGCATATTAAATTGAGGGTAAGGACATCTGGATTTTAGTTCCTGGTTCTGCCGTTAACTTACTGTGTCCTCTTGAGTGAGTTGTTTTGTTTCTTTGAGGTTTCCTAGCCTGTAAAATGAGGCGTGTTTGCTATGCTGTGACTGCATGGTTCTTTTGACTGAGAAGTTCCTGGGCATTAGGGTTCTGATTGCTTGTAGGTGGAAGATTACTCATAATTTGGGTTGAATCCCCACTGAATCTCTGGAAAATACATCTTCCTAGATAGCATTTTATCATAAATATAATATTTGATTAAGAGAATGCATCCAAGAGTATATGTTGAAACCACAGTGTCTTTGTCTCTGGAATTCCATGAATACAAGCACAGACCAAGTTATTAATGCTCCAGAAGAGGACAGCAGTCTTTCTTTCTTCAGTCCTACAAGGCATCTTGGCTCCTGCAATCTGTCCTTCTACCTGAAATTATCTTCACCCAAGTAGCCCCAGGGCTCCTTCCCTCACTTCCTTCCTTCGGGTTTCTGCTTCCCTAACCACCTCATGTAATACGGCAAACCTTTCCCACTTTGCTCTGATGCTCCTTAAATTAGGTACCAGCTAAGATGTGATAGCCAAAAGATCAAAAAATGATGTAGCTCATATTTCCTTTTCATGCAAAGTGAAGAACTGAACAGTCTATGGCTGGGGGCTCTACTATCTTCCACACTTGGCTTACAAGGATGGTTCAGTTAATGCCATTTCTTAGCCAGTGGGGAAAAGAAAGAGAGGTTCCAAGGCAAGTGGCTTTGCCCTTCAGCAAATGACCTGCAAGTTACATGAAACACTTCCACTCATAAGCCACTGGACTGAGCTTGGTCACAAAGCTATACCTAGGTGCAAAATGGGGAGGAAACATATGGCAACATCACTAGCTAAAACTTGAGGCAGATGTCCTTCTAAAAGATGAAAAAGAAAAACTTCCATGAAACAACTGAAAGGTTTCTGCCACACTCCCTATCCACTTACTATATTTATCTCTATACCAGTTATTGCAATCTAATGGTTTATAGATTTGCATGTTTATTTTTCATCTCCCCACACTAGAATATGAGCCCCATAAAGTTAGGGAGTTTTTTTACTGCTGTATCTTCAACCCTTAGATAAGTGCCTAACAGTAGGCACTCAATAAAGACTTACCTAGTGAGTAAATAACTTTTTCTTCTGGTGTTATTAGGCACTCATTTCTCTTTCTGATTTACTTTGGATCTCACAGATCCAAATTTTCCTGGTTTCTGGTATTGACATTCTGGTCCTACTTCCTCTTGCCACTGCTAGCATTTAAGAGTAGGGTGTCATCCTTCTAGACTCCGTATTAGGTAACCATAATGTTTACCAGGGAACTTTTGGTTTAGAAGGAGGAAGAATTAAGATGAAGTGCAATTTTTAAAAATTGGCTTTATTCTTTTTCAAAAAAATTTTTTTAATGTTTGTTTATTACTGAAAGACAGCGAGAGACAGAGCATGAGCATGGGAGGGGCAGAGAGAGGGAGAGACACAGAATCCAAAGCAGGCTCCAGGCTCTGAGCTGTCAGCACAGAGCCCAATCTCCCACATATCCACTTTCTGTCCTCTTACATTTTTTCCCATTATAAGTGCCTTGCATTAGTATGATAAATTTGTTATGATGAATGTCCCAATGGTGATACATCATTATTAACTAAAGTCTGAGTTTACTTTAGGGTTCACTCTTTGAGTTGCATAGTTCTATGGGTATAATGCCATGTATTCACCATTACAGCATCATACAAATAATTTCATTGCCTTAAAAATCCCCTGCACTCCATCCATTTCTTTTCTCCCTATCTTTTCACCCTACCCCCAAGTTCTTGGCAACCACTGATCTTTTTACTGCTTTTATAATTTTGCTTTTTTCCAGAACAGCACACACTTGGAGTCATATAGGATGCTGCCTTTTCAAATAGGTTTCTTTCATTTAGCAATATGCATTTATGCTTCTTCCATGTTTTTTCATAACCTGATAGCTCATTTCTTTTATTGATGAATAATATTGTATTATGTGGATGTACCATGGTTTGTGCATCCATTCACTTATTTAAGGACATTTTAATTCTTCTGAGTTTTGGCAGGTAAGAATAAAGCTGCTATAAACATCCATGTGTTGATTTTTGTGTGGACATGTTTTCAATTCATTAACTTAACTAAGAGAGTGATTACCAGGCCATATGATAAGCCTTAGTTTAGCTTTGTAAGAAATAGGTAACTGTCTTCCAAAATGGCTGTCCCAGGGCACCTGCCTGGCTGAATCCATACACCATGGGACTCCTGATCTCAGGATTGTAGGTTCAAGCCCCATGTTGGGTATAGAGATTACTTTTAAATAAATAAATAAGTAAATAATTAAATTAATAAAATGTTCAAAATAGTTGTCCTATTTTGCATTCCCACAAGCAATGAATGAGAGTTACTGTTCCTTCAGACCCTCTCCAGCATTTGGTGTTGTCACTATTTTGGAACTTAGCCATTCAATAGGTGTGTAGTGGTATGTCACTATTATTTTGATTTGCAATTTTTTAATGACTTATAAGGTTGAACATCTTTTCATATGTTTATTTGCCATCTGTGATTCTTCTTTGGTAAGGTGTCCATTCAATGCTTTTGCTCATTTTTTAATTGGGTTTTTTTAACTGTTGAATTTTAAAAGTTCTTCGCATATTTTGGATACAAGTTTTTATTCAGATATGTGTTTTGCAAATATTTTCCCCCATTCTTTGGCATATCTTTTCATCCTCTTCAGATACATTTTTAAGTGTATCTTTTAAAAGTATTCTATCATAAGGACATGTGGGTGGCTCAGTAGGCTGAACATCCAACTCTTGATTTTGGCTCAGGTCATGATCTCACAGTTCATGGGACCGAGCCCTACATTGAGCTCTGTGCTGATGGATTGGAGCCTACTTGGCATTCTCTCTCTCCCTCTCCCTCTGCCCCTCCCCTGCTTGCACGCACACACTCTCTCTCAAAAATAAATAATCTTTTAAAAAAACTAAGTATTCTATCTTCTAGATCAAAGAGTGGCATATGAAAAACCAAGAAGTGTCTCTTCCTCTGCCTCCCCTTACTAATATTGAAAACTTACCATTATATATGTAAGGAATTCTGGAAGCAACTCTATTAATTCTTCGACTTCACATGATACAACACTTAAATCATGAATATGTACATTACTTCTTTTGACATAGGGTTAATTTTACAATGTCACACAGTGGAGGGAACCTCCCAAGATTAGAACTCAGGTTTTCCGACCCCTGGCCTGATATTCTTTCCAATCTATTACACTGACTCTTGTCATCCAGATTTTTAAAATTTTTATTCCTCATATAAGTATTTGTTTTGAGAGGAAAGCTTAAGTTTCCAGCCTTGTTTATCAGCAAAACAAAAATTTTACATTAGTTGTGCAAGTATTATTTTGATTTCCAGTGACAGAACCCAACTGAAATGGCCTTAGGCATAAAAGGGCAAAATAATCAAGTAAGGTAACTGAAAAATCCAAGGACTGGATGGATCCAGTGGTTCAAAGTAGTTAATCTCTTGATCTCTCTCTCTCCCTCTCCTCTTAACACCCCTCCTTCCCTATTTTTCTCTCATCTCTATTTTCCTTTGCATAAACTTCATTTTCAGGCCAACTTCCCCTAGCAGTGACAATGGCCACCAACAGCTTCAGTCTTCTATTACCTTGACACATCAAAGATAAAGAAGCTCCTCTTTCCCTATAACTCTAGCCAAAGTTCCAGATAGGGCTCTTAGCCCAGCTTGGGACACATGCTCAATTCTGAACCAGTTACTTGGCCAAAGAAATACAGCCTAGGGATACAGGCCCTCCTTGTTACCTAACCTGAAGCCTAGGCACCAAGAATAAGGTATGTGCTAAGGTTCTAGGTGCTTTAAAATACATTAAGTCATGTGATTCCCAAATTTGGGCCTACATCAGAATCATCTGGCAGGCTTGTGATCACAGGAACCACACCTCCAGAGTTTCTAATTCAGAAGTTTTGTGGTGGAGCCTGAGAATTTGCATTTCTAACAAGTTTCCACTGCGTGCTGATGCTCCTGGTAGGGGGACCACACTTTGAAAACCAGATTACTAAGTCACTGAGTCTTCATAACAACCCTATGAGGGACTCAGTAAAGTGAGGCCCACACAGTAGTAGCAGACCAAGAAAGCCTGAAGTCCTGACAGCAGAGTCCAAGCTCATCTCGCCTCTCATTCAAAGATGCAACTATGATGTAAAACAACCAAGACAAAAACCAATTTGATGCAAAGACATAACCCAAAGAGAGAGTGGGCAATGGAAAAGGAGAAATACATCCAAATTATAAGACTCCTGATCCTTCCTAAAGAAGACATCAGTGGTCTAGTTAAGGATAGAAATATAAAGTAGAAATCACGGGGATGCCTGTATGGCTCAGTTGGTTAAATGTCTGGCTCTCGATTTAGGCTCGGGGCATGATCTCACAGTTCGTGAGTTTAAGCCCCATGTCAGCTTTGTGCTGACTATGCAGAGCCTGCTTGGAACTCTCTCTCTCTCTCTCTCTCTCTCTCTGCCCACCCCCCCTGTTCACATACTCTCTCTCAAAATAAATAAGTAAACATTTAAAACTAAAGAGTAGAAATCATGAAAATATGTAAAAATATGCAGATGTTTAAATTGTTCAAAAGGCAGGTTAATTAGGTTATCCTCTGGTATCTTCAAAAAGAAAATAAGGAAATTAACATTGATGACAGAAATGCAAATGGTGAGTGGAAATGAGGAAGGAAAACAAGCTGAACATAGACAGCAATGGTGTGTACACACACATGCGTATGTGCATGTGTATGCGTGTGTGTGTTGTTTCCACGGATGGTGAAGGGTGTCACCCATATTCTAACAGGAAATGAGAACTATTCCAACTCCCCTGTAAAAAGCTGAGTAACTCACTGTATTCAACAAGAAAAGCAGCAGTAGCAGCAACAACCTATCTGCTGCAAGAGGTATGTTTAAAACTGAAGATAATAGCCTTACACTCAGAAGAGTCTAATGCAGGGGCTGCGAACTGAAATGCCCATGGGGTCAGGTGGACACAAAGCAGTTTTGGGCCAGGGGAGGAGGCAAAGGGGCTGCCACTATTCAGTTCCAGTTCACTGTTGCTTTTCTGAATGTGGGTGAGCTTGTGGATTTTTTAAAGAGAAGCTGGAAATCTGGATTTTCACCTAAAATCTCTAGATTTTTGACAAATTAAAATATTTTAAGAATACTGTAAACAAAACATACTTGTGGGCTATGCTGGGCTTGTGAAACCCACTAATCTGTAATTTCTGGTCTGATGTCTCTGATACCTGAGCTTTAAACAAGGGAAAGAGGAATAGACACTCAGGGGTCCCAGTGCCAAAGAGTGGTCACATAATTGAAAAAGAAACAATAACAATAATAATAACTAACGTTTGCATAGCTCTGTATGGGCTACAGGACACTTTGACCTGCTTTACATCAAGGATCTCCTTACCAACCAGGCAGTAAAAAAGCAGATTGGGTTATTATGCTTATTTATTTAATTTTTAGAGAGAGGGGCAAAGAGAGCAAGGGGGAGAGAGAGAGAATTCCTTGGAGCCTGAAGCAGGACTCAAGCTCACTGGATGTGGGACTTGTGCTCATCCAATGGGAAGCCTGAACTCATGAACCATGAGATTATGACCTGAGCTGCAGTCAAATGCTAAACTGAAGGAGCCACCCAGGTGCTCCTATTAAAGATTCACCCAGGTGCTTATTTTAAAGATGAGGAAACTGAAGTTGAGTGATGAAGTCACTAGTCCAATTATCAGCTAATACATGGAAAATCCCACACCTGGGACCCAGCTGTTCCTCTGGGTCCAGCTTCCATGCTCTGGATGCAGCCTGATTGCCACACAACTGTAAACAGTACATAGTCTCTCAAGAATGGAATAATCTTTGACTTTTTTTTTTTTGAGGGAGATGTTGGGGGAGAGGGGCAGAGAAAGAGAAAGAGATAGAGAGAGAATCTCAAGCAGGCTCCACACTCAGTGCAGAGACCTAGGTAGGGCTCGATCCCACAACCCTGGGATCATGACCTGAGCTGAAATCAAGAGTGTGATACTCAACCAACTGAGTCACCCAAGCACCCCTAGAATGGAATGATCTTTGGATTAGCTTATCCTATGGCTTACAAGTCACTAAAAGATCCTCCTTGGTCCAATCCTTCTTCTCTTTCACTTCACTCCTCTTTGTTCATTTGCAATCTCACTTCCTTCGTCCCTTGTTGAGTGAGGATCATCTCTGGTTTGATTTCAGCCATTGAGCCCCCAGGCAGACCCACCCCTTCCAGACCATCACATATAATACCTTATCTAATCTTTCAGCAGCCTATATGACTATTGTCCCTACTTTATAAATCAGGAAGCTGTTATTGGCCCAAGCATGATAGGGATGATGTCAAATGCCCAGTGCTAACTTGACAGGGTGTGGCTTAGGATGAGCAATTAAAAATAAGCAAATTTTACTCAATCATTTTGAATCATTTCATATACTGTTCCCTCCGTTTTATACTGTTCCTCTTACCTACATAACACCATTCATGTCCACACTCCTCCTCTGCCTGGCTAACTTCTATTCATCTTCTGAGTCTCAGCTTAGATGTCACCTCTACCCAGAAACCTTCTCTGGACTCCACTTCCATGTCTAGGCTGGGTGAACTCCTCATGGGATCATATAGTCCCCTGGGCTGGAAACTGCAGTGTGCTAGGCAATAAGGAAACAAAGATTAGAAAGGGAAAGTCCCAAGAGCCCCTGATCAAGCTTAAGAAGGAAGGAATGAAGGAATTATACATTTCCTGCCAGGGATAAATGGATGAAGCAGAACAATAGTAGGAGGGAAAAGAGGATGGCATGGGGTATTCAAGGCCTTAACACAGAGGGGAAAAGCCAGAGGCAAGGAGGTACTCATAAAAACAGAGTTGTTTTGGGGCGCCTGGCTGGCTCAGTCGGTTAAGTGTCTGACTTCAGCTCAGGTCATGATCTCATGGTTCAGACTCCGTGCTGATGGCTAAGAGCCTGGAGCCCGCTTCAGATTCTTTGTCTCTCTCTCTGCCCCTCCCCTGCTCTCACTCTGTCTCTCTCAAAAATAAACATTTTTTTAAAAAGGTGGGTTTTTTTTTTTTGTGTGGCTACTTCAGATATTCCACAGAGCCTAAGAAACTTAGCCTTGGAACTATATTTCTTATTACTTATATATTATATTACTTAGCAGGAGTTATATTACTCCTAAGTTTTCAGGGTTAAATAAAGTGTTGTATGTTTTGTTAATTCAACAGACATTCATTAAACAACTCTTAAGTTCAAGAGACATGCTGGCAATGCAAAGTTGAAAAAGTGCATGGTTTCTGCCCTGAAAAACTTGGTAGGTAGCTACATACTAGAGAATAAATGGTTATTTATTTATCCATTCAGCAAATATTTATTCCATTTCTGTATGCCAATACAGTAGCTTGAAAGACTGGGACTATTGTCATCTCCATTTAATAAATCAGAAAGTTGGGTCTCGAATAGGTTAAGTAATTTATCAAAGGTTGCACATTTATGGTATCTGGCACCATCCTAAGTGCCTCTCATCCATTAGTTTATTTATTCTGCACAACAGCCCCCTATGAAATAAGTGCTTTTGTTAGTTTCATTTCACATTTAAGGAAATTATGCTCAGAGAGGCTAATAGCTCCCCCAAAGTCACACCCCTAATAAACGGCAGAGCTAGGACTCAAGCTCAAGACAATCTGGTTCCAGCATCCATGCTCTTTAACCATCATATTATATACATAAGTTGTCCAATGAGAGGTGTCAATACAGGCACACCTCAGAGATATTGCAGGTTCAGTTTCAGATCACAATAATACAAATATTGCAATAAAGTGAGTCAAATGAGTGAGAAAACGAATCTTGTCATTTGCAACATGGATGGAGCTACAGAGTATTATGCTAAGTGAAATAAGTCAGTCAAAGAAAGACAAATACCATAAGATTTCACTCATATGTGGAAGATATAAAACAAATGAGCTAAGGGAAAAATAATAGAGGTAAACCAAAAAACAAACTCTTAACTCTACGGAGCAAACTGATGGTTACAGAGGGGAGGTGGGAGGAGGGATGAGTTAAATAGGTGATGGGGATTAGGAGTGCACTTGTGATGAGCAGGGGTGATGTAAGGAATTGCTGAATCACCATATTGTACACTTGAAACTAATATAACACTGTATGTTAACTAACTTGAATTGAAATAAAAACTTAAAAAAATTATTGATACAAAATGCTAACCAGCATTTGAAGTTTCAGCAAGTCATAATCTCTGATCACAGATAACTATAAAAATATAAAAGTAATTAAACAGTTTGAAAAATTGCCAGAATTACCCAAATATGGCTCAGAGACATAAAGTGAGTAAATGCTTTTGGGAAAATGGTACTGATAGATTAGCTCTATGTAAGGTTGCCACAAACCTTCAATTGGTAAAAACAAACAAAAAACAATGCAATATTTGTGAAACACAATAAAAAGTGAAGCATGATAAAATAAGGTATGCCAGTACATGAAGATCATATAATGAGTAACAATGCATATGTAACTTGCAAGTGTCCGTTCTTTTAGTGTCCTTGAGTTTTCATTTTTCTCTCCATTCCCTATTGTCTCATTAACTCCAACATCAAATATAAATAACAGAGAAAGAAAAGGGGACATAATTACCTGGGGGTGATTTTAGCAAAATAGATTGGGAATATTGCTTAGAGTGGGGGCTCTTACGTTCAGGTGACTGAAGACTTCTAATTTTCTGAAATCATCTACATACTTGAGTGTGAATGAGTGTATTTGTTTTTTTTTTTTAAGAAGAAAGTCTACAGGTTTCGCAGAATTCCTTAAGAGACATGCGATGCATTAAGGCAAAGGACCACCTAAAGAAAAAAAGTCAGTTAGCTTACTGGAAGCCAGCCAAATATTGGGCACTTCTATGCTTTATTATTTAAAAAATCCAGAAGCCAGGAGTGAGCCCTGAACAGTAGTTTCTAGGTCCATCAGCACTACAGGAATGGCAGATTATGGGATCTCAGCTGGCCAGTTTGTGGCAGTGGCCTGGGATTAGTCATCATCAGTGGAGGCTCTAAAAGATCTGATGGACAAGCTTCAAACATTAACCAGCAATGAGGGCCGAGTGTTGGTGGAAAACGTCAACTAGCTGTTGCAATCTGCCCACAAAGAATCTAGCTTTGACATTATTTTGTTGGGTGTAATTCCTGGAAACACTACTCAGCACAGTGCTGAGATTTTGGCTGAGATGGCCGATCCTTCGGCCTGGTGGATGTCTTTTTCTGAAAGAGCTGGTACAGACAGCTGTAGTTAACAATAGCAAAGGGAGGACAACATCTAAACTGTGTTTGGTCCTGACTCTTTCTGGTCTTGTGGAAGTGAAAGAGCTGTGGCAGGAGCCCTTAAACCCTGAAGAGATACAGTCTGTCCAAGAACACCTGTTACCAAAGTGAAAGCTTGCTTTCTTTACGGATTGTTGGCAAAAACCCAACTTTGAAGTGGATTCTTCTAGTCAGCTGAAGCTTTCTATTGCCAAGAAGTCTTCTCCTCTGATGAAGCCTGCTGTGGACCCTCTCAGCTAATGACACAGAGGATGAGAGCATGGATCTGACTCAGATGAGCAGCTGGATCCAGAAGATTTTATGAAGTCAGATGCAGCTTCCCTGTGGGCTCCTTTGTGTGGAGAAGGGGAAAAAGATGAAGAATTCTACCTGTGGCCTCAGTTACAAGAGAAGTCAAGGGAACAGATGAGCTCCCAACCCAGATTGGCTTATAGAAATTTCTACCTGGGTAAAATGCTTTCTGCTGTGCCAGCTGCCTTTACCTTGGGATGCCAGCCTTCAAACCTAGGGAGCAGGTGCTCCTGAGCAATAGCAATCTCATTGACGCATGGGAAGGAGCTAACATGGTGCACACCTGTTAGGTGTGCTAACTCCTGTTCCTCTAGCTAACTCCTGTCCCTCAAATCCCACCATTGTATTTCCTCCCATCTCCTCTGGATTTGCTCACTCTCTGCTTCAAATCAATCCATCTTTAGGAAGGGCGCTTGGTAAACAGAGTAAAGCTGGCTATAGGGTACAGTGGTGTGTAGGGCTGGTATACATCAAAAGGCCAAGGAATAATGGAGCCTGGTTACTCTGAGTGGAGGGACCTGTTTCTCCATCTAGTGTTAGGAAATAGGAGAGTGTCCTGAAGAGGACAATCTCCTGATGAAACAATGTTGACCTAACACTCAGAGCCCAGACATCCTTAAGTATTAACACCTTGTAACAAAGAGGGCCCCTGCCTCTATCCTAAGCTCAGCATTACTGCCACTACTTATCTTCCAGACTTGGTGGTTTACTAAACTTGCAGTTGTTGTTGACATGAGTCAAGTGTCTCATGACCTCCTTAGGGCACCAAAGGAATCACCCATTAGGAGTTGTGATCATATTCAGTGTCCTTCTGTCCCATCCATCTCTACTCCACCTGTGTTTTGCTGTATTGTACCTTATTATTTCTGTTAATCTATAGTTATTAAAGTTGTGTACCTCTGCAAAAAAAGTCCACAAATGCTATGGAGCTATTAAAAATATTTACAACCCCATGATGACATAGAAAATATTGATGTTGTAATGCCAATAATATGAAAGTGTTAGATCTACTTCACTTGATTCCTTCCACAGTCTATGCATATTTTGCTTCTTTTCTTCAACACTGGACCATACTTGTCAAGGTCACCAGTGACCTTCACCTTGTCAGATTCGACAGCTACTTCCCTAGCCTTAGCTTTCAGTATAGTTCTTCTTCCATGCCAAGACTAGTCCATATCTACCTCACTGGCTCTCTATCCCATCTTCCTTCCAGGCCACTGCTAAATGTTGGAGCACTCCACGGATGAACTGGGTCCTCTTCTTCACCCTCCTTTTCATAGCTCTCTCCCTAAATTATCTCATCCAGTTCCATGGCTGTGTAAATACTCCACATGGTTCAGTAGTTAAAGAGTATTTAAAGTATTTAAGTCACACCTCCAGTCTTGACCTCTACACCAAGCTCTGGGCAGGAATAAACTCAACTGTCTACTTAACATCTTTCCTTGTCTAAGATGTAAGCACCTCAGACTAAATACTTCCAAACAGGATTATTATTATTATTGGTTATTACTATTATTATTGTCTGTTTTGTTCGGCTCACACAACAGTACTTGGCCCAAGTAGATGCTCAAGAAATACTTGTTGAATAAGTGAAAAAAAATACACACACAGCTGCTTGTACAATTATGTTTAAAAACATAGGAGTGGTAAGAAAAAACGCCAAAATTTTAACTGGTTGTGTATGAAATTAAGATTTTTCTTTAAAACTCCTGTTATATTTTTCAATTTTATTCAGACAGTAATGGTTAAGAATATGACTTTGGCGCTCAGAGACTTCTGCTAGACTTCCACTTACCAACTGCATATCCTTGCTTTCTTCGTATGCCAAAGGGTCTTAAAACTATGCACTTCAATTATGTCCATGTAGCGTGCACAATGCACTTTACTGTGAAATTCTACATGTAAGGAGCTTTGCGTGGCATAAGGCGCATAGTAAAGGGTGGTGACTGTTTACCGATAATGCTGACAGGGAGGTTTTCTTTTATAATAAAAATACATATTTTTCTTACAAGTCTTCCCTGAAAGGAGAAAAAGAACTCCACGCCCACTCTGACATCAACTCTCCGCGTCGCAGCCTGCTTCCCAGGAGAGACTGCGACTGCTCAGTCGGCTTTTTCCGCCCACGTGATCCGCCCAGGCTCCTCCCTCCTCCAATATGGCGACGCCCAGGGGCACAAGCCGCACGTGATGGAGTCTGAGCACCTTGGGAATCGGAGCGTACAAGTGTGTGAGCAAGCTTACCTCCGTATCGTCGGTTCTATCCTTTCGACCCTTAACTAGGTCCTCGCGGGCCCCTACGTCTCTGCAGCCATGAAGACAAAGCCCGTCTCCCACAAGACCGAGAACACGCACAGGGTGAGCGAAGGAACTTGGGCCAGGAACTGTGGGTACCTACTGCCTCAGCTTTGGAACTCGGTCTGAGCGGGACCCCGGGTGGCTGAGGTGTTCTGGGCGGAGCGTGAGTCTCTTGCCTAGCAATGGAGAGGGATTTTGCGGGTGTAGTAAACATGGGGTGGTTAAAGACGTCTGAACACCACATTTCGCCCGTGGTTTGTGGGGTCTGGCCTGCCTGGGATTCCCTTTAGTCCAGAGTGAAATTCATTATCACAGACTAATTGCTTAGGAGATGTTCTCCATTGCTCTGGCCAAATTGCAGGGCGGGGGGCGAGCCGGCGGGAGGAGGTGAGTGATTTCCAGCTAATGGCTATGACACCACTTTCAGTTTGTCGTCTGTTTCTTTGTTTTTGTATCAACCGTATGTGTGTATGTGTTTAAAAACACTATTGTTGCATCGACTTAGCCAGATCCCTGTGCTTGTACCGGATTATGAAACCGACAGTAGATCTAGGGAAGCCACATCACCAACTTTCACCTGGATCCACCACAATTTAGCATGAAAATTTTATTTGAAAATTTTATTTTTTTAACTCAAGTTTTGCAAATACATTCATGGAAGTATTTAATTATTTTCATATAGTAGTACATGGCGTTTAAGACTATGTCTTTGAGTTTGTTTTTACATTTATCTTTTATGACTCATCAGTGAAGGCTACTTCTAGTTATAAAACACAATTATATGTTTTATGATTGATTGAAAATACAGGTATGAAATTGCAAAAGAAACATACTGTTATTTGTAATGATAGTACGTGAAAAGTTTAAAGTTATGGAAACTTTAAACTTTACATTTTCACAAGGCAAGTGGAGACATGTAATTATTCTGCAGCACTCAAAACAGATATTCAAGATGTGATAAGTATTGAATGATGACTGTATATTAAATATCTCCCTTTCCGTAGTTTCTTACATTTGCTGAACGATTGGGGAATGTGAATATTGATATTATTCACCGGATTGATAGAACTGCAAGCTATGATGAGGTAAGAGAATGTTTATTATCTGATCTTCAAGTATTCAGTTGGTTTTTTAGTCTCTTCTCTTAGTAGAAGTAAATTGTTTTTCAAGCCATTCCATAATGAACATGAAATGTGTTATACCTGTGTGATTTTTTACAGTAGCTACAGAAGCTACATATGGCAAATTAGATGTCAGTTAAAGCAAGTTAGAAGTTCAAGGGTTCAGTAGCCATATGTGCTACAATATTAGACAAGTTCAGGTATGGAACATTTCCATCATTGTAGAAAGTTCTATCTGGTGATACTGTGTTAGACAGTGGGCTTGATACTTAGGCTTCTGTGGTTCCAGCCTCTCCCTTTTCCATGTACATTCTGATGGCTCGTGCAGATTCACATTCCTGAAGCTACAGTTTTTAAGAGATTTTGAGAACATCACTTTTCTGGGGCTTAGTTTCCTCCTTTATAAGATGAAAGGAGTTAGACTACATAACTTTTCCCAATTCTAATCATGCTGTAACTCAGTCACACCTCTACCTAAAAATCTTGCTTTTGCTGCATCAAGTCATTACTTCTCTTTTATGCTGTTAAGGTCCTCTATAACATGCCTTTAACTTAGGGGTTCAACTTTAGTTCTTACATTGTTCTTGATTTGGCTCTAGTCAGACTTTGCCCACTGCCTCTTTGGATGCCTTATTGCAATGTGTGAATTCAGTGTGTTAAATGATGTGATTTGGGTAAGCACATAATGCTTTGGCAACTTATACTGAAAAAGCCTAACCTAAATTCCATTGGCTGTAGAGTGGGGTGTCGAAAAAGTAATATAGACAATATGATAGCTGAATTGAGTCTCATTGTATGTATAGGTTTTAGCATGGCAAAAAGAATAGGAAATACTGTTTCATGTTGAGAGAGAAACCTATATAAAGGAACAGAGACTAGAAAATTCATGTGACATTTAAAAAACTGCAAAACATTTCTGTGTGGTTATAATTGTATGTATAGTGTTTGTGTGTGTTGATAGTGACTGGAATAGGGGAAGGAGATAGCTGGTGAGAGATAAAGCTGAAGAAATAGTCAAGGAGCATAAAGAACTTTATATGTCAAGCTAAGTTTGGATTTTATCCTAAAGCTACGGGCTGTCATTCTAGGAGTAAGGCAGAGGAGTGAGTGACATGATCAGGTCTCAGTTCTAGATGTCTTTGACTTTAATGTGAAAGTAAGAGCAGGACTGGAGTCAGGATAACCAGTTGTGATTTGGTAGTCATCTAAGTAAAAAATTATTACAGTAGCAGTAGTCAAGATGGAGAGAAGGGAAGGATTCCAGAGATATTAAAGAAGTAGAATGGAGAGGACTTGTGACCTGCTGGTTATGGAGGGAAGGGGGTTAAAGTTTTTGGATCTAACAACTGGGTGGTTGAGGACATCACTTAATTAAGATAGACTTGTAGGAAGAGAAGCATGGGGTTGATTCCATTTGGGGCTACTTGAATTTGATGTACCTGTGGCCATCCAAATGATGTGTACCTGTGGCCATCCAAATGATGGTGTCCAAAAGCTATGGATCTGGAGGAGTACGGGTGACTTTGGAGGTGAATTATAGACTTAGAATTCAGTATATGGTTTATAGTTTAAGCCACAGGAGAGGTAGATGGTTTAAGAGGTAGAATGTCAGAGAAGACGTTAGTAATAGTAAGAGAAGAGAGCCTAGGATCTGATCATGGGCTGGATGGTCCAGAATGGTCTTAATCACATTTTGACTAGGGCTTGTTAGTCTTAGTTATCTTCATGGCCTTTTACTCTCTGATAAGCTAGACTAGGCTTCTTTTCATGATCGCAGAATTTTTTCAAGAGAGAAAAAGCAGAAGCTATATAGAGCCTCTTAAAGCCTAACTTTGGCAGTTGCAAGATTACTTCTGTTGCACATTATGGGTCAAAGCAGTTCAGAAAACCAGGCCAGATTCAAGGAGTGAGGAAATAGGCTCCTTGTGGTAGGGGCTGTGAGTCACATTGCAAAGGGACAGGACATAGTCTACCGCAAAATGGCTGACATGTGCCAGCTGCTATGTTATACTAGGAGTGCCTTCTTCATTTAGGTTTAAACTGCTAGTTGTATTTATTTCTCTTCTGCCTCAAGGGACACAGAACAAAATGTAATGAGATCCTTTTTCTTTCCCTCTCTTCTGCCTATTGATTTTTCTTCATATTTATTTTTTAAAGATTGGTTTGTTCTTTTTTTGGGATTGTAGAAGATTTGGCATGCTGTTTGTGTGTGTACTAATTTGTACTCTCTCATTCCACTCTCACACACACATACACACACACATGGTAATTTATTGATTTTACCTTTCAAAGTACAAAGTAATGTAAACTGGGATAATAAGCTAAACAGTATGACAATGTACTAGTGAACTTAGAAAAACTTGTTATCTCACCCCTCCTCCCCCTTATTGTCAAGGAAACTAATATAGACGATTTGTATATATGTATTCTGTACTTTTCTCTCTTACAAATATATGCAAATGTGTGTATTTAAAGAGGTCTTTTTAAAAAAATAATTGATTCCGGGGCGCCTGGGTGGCTCAATCGGTTAAGCGTCCGGCTTCAGCACAGGTCATGATCTCACAGTTCATGGGTTTAAGCCCCGCATTGGATTCTGTGCTGACAGCTAGCTCAGAGCCTGGAGCCTGCTTCAGATTCTGTGTCTCCCTCTCTCTCTGACCCTCCCCTGCTCATGCTGTCTGTCTGTCTGTCTCTTTCTCTCTCAGAAATAAATAAAACATTAAAAAGAAATCAAAATAATTGATTCCTACTGTATACTTTACTATGTAACTTGCTTTTATCATTTTGGGAGTGTATCCTCAACATCCTTCTAATTCAATATAGATACAACTATTCTTAGTAGCCATATAATATACCTTAGTATTTATGGACCATAAGTTACAGCAA
Organism: Hyaena hyaena; assembly: GCF_003009895.1. Taxonomy (NCBI): domain Eukaryota; kingdom Metazoa; phylum Chordata; class Mammalia; order Carnivora; family Hyaenidae; genus Hyaena; species Hyaena hyaena. Next base: position 199,801 of record NW_024080893.1, on the reverse strand, counting down.
GCACTTTCCTATTGTTGGATATTTATGCTATTTTATGTTTTCCACCCACTACAATAAAGTTGAATCTTTATACTGGTATGTTTGTAATTTTATAAAAGTCATCTCCAAAGTGGGAATTCAGAGGTCAGAGGGCATACCTGTTTTGTTTTGTTTTTCATTTTAATGATTGCTGGAGTACTTCCCCAAAAGGTTGTAACTCATATTTCCAAAAGCAGAATGAAAGAATTGTAAGAGTCAGCACATTTTTCTGGGCCTAAAATTGTAGAAAACAGGAAAAAAAATTTTTTCTTAGTGTGACTATTACGTAGGTTTTAAAGAACCATTTGTTGCAACCAAATCAACAAAATAACTGTTTTTATAAATTCTATGCCTGTATTGTACACCTGATTGCTTTTTGAGTATGTTAGTTAACACTTTTAAAAAAAAAAAACTGCTTTTAAACTCCTGACTGTTATCATTGTCTCAAGGTATCATTATTCTTATTTATTTTGATCATAGTTTTTCTTTGAGTTGCCTCATTAATGGATTGCTTTAATCTTGGCAGGAAGTTGAAACCTACTTTTTTGAGGGTCTGCTGAAATGGAGGGAATTGAACCTTACAGAACACTTTGGTATTTTCTCTTTTGCTTCTATTTTATTCTCCTATCATTTGTACTTTATGTGTTTAAAATAACTGAATAGTGGTATGGTAGAAAAGTAGAACATATTTTCTCTCTCTCTCTTATTTTTCACCCAGGCAAATTTTACAAAGAAGTTATTGACAAGTGCCAGTCCTTCAATCAGTTGGTCTATCATCAAAATGAGATAGTTCAGAGTTTGAAGACTCACCTGCAAATCAAGAACAGTTTTGCTTATCAGCCACTTTTGGAGTAAGTAGCGTGTTGAGAGAAAGCCCAATGACATTTATCTGAATTATAAGAAAGGTTGTGTTTTATACTACATTTGTCTTAGATCTGGTGTTTGTAATTTGGAGACAAGAATTTACTTTTTCTGTTAGATCAGGATATTAGTGCATTGCCAGAAAGCAGAATCTTCGAGTTACCCTCCTTTTGCTTTATACATTTAAGAAAATTCATTTTTCCTTCATGCTACAGGAATGAGCATAACTTGTGAGGGAAAAAAAATGCACCTTTTTGCTCCAGCTGAATTTCTTTGCTGAACTCTTAAAATGTAAAAAATTTTATGCCTTTTTCAAGAAAGTTTGGCAGTTTTAATTAATCCTGTCATCACAGGCAGTCTGCTATCATTTGTGGAATAGATTTGCAGTCTTTTGTCTTTTGCCCTGTATGTCTCAGAATCAGTTACTTTACTTATCTTTAATCCAGTTTGGTTGTACAGTTGGCACGAGATCTGCAGATGGACTTCTATCCACATTTTCAGGATTTTTTTGTGACCATCACTTCAATCCTGGAGACTCAGGACACAGAATTACTAGAATGGGCTTTCACCTCGCTGTCATATCTTTACAAGTACCTATGGAGACTGATGGTGAAGGACATGTCCAATATATACAGGTAACCCTTTTCACTTTCTTATTTGGGTTTGGTTTGATTTTTGTCACTTCTAAATTTTATCTTATGTACAATACAGTGCTTTTTCGTAAATTTATAAAATTATGCAAATATCACCATAATCTAGTTTAGAAACATTTCCATCGTCCCCAAAAGATTTCTTATGTCTGTCTACAAGTCATTCCTGCTTCCCATCTGCATCAGTTTTGAGAGCAAAAGCAATATAAATACGTATTAAATTTTCATGATTGTCTCTTTGAAAACAAGTGTGTACTTGAGGCTCCTAAATAGAACAGTCCTCCTCAGTAAAGAAACATTTTAACATCTGAATTTTGCAAGTTTTTATTTTTGTTCAAGCAGTCTTTATCAGTACTGGAAACCAGGATTGCTCACTCTCACCCTGTATTCAGTTAAAACATGCACACTGCCAATCACGCGTACCTGCTGACATGGCCGCCTGACTCTGGGAGTATTTTTTTGATTGTTTTTTCCTTAAGTTCTGTCTGACTCCAGACTGGCTTTCCAGCTCAGTCTCTAATACGAAGTTGGTTCAACAGCCAAAGTGGTCCACAGTCTATTCTACCAGTCTGCATTGACCTGATCTTGTCTTACTTCCAGCCATTGAAATCCTGCCTCTCGCCATCAAAGTCAGGCTTGGTTTCCATAACCTCCACAGATATTCTTAGCTGAAAGTGAATGCTTTGTACTCTGAATCCCTCTGGTTTTTTATACATTTAATATTACACAACGTCTGTTATAATTGTTTGTTCATGGTAATGATGTCCTTTACAAACGTCTGAACTCTTCAAGAGTCCAGTCTTAAATGTCTGCATTTACCCAGCCCCTAACATATTTAGTAAGCCCAAAGAGACACTTAGGGAGCATTGTAAGCAAATGTGGATAGGGAAAGAGGATGAATTCCATCGTTACTTTTTGTGTAAGAAAAAGATTGTTTATAATCAATTTCAGTCTGGAACTTGATGGAACTTTCCGTTTGGTGTACTATTTCTGCGTACTTTAATTGCCTCAGGGGTATGTAAGATGACTGCCCTTCTCCCAAATATAGGTGTGGCTTTGGGATAGGGCTATAGATTTTGTTTTTGTACCACCCCCCTTCACCCTACCCTTTGTTAAACCACCCTTCCCTCTATCCTGCTTTGAATAATGAATGAGAAAGAAATATTTTTCAAGCCTCCCCTAGTTCTCTGTGGAGCTTTTGGTAAAATGTATTAGAAACCAAGATTACTTCATCAAAACCAGCAAAGTCTTGGGGCAGTATTCAGTAGTGCCCCCGTTATGTGTGGGGTTTGTGTTCTGAGACCCCCCAGTAGACACCCAAAAGCACAGATAGTACTGAACTCTGTGGTTTGTGCTACTTTTTTCCCTATGCCTACATACCTGTGATAAAGTGTAATTTATAAACTCATGGGGATTAATAGCAATAACTAATAATAGAATAACAGCATACTGTAACAGAAGTTGAAAGTACCTTATTGTACTGTACTCACACTTCTTGTGATGATCTGAGATGATAAAAGGCTTATGTGATGAGATGAAGTGAGATGAATGACAAGGTAGACGTCGTGACATTAGTGCTATGCTTTTAGTGAGCTGACAGTGGTCAGTAGGAGGAGCACCTGATCTCAGGCCACAGTTGACCGCGGGTAACTGAGACCATTGAGTGAAACACAAGATAAGGCAGAACCACTGGATAGCTTATTTAGTTTCATGACTTTTCTTTGTTACTTTTATATCTCCTAAGCCAGGATTTCCACTTCTAAATTTATTTGCTGTTGGTATGACATCTTCAACAGCTTGGATATTGTCACATAAGTATTACTAAAATCAAAGTCAGCACATTCCCACTCAAACTATCTCTTCGTTCATTCATATGTTCAGTAAATATGTACTCTGTGTCAGGCCCTATTTGGTTGCCCATTTTCCAACAATGATATTGTATTGTTGGGTATTTCCAAGAAATACCATATTTCTTCTCGTCAACTGAGGTTTGGTGTCTTAGAGTCATTTTTGACGCAGTTGTCTTCAGGGACTCCAAATCCTCTTGATTCTGTTATTCATGTACTAGAATAAGTGAGTATTTATTGAACACTATGTGTTGATACACTTGAAATACAATTGCAAGTAAAACAGTAAAAACCTCTCTTCTTGCAAAGTTTACAGTTTATCAGGGGAACATCTTGGGTGCATTCCTGGCTTGTGTGAGGAACAGCAAGGAATCCTGGGTGGCGGGGCTATGTGTATAAGCAGAGACTCATTAGACAGTGCCACACGGTGTTAATAGGGTCCAGGCCTTGTGGGCACTACAGTGCCCTTACAAGTTCTTTGCTTCCACTGCAGGGACTCTTGAAATGTCTCTTGGGTCCAACTTTTGCCATTTCACTCTATCATCAGCCTCTTTCATGCCCTCGTTTGCCCAAGCTTGCATGACTTGAGCAGATTTCTAGCTGGATGGCCAGCCTCTTCTTTCTTCATTTATTTCATCCTGTATCCTGCTACTAAGTTGGTCTTCCTGAAATATTCATTTCTTATTCAGCCAGTATTTATGAGCACCTGCTATGGGCAAGGAAGTGCTAGTTACTGAGGGTACAGCAAAAATAGAGATAAATTCCATGATTTCTTGTCATTAGGGAGACCAGTTATTCAGTGTGATTATTCAGATAATTATTTAGTTATAGCTACATGGCTGTATGACCTTGAGCAGGTTGCTTGACCTTTCTGTCTCAGTTTCATTATCTGTGGAACCGGGATAACAGTACCCATCCCGTAGAGTTGTGTTGTTTAGAGGAAGTAACAGAGAAAGTGCTTACAGAGATGAAAGCTGAAGTCTAGACTCCTCTGTTTGGTGTTCACAGTGACCAGTTTACCTGAGCAGCTTTGTCTGCAGCAGCCCACCCCAGCCACATCGCCCTTTTTCTTTCACACAGACCACCCTCCTTGTTCCTTGCCTGTGATCATTTCTGCTCGCTCCATCTTTGCTCTTGCTTTTATCTCTAGTCATACACACTACAGCCCCACCTTAATTCTTCCCATCATTCAGGATTCAGCTCTTCGTGGAGTCTTCTCTGTAAGACCTGTACCACCTCTCCTAGGATTTTTCTTGTCTGTGACCTTCTTCTGTCTTGGTAATTGAACAAAGTTTTAAAGCTCCTTCTTTATACTTGAAATGTATTCCTAGGGTGCCTAGGTGGCTCTGTCAGTTAAGCGTCCAACTTCAGCTCAGGTCATGATTTCACAGCTTGTGAGTTCAAGTCCTGCATCGGGCTCTGTGCTAATAGCTCAGATCGTGGAGCCCCACTTTAGATTCTGTGTCTTCCTCTCTCTGTGCCCCTCCTCAGCTCACACTCTGTCTGTCTGTCTCCTTCAAAAATAAATAAATGTTAAAAAAAAAAAAAAAAAAAAGTAAAGCAGTGTCTTCCTTGTATACCTAGCACAGTGTTGGACATAGAGTTGACATGGAGTGTATATTAAAATGTGATTAAACATCTCTTATTTTCTCGTTTGTAGCATGTATAGTACACTCCTGGCTCATAAAAAGCTACATATAAGAAATTTTGCTGCTGAAAGTTTTACTTTTTTGATGAGAAAGGTCAGTCTGATATCTTATATGTTTATTGCTTATTAAGCCTCAGAAATCTGATGAACAGAAATAGGTATCTTTATAATGTGGTTTTTATACATATGTAAGAAGAAACCTTTTACCATTTTGAGTGTATCATAAGATTGTCTGCTCACTAATGTGAAATAATTTGAGTAACTTGTTTATTGTTACTTAGGTTTTTTCTGTGTGTGTATATCAGAAGTGCCTTATAATTCAAGTCAGTAAATATATGAATGGTGAGAGTAATAGAAACTTTAATAATAATTTCCTGGAAAGAACTGATCGCATAGTGTCACTTGTGTGTTTTCATAGTAAGTTTTAAAGGGTTACACTGGTATTAATTTCTCTTATAAGTATATGATTTGCTTTCAAAAACAGAATGTTGCCTTATGTAGTTTTTCTTGGCATAGACCTTCATCTTATTTCACCGAATCACTGTTTGTATGTGAAATGAGAAGTGGTATACTATTATTATAGTAGTTTGAAATCATTACAAGTGCCTCTTCCTGATAGAATTTTATCCTAATTACACTTAACTGAACCTGTGGAACAGTAAATAATATGTATTCATTTGGATTTGTTTATTTTGTAAATACAGCTTTCCATTTGCATTTTGTGTTTTAGGTTTCTGATAAAAACTCACTTTTCAATTTAATGTTTCTTGATCTTGACGAACATCCAGAAAAGGCAGAAGGAGTTGGACAGTTGCTCTTTGAAATGTGCAAAGGAGTTAGAAATATGTTTCATTCCTGTACAGGGAAGGTAAATAACTGGAAGATACTTTGTGTGAAAGAGATTGAAAAGAAAATAGATAATGTTTATGTAAATGGTGTGGAGAGAAGATAGCCTAGAATAAATGAAAAGCACTAAATGGAATGGGGCGCCTGGGTGGCTCAGTCGGTTGAACGCCTGCTTCAGCTCAGGTCATGATTTCATGGTTTGTGAGTTCGAGCCCCACGTCGGGCTCTATGCTGACAGCTTAAAGCCTGGAGACTGCTTTGCATCCTCTTTCTCCTTCTCTCTCTGCTCCTCCTCCTCTGATGCTCTCTCTCTCTCTCTCTCAAAAATATAAAAATAAAAATAAAAAACATTAATAAAAAGTACTAAATGGGCAGCATTAGGTCTTTAATAACAGTGCTTACCTAACCTAGACTCTAGGTGATTAGGTATAGTATTTACTTACAAAATCATTGCTATCTTCTCCATCTGTATCCTAGAAGGTAATGTAAACTGATTAATGAATGAGGAGTGGGCAGTTGGATGACAAAATTATTTCCCTAGTTTGGAAATTCCTTTTGGGATGTGTAATTAACTTAACCACCAAAGCTACCCTATCTTTGATTATTCCAGATCAGATTTTAAGATAGTTTAATCAGAGTGGGGAATAATCAGACTGGGAAATAAAAGTGTAATACTTAAACTTAAGAGTGTACTTGTTTATATTAATATTATTGGATTCCCATAGGCAGTGAAGCTAATTTTGCAAAAGCTAGGACCAGTTACTGAAACAGAAACTCGGCTACCATGGATTTTAGTTGGAGAAACACTGAAAAGCATGGTCAAATCCACTGTGTCCTACATCTACAAGGAACATTTTGGGACACTTTTTGAATGTTTGCAAGTAAGTTTCTAAATTTTAAGGATTTGTTTGTAATAAGCCCAAGAGTTGATTGTTCTTGCTGTTTACCAAACCACTCCTGGAGATTGCATTTTTGTAGCTGTTGTCTTTATACCCTTGTTTACATACTAGGATATTTTCCCCCTCTATCCCCTGGTCTTTGTTTGTTTGTTTTGTGTTATGGATATTTTGACACCTTTAGAGCCAGACTGCCCCTTTTCAAATCTTGGCTTTGTCACTTACTGCTAGCATGACTTGGGAAAGTTACTTAAATCTCTGTTCCAGTGTTTTCACCCGGTGGGACCATGGGACACTAATATTCTCTACCTGATGGTTGCTATCAGGATTGTGAGTAAATACTTATAAAGCACTTTATGACCACGCACTCAAAAAAAGTTAGCTGTTCTTATCCTTAGTGACTTTTGGTAGATGTGTCTTTCTTTCCAAACAAAGGAATGTGAAAATTTGAATTGCTTCAACGAATATTTTCATTATTGGATTAACAGATGAGTTTCATATGTGATAGTTCTTCCTTTCTGTTAAATTCTTTTTTGGCAGGAATCACTCCTGGATCTACATAGTAAAGTAACCACAACTAACTGTGGGGAAAGTTCTGAACAGATAAGAAGGTTGTTAGAAACATATCTGATACTTGTGAAATACGGGAATGGATCAAAGATAACCAAACCTGTCAATGTTTGTGAGGTGAGTTCCCAACTTCATTTGTTTAGAGTCTGTTCATTAAAAGCTATTGCTGAGTGTACATTGTTTTTTCTTTTATTTTACAGGTGTTGTGTCAAACAATACAAATAGCCAATCTTTCCACAACTTGCCGGGAGACCCTCTTGGCTGTAATTTCTGCTTTGATCTTGGGTGAAAATGTTTGCTTGCCAGAGACCTTTATCAAAGAAACCATACAAAAAGTAATTTATTTAAACAAATACTAATTGAGTACTTAATAAGACGTTTAGCATTGAGTAAGCCTCCTGGGGAATACAAATGAAGCATGGCAAAGGCTCTGCCTTCAGGGAATTTATGATCTTATTAAGGAGATGTCAGTTGCATGCTGTAATAGAGACAAAACAAAATGAGATAAAATAAGTGTTTGGCAAATATTCAGCAGACACATAAAGCTTACCATGTGCTGAGTACGGACTAGATATTCCAGGGCTGACAGTATGGTGCCTGCAGTTTTTGATTGTTCAGGAAGTGGGGCCCTGGGAATGAGTTATTATAATCTGTTGAATTAATCTATTGATGTCATATTGAAACATAATTATTAATTCTGCCTAGGGTTGAGGGACAGAGAATGCTTTTCAAAGAATTTTTATTTGGGATAGTCCTTGAAGGTTAAATTGCATCTGCCAGTCAGAGAAGGTTTTAAAATGCCAGGGAACAACACAAGATATATTCAGGAAGTACAAAAATGTGTGCCGACTGGGCACATGTACTCAGGAAGTGTGATGTATGTCAGCGAGGCTCTGCTTGGCTTTGAAAAGTTAGGTTTGGTTTTACCCTGCATATAGAGGAAGACCCTGGAAAATTTTTAAGCAGAGTCATGATCTGATGATTTGAGATTTGCATTTTAATGAGTTTAGAAGAGGTTTTGTAGGAAATGGGATTGAAAATAGAAAGAACAGTTAGGTTCCTCCTAGCTTCATGCAGTACAGCAGTAAAAAGTATGGAGAAAGATGTAAAACAGTGCTGTTTGCCCTTTCTTGATTCTCTGTAGCAAAGAATTGAGCAGCTCTTATGCAGAGCACTGTGTTATCACTGGAAACCCCAGCAGTGCCTGCTGCCTTCCCAAGGAAAAGGGCTCAGTGCCTGTGTCTCACAGCTAGGGAGGTCCCCGACTCAGCAATCAAGTTCCTTTTGCCTCTGTGACTCTGTTAACTTGTATCAGGCACCCCACCACTTCCTGCTTGCAAGTTGGAGGACCTTGAAAATTTGGGGTGTTCTTTATTTTCAGAAATGGGGAAAGTACTCTCGTATATTTAATGTTTTTGTTTTTTTACCTGTGGTCCACAGATTTTTGAGAGTGGATTTGAAAGACGTCTAATTTTGGATTTTTCTGAAGTTATGTTTGTTATGAAGCAGTTTGAGCAGGTGAGCAACTAATGTTTTGGATTTGTTTTGTTATGGATCTGTCATGATGAAATAATCAAACTTAAGATTCTGTGATTTTTGTTTGAGAGGAATAAAATAAATACTTGATATTAGTCCATATTTTTAAATGCAATTATATTCCAATTTTAGTTTACAAGTAAAACTTTATTCCATATACCAAGGATTTTAAAATGGCATTAGATAACCAACTTCTTTTTAATAATCCTTGAGGAAGTTATAGAAGCATGTGGTAAAATTGAAAAAAGAGTTTAAGGAACTTTTATGTGAATTTGGAGCAATAGAAAAAATAGTTTCTGAAACATTTTGGGGTGCAGGAAGGTTACAAATACACTTTATTGCTACAAAGTAAATACAATACCTGATTTAATGATGTAGAAATCTTTCCTATTAAATCCTGAGTTTATTTTATCCCTTTCCCCCTCCCTTCCATCAAACATTTGCCGCCCCTTATAACCGGTCATCCATAGCATGCTTCACGGAAGCCTGTCTTTGTGTTTGTTTCCTGATTTCCCCTTTAGTCATTAATATATTATCATTTGCCTCCAAAATAATAATAATAATAATAATAATAATAATAATAAAAATAATAAAACCTTTGTACATTTCCTAGCTCCGTTCCTTCCTGTCCCGTGAGAGCCCTTTACCTTGCTCTGGTTTTTGTAGCAACCACATTGTTTCCTTCTCCCTTGTGCCCTTTGGTCTTTTTAAACTGATAAGAACAGATACTACACTGGATCCTACCCAAAAGGCCGAGAAGCCATATCTTTGGTCTTTTTATAAACACCTTATTTTTATCAGAGGACTCCTTGTGTATAGTTCAAAAAGTCAAGCAAGGCTAAAAGACAGTCATTTGATTCCACTCACATTTCCCTCACCAGGAGCTGTCACATCTTTTGGGTTTTATCTGTCTTTTGCTGTTACTTCATATTTTCTAATCATTTGAATACACTGCTTTTCCTTAATTCATTAGTTTTAGTCCTCAGCTGTAGACTTTTCTTCTTATGGTGGATGGATTCTGGTTCTTTTATGCCTCTCATTTTCTCAGTAGAGTTACAGCACTAATTTTGATTGGATTCCTATTCACCATATAATTAATCCTTCCAAACAGGGAGTGTTTTATAATTACGTTTCTTTTTTTTTTTTTGTATACCTTTTCATTTTTCCTAAAGTTATAGATTACCTAATTCTAGAAAAACTGGAAATTATTTTCCTTGAATTGCTGGTCAGGGAGTCTGTTTTCCAATGGCATTCTAAAATGCCTTTCAGAGGCAGTTGGGTGGCTCAGTCAGTTAAGCGTCCAGCTTTGGCTCAGGTCATGATCTTGTAGTTTGTGGGTTCGAGCCCCACGTCGGGTTCTGTGCTGATAGCTAGCTCAGAGCTTGGAGCCTGTCTTTGGATTCTGTGTCTCCCTCTCTTTCTGTCCATCTCCTGCTCACACTGTCTCTCTCTCTCTCTCAAAAATAAATAAAACATAAAAATAAATAAATAAATAAATAAAATGACTTTCACTGGTACTGTCAGAAAACTTAGCAGTTTGAGGTTTGTTTGTTTTTCCTTTCCTGGACACACTCCTCCTGGAGCAGTGCAAGTCTGAATGGGTTGCTTTCTCAGCCCTCTGCACAGATGTCATACTAGAACTTCCTTTTGCTTTTCTTCTGTTTCCTGGGTCCCACATCTTTCTCTTGTTACACTTTACTCTCTTATTTTGATGGTACACGTTTTCCAGAGGTTCTTGAGAAAGGGCGAGTAGAAGTAAAATTTTGAGATTTAGTATACTGGAGAATGTCTTTATTCATATTGCTAGTGGGCTTCCTGTAGAATTCTAGATTTTGCCATTTTCCCTCAGTTTTTCAGGCTTTGCTCAAGGTCTTCTAGCTTTCATTGTTTCTGTGAAGAGGTCTGATGCCATTATGATATGTGATCCTATGTTTATGATCTGTTTTTTTTTTTTTTCTGTGTAAGTGTGAGAATCCTCTCTTCCTTAGGTGTTCTGAAATGTCTATCTGTTAATAAATGTGATTTCCTTTCTTATTTTTAGCTTTTTCTACCGAGCTTTCTCTTATACATTGAAAACTCCTTCTTGATTGATGATGCTGCTGTCAAAGATGAAGCCCTGGCCATTTTGGCCAAGCTCATTCTGAACAAAGCAGCGCCTCCTACTGCTGGCTCGATGGCAATTGAGAAGTACCCTCTGGTTTTCTCACAGCAGACAATGGGGTGAGTTCTATGTCTTTATTCTTTGTAATGTTAGTAGGATTATTCATTTTATAATGCATCAAGAATACTGTAAAAATTAAGATCTCTGTATTTTAACTGGAAGATCTCCATGATACATTGTTCTGTGAAAAAAAAAAACAGATGTAGAACAGTTGTTTAGTATGGTCCCATTTTGCAGAGTTAAAACAGAAAGTATATATAAGCATCAGAAAAGACATGGAAGGATACACAAACAGGTTAAATTGGTTAACTACAGGAAGATGGAATGTGAAAGAAAGAAATGACTATTGATTTTTTTTAACCTTTTATTTTTTATTTTATTATTTAAAAAAAATTTTTTTAACCTTTATTTATTATTGACAGACAGTGAGAGACAGAGCACGAGCAGGGAAGGGGCAGAGAGAGAGGGAGACACAGAAATTGAAGCAGGCTCCAGGCTCTGAGCTGTCAGCACAGAGCCCAGTGCGGGGCTCAAACTCATAAACCGCGAGATCATGACCTGAACCGAAGTGGGACGCTTAACTGACTGAGACACCCAGGCGCTAACCTTTTATTTTTTAAAATAAGTGTACATTCATGTGCAGTTGAAAGAAATAGCATGGGGCACCTGGGTGGCAAAGTTGGTTAAGTTGGCTAAGTTGATCTTAGCTCAAGTGTTCATCTCAGAATTCTGAGTTCAAGCCCCATGATGGCCTCCATGTTGGGTGTGGAGCCTACTTTAAAAAACAGAAAAGAAAAGAAATAGTACAGAGAGGTTCTCTGTATTCTTCCCTCAGCTTCCTCCAGTGGTAACATCTTGCATAAGTTAACTGAGATGTCACAGCTATACAATTGACATTTTTCAGATTATATCAGTTTTACAGGCAGTCATCTCTGGGTATGTGTGTATGTGGCCGTATGGTTCAGTTCTGTCACACGTAGATTCATAACCTCTGCCAGAGTCCAGATGCAGAGCTCTTCCATCAGACCACAAGGTTCTCTTGCCTGACCTTTCAACAGCCCCACTCACCCTGACTCTGCTCTCCATTCCTAACCCCTGGCAACCATCAATCTGTTCCCCATTTTTAGGATTGTGTCATTTCAAGAATATTACAGAAATGGAGTTAAAGAGTACAGCTTTTGAGATTGTGTTTTGGTCATGCAGTTCCCGTGAGGCTCGTCTAAGTTGTGTGTGTCAGTAGCCCATCCCTTTGTTAAACTTCTTGTCATGTGCTTACTGCTGAGTAGCAGCCCGTGGTGTGGATGGATGTGGCATACTCCATTCAGTGATTCACTTGTTGAAAGACATTTAGGTCACTTCTAGTTTGGGGCCGTTATGAATAAAACTGTTAACGAAAATTCACGTACGTAACTTTTTGTTGCTCTGAGATAAATGACCAAAAGTGGAATTGTTGAGTTACATCATAAGTACACATCTCATTTAATGAGAAACTGTCAGTAGTTGTCCAGTGTGATCGTGCCATGTTACATTCCCACCAGCAGTCTGAGTGATCTGGTTTCTTTGCATCGTCTCCAGCATTTGGTATCATCACTGTTTTTTATTTTTTGCCAGTCTAGTAGGATATGGTGAAATCTCATTATGATTTTAAATTGCATTTCCTTAATGGTTTATGATGTTGACCATCTTTTCATGGGTTTATTTTCTATCTATATATCCTCTTTAGTGGAAGATCTGTTACTTTTCTTGGCTCATTTTCTTTTTTGTTTTTTTAAGTTTGTTTATTTTTAGCGAGAGCAAGTGCAGGAGCAGGGGAGGGGCAGAGAGAGAGGGTGAGAGAGAACCCCAAGCAGACACTACACTGTCAGTACAGAGCCCAGCACAGGGGTTGATCTCACAAACCTTGAGATCATGACCTGAACTGAAATCAAGAGTCAGACACTTAACCAACTGAGCCACCCAGGTGCCCGTCTTTGGCCCATTTTCTAACTGGATTGTTTGTTTCCTTACTGTTGAGTTTTGAGAATATATTCTAGTTAAAGGTTTTATTGTCAGATGAATGGTTTGTACATATATTCTAGTCTGTAGCCTGTCTTTGTTCCCTTAAGATTTTTCGCGGAGCACAGTTTTAGATTTTGATGAGGTTCAATTGACCAGCATTCCTTTTATGGGTAATGCTTTTGATGTCAAGTCCAAGAATTCTTTGCCTAGCTCCAAGTCCTAGATATTTTCTCCTACTTCTCTAAAAGTTTCATAGTTTTGTTTTACATTTAAGTTCCTGATCCATTTTGAGTTAATTTTTATATAAGGTATGAGGTTTAGGTCAAGTTTCTTTTTTTGCTTGTGGATGCCCACTATTCTGGCAACATTTGTTGAAAAGGCTATTCTTCCTCATTGAACTGCTTTGCACCTTTGTCAGATCAGTTGGGCATATATGTGTGGCTCTATTTCTGGGTTCTTTATTCTCTTCCATCAACCCATGAATCTCTCCTCTAATACCACACTGTCTTATTGCACTAGCTCTAAAATAAGTCTTTTTAAAAAAATTTTTGTTTTATGTTTTATTTATTTCTGAGAGAGAGAGAGAGAGAGAGAGAGTGTGAGCAGGGGAGGGTCAGAGAGGAAGATACAGAATCTGAAGCAGGCTCCAGGCTCTGAGCTAGCTGTCAGCACAGAGCCCGACGTGGGGCTCGATTCCATGAACCGTGAGATCATGACCTGAGCCAAAGTCGGACACTTAACTCACTGAGCCATCCAGGCGCCCCAAAAATAACTCTTAATCTTAAAAAAAAAGTACTCCCATTCTATTCTTTTACAGATTGTTTCAGCTATTCCTTGTCCTTTGCTGTTCTATATAAATTTTAGAAGAATCTTGTCTATGTCTACAAAAAAACTTTGCTGGGATATTGTTTGGAATTGCCTTAAATCTATAGATCAATTTGGGGAGAATCAACATTTCCCTAAGGGTACATAAAACTGTTAACCTTGTTTATGTCAGGAGGACAGTAATAGGAGGAAAGAAGTGACTGTTAACTTTTAGATTATATAACTTTGAATCTTTTGACTTGTTAAAAGAGCCTCAAAAGATTATTTTCATAATTTCATTAAAAATAATGCATACCTTTTAGAAGCATAAAAGGAGATTTATATAAATACGTGAGAGGATTTTGCTTATATTTTTCAAGTAGTTGTGGGTGTGGTGTATTTTTAGATTAGGGAGCCAGTTCCCTTATCATTCCTATGTGTTTATACTTAAATTTCTTATATCTCTGGAATTCATGAGACTTGCTGCATTTATGTTTTGCTTTGGGACAGTAGAAATAGATGAACATTTCTTGAGTTTTTGTGAGTACTCAGCTTTGGAGCATCACAGAATCCCTGGAGATGGGTGTCATTGTCCCCATGGTCACACAGCAGAGTGAGTTGATTCTGGATCAGTTTGAGCTTCTGGAGGAACTCTTCTTCTTCACATGTTGCTCTTCTGCTGATCTTAAAAGTATCTTCTCTCTAGCAAAACATGCTAACAGAATCTTGTTGGTTTTTCAACATACTGGGCTGATTCCTGTCCAGGATCCTCTGCAATAAGTCTTCCCTCTGCCTAGTATGGGTACAGAGCATCAGGCAAGGAGGAAGGCAGAATGGGGGGACTTGAGAGGCAGGCCAGGGTGGGGCCTTGTAGGATGAAGTAGGGAGTATGGATTTTATTGAGGAGCTCATCGGCAGGTGTGACCAAGCGGGAGAATGACTTGGCAAGGAATGACCCACCTTTTCCTCAAGTAGTTCAATGTTTTCTTGTAAGATTTTTGCAGATCGTTGATTCATGGTTACTACTAGAAAAGACTGTATGTCAAGATGCAGTGACTTTCAGCAGTTGCCAATGAAATTAAATTATCTATTATAATTTCCAAATATTCAATATCCTGGTAAAAGTGAAACAAAAAAGAGTACAACTTTTCAGTTAATTTTAATAATAACAGGGCACAGGAATAAAAACCTGATATTTCGCTTCTGTTGTGTAACAAGCTAATCCAAACTGGACATGGAGGCTAAATTATCAAAACAAATCTATTTACTTACTGTTTCTATGACTTTTCTTTCAATTAGATTTCTGTTTTTCAAATAGGACTGAGGTATAGTTCATTGGCAACAAGGAAAAGAGGCAAACAAGAATAGTGCCAAAGCAGCAGACACCTAAATCTCAATGTCATGTCAGAAAACATCATCAAGGAAGAATTTATCAGATTAAAGAAGCAGAGCAAGTTACTTGTAAATCATAATCACTTCAGTGCCATTTGCCAAATTCACCACTATGTGCAACATCATTCTACATTTATAAAGTCAGAAAATTCGTGTCAGAAAGGAAGGGGGGAATAGAGGAAGTCCGTTCATTGTAATTAATTATCTCTCTCGTTTTTAAAAGCATATCCATTAGCAGAATGTACAGAAAAGAATGAATCAGAATGATTCAGAAAATTCAGAAATAATACCTAGAACTAGAAGAGACTTGCTTTAAGTTATGAAGTAAATTAAAATAGAGAATAGAAGGGGCACCTGGGTGGCTCAGTTGGTTATGTGTCCAACTCCTGATATTGGTTCAGGTATTAATCTTGTAGTTCGTGAGATCGAGCCCTACATTGGCCGATGTGCTGACAGTGCAGAGCCTACTTGAGATTCTCTCCTTCTCCCTCTGTTCCTTCTCCATACTTTGGCACCCGTGTGCCTGTGCTTGCTCTCTCTCCTTCTCTCTCAAAAAAAAAAAAAAAGCTTTAAAAAAGGTAGAGAGTAGAAGAAAGTAGAACCAAAGGAGTTGAAAAAGCCTCTCCCTGAAAGCCCGGAAACATCTCATATTTGTTTACTTACTTACATTCAACCTCTGCCACCATTGTGCGCTTCCCCACAAATGTTCTGCGCATGGAGAAGAGCCAGTTTTATTTCAGACTTCAGAGGGCAAGAGCAATTATATTCCCTCCTCTTTTCAACATTTGTTTTTCTTCTCTTCCTTCAGATCCTGTGTAAGGCAGAGGAAGACTAGATCCAAGGGAGGAAAAGAACAGATCCCAGTGCTGGACCACCTCTTATCTCTAATTCAGTTACCCACAAACAAAGAGTCTGTTTACCTTTCACATTCCTGGGCATCCCTTGTCGTGTTACCTCATGTTAGGTGAGAAAATAAACTGTGGGTAATTTTGAAAGAGATGCTTAGTATGTTGATTTAAACACATATTAGCCATTCCTTCCTATTCCCTGAAAAAGCCATTGACTGAGTTTGAACCTTACCCTTTTTCTCCCTACTTTTTGGATAGACCTCTTGAGAAAGAGATGGTGATACCACTCGTCACATGCTTCATAGAATCACTCTTCATGACTGTTGACACAGGGAGCTCTGCAAAAGGTCAGTTACAATCCCCATTTGTTCTCTTCTTTCTTTTCTGGCACACCCAAAGTAACTATAAACACACAGAATACCTGAGAATAGTGCTGGCATTGTGCTCTGACATAACCCCCTATGTGGTAAATATAGAAAAAAGAAGATAAGATGGATGCGTTGTGCTTATATCTCAGAAGGTGGTGACTGGCTCAGGAAGGCTTGAACACAAGCTGAATCTGAAGAGGAAGGGTGCCATGGTATATGGCTCCTCATTTTCAAGCCCCAGCTTCTATCTTGTTCTCTGTCTCCCATGTGTACTCTATTCCTGGCATACACCTTATACTCCATTTGCTTCCATTTGCTCACTCTGAGCAAGATACTATGTTTTACAGTTCTCTGGCTACCCTTGTACATGTATTCCTTCTACAGAATCCTTTCTAGCCTTTGTCGCTTGGTGAACTCTTTTTAATTTTTTTCAAAACTCAGTTCAAGTACAGCACCTCCAGGAATGCCTACATGACTTCCTGGCAGAGTTAGGCTGCCCTGCGCAGAACAGCCTTTCCTGTTGTATACTTGAACATCTCCTCCCACTAGTATGAGGACGGCAGTTTGAAAGTAGACGTTTTATTTTATTTTAGTACAGTATTTTCTAATATAATGTATAGTAGTTCACTCAGTTACATATTAATTTGTTAGGTTCTCTGTTTGATACCAAGCAGACAGCTTATAGAGGAAGGTAGATTCACCACACTTGAAGGGCTCAGTAGCCGCTTGTGGCTAGTGGCTGCCATATTGGATTGCAGCCCAAGTATAGAACATTTCTGTCATTGCAGAAAGTTTTATCGGACAGCATCGTTTTAGTATCTAGAGAAGGGGTTGGCAAAATTTTTATGTAAAGGACCAGATAGTAAATATTTTAGGTTTTGTAAATCATATTCAGTCTTTGTGATGTATTCCTTATTGTTTGCTTGTTTGTTGTTTTAAACAACTCTTTAAAAATATAAAAAACATTCATACCCAACAGGCCATATAAAAACAGGCTACCTACAAATCTGACTTATGGGCCAAAATTTGCCAACCTCTAATCTAAGATTACATGAATGCCTAATTAAAAAAATAATAAATTAGCTTTTGAAAAGTACAAGTGTATCTCCTCAAAAATTCTGATTTCGCTAATGCCAGTGAGTAGAACCATTGAACTTTCTCCTATCTTAATTAATGGAACATACTTTTTGATTCTCTATTTTTGAATATATTTTTTTCTTAAGAAAGCTACAAGATAAGACTTGGAAACCTTTTCTTTTCAGTTTCTGCCTGCTATATTTTGACATTTGATAGATGATTCTTTAGGAAGTACAACTTCACTTTTTTTTTATTATTTATTTATTTTTTAATATATATATTTTTTAATTTATTTCTAGGAGAGAGAGAGAGAGAGAGAGAGACAGCGAGACAGCGTGAGCAGGGGAGGGTCAGAGAGAGAGGGAGACACAGACTCATTTTGAAATAGGCTCCAGGCTCTGAGCTGGCAGTCAGCACAGAGCCCGACGCGGGCCTCGAACCCACAAACCGCGAGATCATGACCTAAACGAAAGTCGGACGCTTAACCGACTAAGCCACCCAGGCGCCCCTACAACTTCACTTTCATTTAGGAACTCCTAGAAATAGCAAGTGTTCGATAAATGAGATGCCTGGTAGTTATTATGTCAGAGGATAAGTTATGTGGCTCTCCTGTTTTTCTGCCCTTAGGAAACTTATTTGTTCTTTGTCAAGCTGTAAATACTCTGCTAAGTTTGGAAGAATCTTCTGAAATTTTGCGTTTGGTTCCTGTGGAACGTGTGAAGAATTTAGTATTGTAAGTAAACATATCTCCCATTTATCTTAATCACGAATAAAATATAAAAGCTTCTGTTTTTGTGAAATCTTGAGCATAATAAAAGTCCTTATTTTGATCTATTTTATACCCAAGCTGTATTCATATTAGAAATTTATTATTGATTGAAATCCTTAAAATGAGTACATTTTTTACACAGTCTTTAAATGCAGATTCATCTTTGTAGAAAGAGATTTTACCCTGTGGGTAAACTAGCATTATAGAGTGTAAGGGCATATAATGCTCATTATTCCCAACCATAACTTGCACAGTGTTGACCTTTTGTGACTCCTTGAGTGGTTCCAGCACACACAGTTCCACTACACTCATTCTGTTTCATCCTGATACGATCACCATTTCAGAAAGCTTTCCTGTGGTCCTTTTACTACATACCAAAGCAACCCAGATTTTTTGTTTTTGTAAGTTTATGTCAGTCAGCTCTTGAATTTGGTAGTAGTATAAGGCTGTTCTTAGAAGAGCCATGTTCTTATCACCTTAGTACCCTTTCTAAAGATCATGCCTTTTGAAAACCTGGTAAAGTTGACTTCTTTTTCTAGAGTGTAATCCATTTTAGTCCCATGCCTTTTTTTTTTTTTTTTTTAAAGCTAGAGAGTGTGTGCAAGCCAGAGAGAGAGGGGAGGAACTAAGGGAGAAAGAGAATCTTAAGCAGGCTCCACAGCATGGAGCCTGATGTGGGGCTCAAAATAGATTTATTCATTTACTTCATTCAGTAAATATTTGTTGTTTTGGGTACCAGGCCCTATTCTAGGCAGTGGGAGACATAGTGAATGAAACACAACACCCTGCCTTCATGGAACTACCATTCTAGCAAGAAGAAACACTGAGCACGATAAATAAGAGATTTATAGCACGTTAGACAGTGGCAAAAAAAACTGAAGGAGAGTCAGGATAGGGAGAGTTTAGAGGTCGGAGATAACAACAGTTTTAAGTAGAGAAGGCCTCACCAAGAAGGAGACCTCTGAGCAGAAACCCAGAAGCAGAAGGGAGTAAATCACAAGGGTATCTGGGATCCGGGGCCCTCTGCATTCCTGAGCTGGGAGACTTGAGTGCCACTGCTGTACCGGGAAGGGGGGTGGGTGCCCTGCAAGAAGCCATTGGCAACTATGCAGAGGGAGGGAGTAGGAGAAGATGAAAACAAGGTGGTGGCCATGACCGACCGTGTGTGACATGTGGCCGTTGTGGAGCCTTGGCTTCTACTCTGAAAGGGAAGGAAGCCACAGGAGGAATTTCGGCAGGAGAATGACTAGGTCTAAGCAGGACCACCCTGGCTGCTCCTGAGAACAAAGTTAGGAGACTTACTGCAATAATCCAGAGTCTTTCCATTTCCAAATCTGGACAAAGCTGGCAATTCTCCATGGTTCCTTGAATTGGTTTACATTCCTTTAAGGATTTTTTCTTTGATATTTTCTTATATTTCACATAATATGTTCCCTTTTTCACATTATCTGTTTAAACTTCTCATGCTATATTCTTTGGTATAAACAATTTAAGGTGTCTGTAGAGGTTTTGAAATAAAAAGGTACACATAACACAGGGATTAGTATGTCCCCTGCAGAAGGCCAGCCAGCCTCCCAACCAGGTGGCATTTAGCCTTGGAGGCCTGGAAACCTCTAACAGGAGTAGATCCAGCTTTGAAAGTGGAGGTGTAAACTTGCAGTCGTGAAAGCTTTAGACGCAAGCCTGTGGGCTTTGTGCCGTGCTAGCTACTGGTTAAGCACATAGGTTTCACAGCCAAGACAACTTGGATTAGAATCTTGTCTCTACCACCTACTAGTCCTGCAGCCTTGGATGGGTTTATTAACCTCAACTTCATTTTCTCTCGAAAGGGAATAGCAAGCACTTCCCTTGTGGACATTAAATTGAATACCACATCCTGTCATGGTGTCATACAAATTGCATTTATTGTGTCCTTACGTGCCAGTCTCTGTTCTGAGTACTTTATTTAATCCTCACAGCAGCTCCATGAGGTGTAGGGACTGCTGTCATTACAGATGGGAGCACTAAAGTTCTAAAATAACTTCAGAATATTCACTGCTCAGCACCCACCCCCACCCTAGTCTAAACCACCATCTCTTTCCTGGCTTATTGCATTAGCCTCCGAACAAGCCCCCTTGTGTCTATCCTTGTCCCGCTGCTCTGTTTTGTGTCTCCCAACCGTACGATACTATTAAATGAAGGACCCATGCTTTTGCCGACAGTGATTGTCAACTGGCGGTGATTCTGGAGACAGTTTTGGTTGTCACAAAGGGGGCTGCTACTGGAGTCTAGTATGTGGAGGCCCTGGATGTTGCTCAGCACCTTACAAAGCACAGGATGGCTTCCACAGAGAAAAGTCATCTGGCCCAAGATGTCAGTCGTGCCGCCATGAGAAATCCATCTTACTCAGCATAAAGTCTGGTCCTTATCCTGTTCCTCGGGGCTCTGTGAGATCCAGCCCCTGGCTACTTCTGACCTTGCCCCTAGCCTCTCTTCCTTGTTAGCTCCCTTCCAGCTGGGCTGGTCTGCTTGGTGCTCCTCTTTCAGATAAGCACACCTATCTGGGACTTGGCATTGCTATTCCCTCTGCCTAAATTGCTTTTCTTCCAGGTAATCCAGTGGCTCACTCATTCATCTCCTTCAGGCCCGCCTCCCATGACCACCCCTGTATCAAGTATATTCCCTTTCAACCCTTCTCCCGCCCTGCACAACCAGTCTCTCAGTCCTGACTTTCCAGGTTTACTTTTCTCCACTTCAGTCATCACTGTCATACATACTTTATTAGTTTATTTATTATGTTGGCTACCTTCTCTTGTTAGAATATAAGCTCCAGGAGAATAGGGACTTTGTTTTTTGTTTACTGCTCTATCCATTGTCTAGAAAGGTCACTGGCATATACTAGATACTCACTAATATTTGTTGAAGGAGGATGACAGAAGTTAAGCAGCCTTGTCCAGGGGGACATTGCTGATGGATTGCAGAGCTGGCTTCAAACTTGGGCTTCTCTACCCCAGAGTCTGTGCTGGACCCTCCTCCTCTGTACCATGTCCCTCATTAGTTCAGTGCCTGGTACATGGAAAACACATAGTAAATATTCTCTATCTCCTTTTATGTCCTTGTCATTTATAACTGTGGAATGAAAAAACACCCATTATGGGCACCTGGGAGGCTCAGCTGGATAAGTGTCTGACCTCAGCTCAGGTCATGCTCTCAACGTTTGGGAGTTTGAGCCCTATATCAGGCTCTGTGCTGACAGCTTGGAGCCTGGAGCCTGCTTCAGATTCTGTGTCTCCCCCTCTTGGCCCCTCCTCCACTCATGCTCTGTTTCTCTCTCTCTCAAAAATAAATTAACATTAAAAAAAAAACCAACATTGGATTTTAGTTAGAATAGCTTATTCTATGAAAGCTTGCCATTTGCAACAACGTAGATGGAACTAGAGTGTATTATGCTAAGGAAAATAAGTCAGAGAAAGACAAATATATGATTTCATTCATGTGGAATTTAAGCAACAAAACAGATGAACATAGGGGAACGGAAGGAAAAATAAGGTAAAAACACAGAGGAAGGCAAACCACAAGAGACTCTTCTATTCAGAAAACAAACTGAGGATTGCTGATGGGGTGCTGGGTGGGAGAATGGGCTAAATGGGCAATGTGCATTAAGGAGGACACTTGTTGGGATGAACACTGGGTGTTCTATGTAAATGATAAGTCACTAAATTCTACTCCTGAAACCATTATTACATTGTATGATAACTAACTTGGATTTAAATTAAAAAAATTTATAAAAATCTAAAAAATAGCATATGCAAATCCCATCTCTGCCTCCATCTCACTGTGTCCTTGAGCTCATTACTCACTGTTGCAAGGCCTCAGATTCTTTATCTCTAAAATGGTGCCCAATGTCTGTATAAAACTTTCACCTCGGTCTCTTCTACAATTCCTTCACCAGTGATAATTTTCTGTAGTTTCTGTTACATCCAGCTGTATGGTGCGATTTGGTTCTAATAAATAATCTTGTTGCAGAACATTTCCCATGGAGCCATCTGTGTTGCTGTTAGCTGATCTCTATTATCAGAGATTATCTTTATGTGGCTGCAGAGAACCACTTTCTGAGGAAGCTTTAATGGAATTATTTCCCAAGTTACAAGCAAACATTTCAACTGGCATATCCAAGGTAATGGTGATTTGTGGTGTGTTCTCAGTCTCTCATCTTTTGATTCTGTATGTATTGCCAGTGGTTGTCAGAATTCCTTGATCAGAAAATGCTGCTAGGGGGTGATTTCTGTTTGAAGCAGTGATTCCTAAATTGATCTACTAACTGATTGCAGCAGGATTACTCAGGGAGCTTAATGAAAATACAAATTCTAGGTCCTTGCAGGCCGGAGTTCTGATAAGAAGGGCTGAAACTGAAAAAAAGTCTGCATAGTTTTTAAAGCCCTCTAGGTGATTCTGCTTCATGCTCAGGTGTATAGAAATACTTGAATACGTTTATTACATAGGGATAACAATCACTAATTGCAACAGGATTGTAAATTTAATCAGTTCCTTTGCCCTTATTTACAGAGATACTTATGGCGTCATAGTTGAAGTAAAAACACGGTTCAGTGGGCAACCTTATCTTCTCCGCCTACTCTGGTCATTACTTGTTCCATGTACTCTTTGAACAAGGTCTTGTTTGGTATCTAATATAAAATAATGTATAGCATAACATGTATCTGACAAGTTTTACATACTTCCTTACTGCTATAAAACTTAGATCTCACTGGCTTTTAATTAGTTTCTTCTGTGTAAACTTTGAAGTTTGAAACATGACTTTTACTTTCTCTAGATTCGGCTTTTGACAATAAGGATCCTAAACCATTTTGAGGTTCGACTTCCAGAACTGATGGAGGTACTTTAACTGTTCAATTTGGATAACTTTTTAAAAGCGTAACTCATTTTTTAATTTCCAAAATGATACTTTTGCAGAAAACTCAAACACTGTTATGAAAATAATCTATCCTAAAAACTGAAATTATTGTTGTAATTCTTACACCTGCCCACACTGAAAATTCACAGGTAATTGGTGAATATTCTTGCAGACCTTTTGTATCCACATGTATAATTTATTTATTTATTTTTTTTTGTTTTGTTTTTTTGTTTTTTTTTTTTTTTACAAATAGTTTATTGTCAAATTAGTTTCTACATAACACTCAGTGCTCATCCCCAAAGTGCCCTCCTCCATGCCCANTTTTTGTCAGCATTCAAGAGTCTCTCATGGTTTGCCTCTCTCCCTTTCCCCCACCATTTCCGCCCTTCTTCTCCCCCTCGTTCCTCCATCAAGTTCCTCCTAATCCTCCTATACGTGCAAACATATGATATTTGTCCTTCTCTGCCTGACTTATTTCGCTCAGCATAACCCCCTCAAGGTCCATCCATGTTGCTACACATGGCCAGATTTCATTGTTTCTCATTGCCATGTAGTATTCCATGGTATAGATAAACTACATCTTCTTGATCCATTCATCTGTTGATGGACACTTAGGCTCCTTCCATCCACATGTATAATTTAAACGGCATCAGGGAGGTTTTACCATATCAATACCTGTAGGCTTTCCTCATTCTTCTGTGTTTAAAAAGATATGACAGTTTAAAATATCTTGTATAACCGTTCTTTGTTGATGGATTCTTAGGTGGGTTGTTTGAAGTTTTGCAGCATTTTCAGTAAAATAGTAGTGAATATCCTTATGCTGATATATTTGAACAGGGAAATATTCCCATAATGCACGTTACTATTTCTAGAAGTAGAAATTATAGAAGTTGAATTGGATAGTGGAAGTGTATATATACATTTTTATTTCAACAAATGTTGCCAATCGATTTAAGTCATTCTGGAAATGAGTTTCCTATTTTTTCTTGTCATTTCTGTGCTAGACATTATTCTTAAATTAGATTCTAACAAAAAGTAACTCGCATGAGGAAAAATGAATCATTTACCAAAAAAAAAAAAATGTTGCTTATTTAAGTTACAACATGATCATATTCCAGTTTTTCTTTTTTTAGAACTTTGGCCACATTTTGTGGGGTTTTTTTTGGGAAATCAAAGTACTGACCTGCCTCCTTGGTTTTCTCCATTCACTCAGGATGATGGGCTCTCAGAGCGTCAGTCTGCCTTTGCTATACTGCGCCAGGCAGAACTTGTTCCAGCAACTGTGAGCGATTACAGAGAGAAGCTTCTTCATTTGAGAAAACTAAGACATGATGTGGTACAGGCTGCAGTCCCTGGCGGGCCGTTACAAGAGGTATAGAACTGTGGCCATGGTTTTTAAACCTAATTTATGCTTTTTGATCTATGTAGCTCTTTTGGAAAGAGAAGCATACCAAGTTGTAAAAAAACAAATGTTTTTTATTTAAACTAGATAAATCTCCATTTTCTTAGCTACTTTGAATTAAATGGCTCTGCCAGCCTTTCCCACAGTGGAAATAACTTACTGTCCTCCCTCTGAATACGTGCAGAATATGTGAAGTTAGGTGCAAC
The DNA here is from genome assembly GCF_003009895.1 of Hyaena hyaena. Classification (NCBI taxonomy): domain Eukaryota; kingdom Metazoa; phylum Chordata; class Mammalia; order Carnivora; family Hyaenidae; genus Hyaena; species Hyaena hyaena. The sequence goes on along the minus strand of NW_024080893.1, from coordinate 175,013 downwards.
AGGAGTGCTCAGCAGCAAGTTTAAGGCCTGACAGTCTTCTCCAGGTGTGTTCACTGCTGTGGGAAGTCAGGCGTCTAACTTTTGTATTGGGGATTTCTCGGGCATGCCCCTTGAGGATGGATCACAGATCCTTTGGGAGTAAGGCCAGGTGGAGGTGCTCCCTTTAGATCAGAGCAGTTCTGCTCTTTACCTGTCTTATATATTAGTGTCCTGTGTTAATGTTTTGTTTGGAAAAAGGGCTCTGCTGCTAAAATAGTAATAAACACCTCACCCCCAAATGATGTTAAAACTACCATTCTATACGATGCTTCCCCAGCACGTGGAGATGTGAGTGATGACAGTCATTCTCAAAGGTGACTGAGAAAACTTTAGACCCTCTGAACTGAATGCCTCTAATGGATAGTTTTGAAAACTCAGCCATGTGCTCGTAGAGTTGCAGCTGCCATTCACAGTGTATACCGTCTTGGGCTCTTTGGTATCTGTATTTTACTGCCTGCTGTTCAAGTTTTGTCTTACAAAGTGATGGTAATAGCAGTATCTGTTAGGTGGGAATTTAACTATGAAGTCAGATCTGTTTATTCAAATGCTGTATCCTTGGTGAACATCTGGAGTGAGTTTGAGTACTTTTGCATTAGTGATTCTCCTCTGTTAAATAGTGAGTGACATATTGGGGAGAATTGGAAAATTATTCTCCGTCTAATTTTGGATTGGTACCTATAACTTGTTCCTTAAAGCACAAGCTTCTTTCCAACCTCTGATTGTCTAAGTTGGGATATTTATATTTCATGTTCTGTAGTTTATAACCCATTTACTAAACTAGTGTCATAATCGTAGGTGCCGCTTCGTTATTTATTAGGCATGTTATATGTTAACTTCAGTGCCCTCTGGGATCCTGTTATTGAACTCATAAGGTAAGAATGGGTTAAATGGGTGAAGCTGTTATGTATTAACTACTGTGGAGTGGTATTATACTCCTAGTAGTTGTGATTTAAATGAATGGGTGTGTATAGTATTTGTAGCTGTCTTAAATCCTTTGTGGGACAAGGTGAAGAAACAATACACATCAGTTATTCTCTCTAATACCAAGTTTTTCCATAGTTCAAATGTTATATGTATGTATCTTTGTGCATTGAAATACCTTTGGAGGATTTCCTCTGTTTACTTGGTATGATGTATCTGTATTGTTAATTTTTTTTTTTTTTTTACCGTGACAAGATATTGTATAATAATTGCAAAATTTTATTTATATATATTGAGTCAGTGAGCCAAGCTTTAATTTAAAAATAATGACTTTTTAATACTCTAGATGTCTAGTATCCAAAATTCCCTTAGTTCTAAAAAGGACCTTAGTAATCATATAGAAAATACATATGTGGTGCTTCATATGTAGTCTGTCCTTTTTCAGGCCTTTGTCTTCAGATGGTCAGATTAGAAATATATCATGTGTGACCTCTCAAAACCATAACCATCAGTTCTTATTTGACAGAAGTAGAATAAACAAATCTCTTTCCAATTTGGAACCAATTTGCCTTTTACTGTCCTTCAGAACCATTGAACCATTCTGAAAACAAGGCCTTCTAACATCAACTTCATAATTTCATTTATTGCACTTAAGGAAAAATCTGATATATGTGTTACTAATAGTCCACTATCAAAAACGTTGACTTCTCAATTGGTACATGCCTTTCATGGTTCTGCATGGCTGGTTAAGCCATCTTCCTGTTGGATACATATGTCTGTCTGAAAACTGATTTATTTTTCATGGATAGTCAGCAGCATATACAGGTCATGTTTTGTGTAATGGTTATCCACCTTTGCCTAGCAGTCTGTACTTTGCCCAGCACCATCCCTATAGACAGAGGGGCGGTGATGACTAAGAACTAGAGACTGAACTTTGCTAAGAAGCCCTTTAATCTGGGCTGGCAGGCACGGGCCTCACACATGCCCTTGGAATGCTGAAAAGTGGCCCAGGAGAAAGGGAGGCAGAAGTCCAGCCTGTGTCACTGCCTTCTGCTCAGTAGAGCCGTTGGCTGAGACCTGCTTAAGAGTTTCTACTGGCCCCCTATCTGTTTAGGAACACACACACACACACACACACACACACACTCAGTCACAACCTGCTGTGGCAGCAAAATGGGTTGGGCTGTGGCATTAGTAAAGATGATATCCAGTCTCCAAATGTAAGAGAAAAAAAAAAGGGTCTTGGCCCTCACCAGTGCCTCTGGTTGGCCACCCCGTGCTGATCAGGAAGGACCAAACCTGCTCCTTCAAACTTCATAGTCTATGACCACAGAGAGCTAGGCCAGGCCTCCTCATGTTCCCAGCAGGATGCTGGTGAATGTTTACCCCCTCCCTGCAGCCCACCTGGTCAGGCACAGGTGAAAGTAAAGTGTTGGGAGCAGGAAAAAAACATTATATTCTTAGAAAAATAATGACAGAAAAAAACAAAGATTTTGAGACTTTTGTTGCTAAGATTTTATATAAACGTGATTCGTCTAATTTCTCCTCAGATTCTGAAAGGTATGTTTCATGTATTTATTTACTTTGCCTTTATGTTAATGATATGCATATTTTAATTTGGTGGAGGAAAATCGAAACTAAAAAGAATTTTTTTTAACCTTTTATTTTTGAGAGACAGAGCACAATGAGAGGAGGGGTAGAGAGAGAGGAGACATAGAATCCAAAGCAAGCTCCAGGCTCTGAGCTGTCAGCACATTCTCTGATGTGGGGCTTGAACCCACAAATGCGAGATTATGACCAGAGCCAAAGTCAGACATTTAACTGACTGAACCACCCAGGTGCCCCTGAAAACTAACACTTTAAAGTTAGCCAAGTTACTTTCCAGAGTCCTCTACTTTCTTTCACGTGCCATACCTCATACCTGATGCCCCATTCCCATTATAGTGCCTTTAAATATAGTCTTCTTGGGGCTCCTGGGTGGCTCAGTCGGTTAAGCGTCCAACTTCAGCTCAGGTCATGATCTCACAGTTCATGGGTTTGAGCCCCACATCAGTCTCTGTGCTGACAGCTAGCTCAGAGTGTGGAGCCTGCTCCAGATTCGGTATCTCCCTCTTTCTCTGACCCTCCCTTGCTCATGCTGTCTCTCTCTCTCTCTCTCTCTCTCTCAGAAATAAATAAAACCTTAAAAAAAATAGTCTTCTTAGGGCACCTGGGTGGTTCCGTCATTTAAGCATTTGATTCTTGATTTTGGCTCAGATCATGATGTCACAGTTTAGTGAGTTTGAGCCCCACATCAGGCTCTGCACTAACAGCACAGAGCCTGGTTGAGATCCTCTATCCCTCTCTCTGCTCCTTCCCTACTTGTGCTGTTTCTGTCTCTCTTGAAATAAATATACTTAAAAAAAAAAAAAAGGCCTTATAGGGGTCTACTTAGGTTTTAATTAATATTCTCTAGTACTTTCTGACTATAAAACCAATTCCTTCTCAAAAAATTAAAACTGAAAATACCATAGGATTCAATAATTCCACTACTGGGAGCACCTGGGTAGCTCAGTTAAGTGTCCAACTCTTTTTTTTTTTTTTTTTTTTTTTTTTTTTAATTTTTTTTTTTTTTTAATATTTTTATTTCTAGGAGAGAGAGAGAGAGAGAGAGACAGCGTGAGCTGGGGAGGGTCAGAGAGAGAGGGTGTCACAGACTGAAACAGGCTCCAGGTTCTGAGCTGGCAGTCAGCACAGAGCCCGACGCGGGGCTCGAACCCACAAACCGCGAGATCATGACCTAAGCGAAAGTCGGACGCTTAACCGACTAAGCCACCCAGGCGCCCCCTTTTTTTTTTTTTTTTTATGTTTATTTTTGAGAGAGAGAGAGAGAGAGAATAAGCAGGGGAGTGACAGAGAGACAGGTAGACACAGAAGCTGAAGCAGGCTCCAGGTTCTGAGCTGTCAGCACAGAGCCCGATGCAGGGCTTGAACTCGTGATCCATGAGATCATAACCTGAGCCGAAGTCAACTGCTTAACAAACTGAGCCACCCCAGGTGCCCCAAGTGTCCGACTCTTGATTTTAGCTCAAGTCATGATCTCACGGTTCTTGAGATTGAGCTGCATGTTGGGCTCTGCATTAACAACATGGAGCCTGCTTGGGATTCTCTCTCCCTCTTTCTCTGCCCCTACCTCTCTCTCTTTCAAAATAAATAAATATTTAAAGAGTAATAATCCCACTACTGGATGTTTACCCAAAGACAACATAAACATTATTTCAAAAAGATTGATGTTCATTGCAGCGTTATTTACAATAGCCAAGATATGGAGGCAACCTAAGTGTCCATCAGTAGGTGAGTGGATAAGGAAAATGTAGTATATGTACACAGTGGAATATTACACAGCCATAAAAAGGATGAGATCGTGCCATTTGAGACAACATGGGTGGACCTAGAGGGTATTATGCTAAGTGAAATCAGTCAGACTGAGAAAAACAAATATATGATTCCACTTATAAGTGGAATCTTTTTTAAAAATGAATAAACAAACAAAAAGCAGAATCAGACCTACAGTACAAAGAAAAAACTGGTGGTTATCAGAGGGGAGGGGATGGGGGGACGGATGGGCAACATGGGTGAAGGGGAATGAGAGATACAGGTTTCCAGTTATGGAATCAATAAGTTACGTGAATGAAAGGCAGAGCTTAAGGAATACAGTCAATGGTAATAATAACGATGTAATGGGGCAGGTGGTAGCTACACTTAGGAGCACAGCACAGTGTATAAACTTGTTAAATCACTAAGTTATACACCTGAAACTAATGTAACATTGTGTGTCAACTACATTGGAATTAATAAAAATTCCTGCTCAGTGCAGACATTTTGAAAAACATAAAAAAGGTACAAAAGCTGTTTAAGCCCTATATTCAAGGATAACCTAATTAAATTTTAGTCATAGCCTTTCACTTTTTTTCTTTCTATGAGAGAGCTTTAAAAGAAGATTATTACCATTTATTTTATGATCTTTTCTCTTAGTTCTCATGCACAGGAAATGGACAATAAGCAATTTTGGAAAGTCTACTATGAACATCTAGAGAAAGCAGCTTTTCATGCTGGTATGTAATGGGAAGGGAAGGGGAGGATAGGGAAAAAGGTTGTTAGCTATTTAACTTTTTACTGCTTAATTGTGTATGATTGGGGAAACAAATGAGTAGTGTACTATCTTGGTAACCTTTGGATATATTTTATTTCCCTCATGTTACTAAAAAATACCCTCACAAGAGGAAACCCATAGGACAAATGTTAACACTTTTCTAGTGGTTCTGATGGCTTTTTTTCTTGCAGAGAAAGAACTGCAGAATGATGCAAGAGATGAGAAGTCCATTGGAGATGAAAGTTGGAAGCAGCCTCAGGAAGGAGATGTTGGAGTCCTTTATCATGAGCAGTTAGAGTCGAAAACTGACTGTCAGGAAAGACTGGACCACACCAACTTTCGATTTTTACTCTGGCGAGCTCTGGCAAAATTCCCCGAGAGGGTAGAGCCACGGTCCAGGGAGCTTTCCCCACTTTTTTTGAGATTTATCAAGTAAGTATTCCTTTTGAGAAATATGTTCCCAATAGAGTATGAGGAAGACAAGATGCAAAGTCTTAAACTCCCAAGTAGGCTGAGTTTTTTTTAATATGTCCATCACTTTTTCAAACCATTGGCTCATCAGTAAAGCACTGGCTCAGATAACAGCTCGTTTTTTTGCCACTTAATTTTACATAAGTCAAAAATTAACCAGCCCACAAAATGTAGTAATAAAAATTCCAGGGTAAAAAAAAAAAAAAAGCTAAAAGGATACCTGGGTGACTCAGTCGGTTGAGCGTCCAACTTTGGCTCAGGTCACAATGTCATGGTTCGTTGGTTCAAGGCCCGCATCAGGCTCTGTGCTGACAGCTCAGAGCCTGGAGCCTGCTTAGAATTCTGTGTCTCCCTCTCTCTCTGCCCCTCCCCTCTTCCCGCTGTGTCTCTTTCTGTCTCTGACTCTCAAAAATAAACATCAAAAAGGTTTTTTTACATTAGAAAATATAAAAATAACAATTCCAGGTTACAAAATAAGAAAGGCTCATTGAATTAGATCAACGTACAAAAGCCTTGTTATTTTTTGCCTTGTTTGTTGTTTCATTGCCTGCCTGGGGCTTTAATGTGTTTTCCAGTAACCCAAGCCCAGACACTGTGTTGTTAGCCTCCTTATGTTTCCCAGGATGCAGAGGGGGAATGTTCTCTCAAAGAATAACAACTTTCTGGAGCATTGTTTTATTTTGAGTTGATAGGCTGTGTGCAAGTCGGATTACTTTAAAACTCTAAAGATAAGGGATATGATGTACAGAACAGGACTAATCATTAAGTAAAGAGTATGTTTTCTAGTAGTCTTTCATTATATGGGAAAGTGCCATAGGTATAGCTTAACAGGCTACAAACCACTGCATGCTTGGCTTGTTCAGGTAACATCAAGAAAGTCTGAGTGGATATAGCAGTGATCCTGGGAGAAAGTAGTTCGAGACAAGGCCAAAAACTTAACAGGAGACCAAATTGTGTAGGGCTTATAAGTGACAGTAAAGGACTTGTTTTTTTCTGTTAGTGAAATGGAGAGCCATCAGAAGGTTTAAACAGAGGGGTGACATGACTTAAGTTTTCTTAGGGATTTTTCTAGGTGTCATGTAGAGAATAGACTGTGTTGGTCAGAGCAGAGAGGCCAGATTCAGAGATTATAAAAGTCCAGGCAAGAAATGTTGGTGACTTGACCAAGGTTGTAGTAGTACAGCTGATGAGGGGTGGTTGAATTCTGCATATTCTAGGAAGGATTTCAGTTCAGTAAAATACATTTTTGGAGGATTACACCTAGAACAGCCTGTGCAGTTTGGTCAGCCAGTAGCAGATCAGATGTAGAGGTGTTTTGGGAGGGAGGAGGGGAATGTTGGTATAAGAAGGTGAAAAGGGAGGAATTGGGGGTGTCCCTAAGGTTTTGAGCTGAACAACTGGAAGGAGAGAGTCACCATTTACTGAGATTGGGAGGAATGCATGGGTTTGCATGTTTGTGGGGAAGATTAGGAGTTCATCTTTCTATGTGTTGTTAAGTTTGGGATACTGAATAGCCATCTCAGTGGGGATGTTGAATAGGCAATTGAATTTGGAGTTTAAAGTTGGAGGGAAAGGTTTGGCCTAAAGGTTATAAATTTGAGAGTCATCAGTAGGCACATGATTTTTACGTCATGAGACCACAAATGAGGCTACAACTATGGTGTAAACATAGAAAGAGACTTCCAAGGACTGACAACTGAGATTTAGAGGTTGGTAGATAAGGAACCAGCAAAGGAAGCCAGGAAAGGGTGACAGAAGAACCAAGACCATGTAGCATCCCAGGTGCCACATGAAGAAAGCATTTTGAAGAAGGAATAATTAGTTGGATCAGACATATCTGAGCCATCAGTCAGATGAAGCATAAGACTTGACCCTTGGCTTTCGAAGCGATCTTAACAAGAGTTGTTTTGGTCAACCTGGTAGGGATGAAAGCCTGGTTAAAAGCTTAAAAGGAAACAGATGAAAAATGAAAACAGCAAGTGTGGATAGTTCTTGTAAAAAAGAAGTATTTGGGTGGAGGGAGATGTGGGAGCCGAGAGAGCTGCTGTTAGTAGGTTGTTGTTTAAGATTTAAACAGCCGACCTCTGTAGTTCGGGTGTTGTGAATGATCCAGCAGGGAGGGAAAATTTGTGATATGATAGAGGGAATAAAATTGCTAAAGTCAAGTCTTTGAATAGTTAAGGTAGGATCCAGTGCAGAAGTAGAAAAGTTTACATGAATAATTCATTCTGGCAAAGGTTATAAACAAAGGCTCAGGCAGGTCAGTAGGTACCATGATGGAAAAGTAATGATTTTTTTCACCTAATTCTTCATTCTGCAATTTATTTTTGGCATGGAAATGATATTTAGCTTCTCTGCTTTGTTTTGAAGATCATATAAAATAATGTTTATCAGTTGTTTTATGCATTGCAAAGAGCTATATATATGCAAGCTAGTAATGATGGTGGTAATAGGGAATAAATTTCCTACCATGTTGATTTTCCAAATTTTTCCCTAAAGAAAGAAAGAGAATACTAATAGATTCCTGGGGATAGAGAGAGGAGCCTGTAACAAGACGTTATTTGTCAGTTTAAGAAAACAGTATTTTTTTTTTTAATATTTTTTATTTATTTCTAGGAGAGAGAGAGAGAGAGACAGTGTGAGCAGGGGAGGGTCAGAGAGAGAGGGAGTCACAGACTCCGAAATAGGCTCCAGGCTCTGAGCTGGCAGTCAGCACAGAGCCCGACGAGGGGCTTGAACCCACGAACCACGAGATCGTGACCTAAGCGAAAGTCAGATGCTTAACCGACTAAGCCACCCAGGCGCCCCGAAAACAGTATTTTTTAAAAGATACATAATTTTAAAAAATATTTAACGTTAGTTGGCAGTGATTACCTATGGGAAATACTTTTATCGATGATCCAGACTACTGGAAAACTCAAATGTCACCTTTCATTTTGACTTTGAAATATTTTATGGGCTCTTTATATATTTTTTACCGGAAATTTACATTTCTAAATATGTTTCAAACAATTCAGTGTTAGAACTAATTTGTGAATTCCTTGTAAACATTCTTTGAGAAGAACCAAACCAGGGGCAGGAATGACTAACAATGACAACGGCACCTTGATAGTAGGTGACATCCAAGGGTATGTGCTCTGTACTAGAAGCACGCTTGTGAGTGCTCTGTGTGAGTGATCTTACTTAACAAACACTAGTGAACATGCCGTGCTTGGAGATAAAGTTTAAGAGTATGTTCTATATGGTTAACTGAGTGTTGGGAACATAACAGGGGTGCTGTTCAGTAGATGATGGTCTGGTTTGTAACTGACACAGCAACTTTGTTCATTTTATTTATTCGTCCATTTGGTACGTATTAAGTGCTAGGCCCTCCTGGGTGAAAATACAGAGTTCAATCTAGTATAGCGTCCCAGCTCTCCAGGGCTAGTTTTGTGTATTAACCTGGAGTTTAGCATGCATTAACCTGGAGTGTCTTCCAGGTATGTTGGTAGGGTGCTACCCTCACATTATTTTATTAGTGTATTTTTGAGTGCAGATTTTTAAAGTCTGTCTGATCAATTTCCTTACGTCCATAGCCCAGTGCCATCCACTGACAACAGACAACAGAAGCATAATTGTTGGATGATGGAATTAAAATGACACAAAACCAATGCACTCTGTGACGGCTTTCAGGATAATATTAGTTACTTCAAACAGCAGACCGAAATTAAAGGGATGTGATCTAATAAAAACAAACTTGAATAGCAGCAGCTGTACAAGCTTAGAGAGGCAAAACACAAAGACTTAATGGATTTTCATTGCCTAGACATGCAGTAGTTTGAGTCTGTGCCCCCAAAAGCAATGGAGTTGACAGTCCATCTTAGACCACGTCCAGAGGACTGAATTTTGTGGTGGCACTGTATTTACAAAAAAGGACATTGGCAAAGTACAGGGGATCTGGGGAAAAGTGACTGGCATGGTCTTAATGTTATGCTCTCATTATTTGATAGAATCTACACCGATGCCCACCTCTCCCAGTTACAGTTCCAAGACAAGGAGACTGATTTGAGCTCAGGCCAAAGGAGACTTCAAATATTTTAACTGTGTAACAGTGGTGTTTTAAAAATGTAACTAAAATTAGTGGTGGGTTTGCCCAGTTGGGGACTTAAGAGGGGCTGAATAAGAAAGAATAACGTGAGGAGGTTTGGCGAAGGTGGTCCTGGTGACTCGATCGTGTGACTCTGAACCATGGACGTACATACATCTCAGCTTATCTCTTTCCACTGTAGCAACGAGTATTACCCAGCAGACCTGCAGGTCGCTCCCACTCAGGATCTGCGCCGGAAAGGCAGAGGGGTGGCCGCGGAGGAGATTGAAGAGGAGCCCCCTACTGGAGATGATGAGCTGGAGGAAGAGGCAGTGCCCGTGGATGAACCCTCACAGAAGAAAAAGACTAGAAGAGCTGCAGCAAAGTAAGTTCATCATTCCTGGAAGATCACAGATCTGGGAGAAACGGGAAGAGGCCTCTGATGGCCTAAGCGTGACATAGCCTTGGGTAAGATGAACCACTCAGATAATTACTCAGGGAAGGGTTGCATCTCCTTCGGATTTTCTTTTGTGGCCCAAAGACACCCACCAGTCCTCCGAGATTTTTGGTTGCTTTTTATTACTTATTTTGCCTCCAACTTTAGAGTTGTTGGGATTTTGGGAGTTATCTAATCATAAGTGCTTTTTATAGACAAGAGCCTTGGTCCTGCAGTGGTTGAATGCTCTTTGATCTTTGCCCTTCACTCTCATGGCACAAGGGTGTTATTTTGTGTGCTAGGGGAACTCGTAATAGAACATCTCTTATAAATAAACACGTCAGCACTTTTGCTTTGCCTTTTGACTTGTCTCCTGGTTGCTTCCCCCATCCCTCCCCCTTACATTCTCTTTCCTGTCATCTGGGGTGTTCACTTACCTAAACTGTTAAACCTCAGAAAAAGTAAAAGTGATCAGGCTTTCAGAAGTTCCTGCAGCTTCCTTAAAGACTGCGTTGGGGCTGCAAGGATCCAGTGTATTGGTGCTGCCGTGTTATTTCAGCACTTAGTTCTCAAACGGATCTCCCTATTTGTTGAGTCTTTCCATGAGGCTGTTACTGGTTCATCCGTTCATCAGCTGTTCTGAGTGCGCTTTGCTAAGTATTGGGCTTCAAAGATGAAGGGTACTTAGCCTCTGCTACAAAGGAAGTGCAGTCTAATGCCTGGTCAAATTTTTTTATAGAAGTATTTTTAAAGGAGTTCTAGGACAGGACAAATCCAACAACAACAACAAAACAACGAGTTCTAGGAGCATAGTTAAAAATGACTTAATTCTACCACAAAGACAAGACTGTTAGAACGAGAGAACCCCACTGAAGCTGAAAGATGAAAGAAAGCCTGCCAGGCAGCTAGGGCAGGGGAGGGCTTGGCAGCTAATGGGAATAGTGTGAGAGTGCCTGGGTGGCTCAGTCAGTTAAGTGTCTGACTCTTGATTTCCACGCACGTCATGATCTCACCTGAGTTAGTGAGTTCGAGCCCTGCATCTGGCTCTTTGCAGACAGCCCAGAGCCTGCTTGGGATTCTGTCTCTCTCTCTCTGTCTTCTCTCTCTCCACCCCTTCCGCCCCCACTCACCTTCTCTCTCTCTGTCTGTCTCTCTCAAGATGAAGGAAGAAAAGAAAGAAAAAGAAAGAAAGGAAAGAATGGAAGAAAGAAAAGGAAGGAAGGAAAGAAGAAAGAAAGAAATAGCGTGTAAAGCATAGGGGCAAGAAAGAGCATGGCCACACTTCCTGAAACTAGTTCCTTCTGTTTCTACCTTCTCATAACTGAGCATTTTGTCCCCTACTACTTCCTCCAAGACCAAGATTACTGTCTTCTTCGAATTCTCAGCACACAGCTAGCAAAAGCTTAGTCCTTCTGTTTCTTTGTTGAATAAATGAATAAGCTACTTGTCCAGTTGTACCTCTTCCTTTCTCACTCCTGGACCTTTGCTGTGTCCTCCCTTCTCTTTGCTGTGCCCTCACCTCATGCCTGCCAACTGAAATTCTTCTCATGCTTCCAGAAACTGTACCTGTGCTGCTTCTTCACGGAAGCTTGTCCTGTCTTTTATTTTTTTTATTTTTTTTTTAAGTGTTTTATTTATTTCTAGGAGAGAGAGAGAGAGAGAGAGACAGCGTGAGCAGGGGAGGGTCAGAGAGAGAGGGAATGAGGGAGATACAGAATCTGAAACCAGGCTCCAGGCTCTGAGCTGGCAGTCAGCACAGAGCCCGACGCGGGGCTCAAACCCACGAACCGCGAGATCATGACCTAAGCGAAAGTCGGATGCTTAACCGACTAAGCCACCCAGGTGCCCCAATTTTTTTTTTTTAAATGTTTTATTTAGCTTGTCCTGTCTTTTAAACTGAAAGTTCTCTTAACTCGGCTTCAGACTTTCAGAACAGCCATTTCATGCCTCTGTCATGGTGCTTCTCCTTGCCTTGGATATTAGTGAATTTTTTATAGATCTGCTGTGTAAATCAGAAAGTCCTTAAAGATAAGGTCCATGTCTTAATTTTTCTGCCTCTTGTAACCAAACTTAGAATACTGCTATCATATACCAGTGAAAATGTGAGGAGCGATGCCTAGGTGGCTGAGTCAGTTAAGCGTCCAACTCCCAATCTCAGTTCAAGTCTTGATCTCAGTGTTGTGAGTTCAAGCCCTGCACTGGGGTCCACGCCGGGTATGGAGCCTACATAAAAAAGAAAGAAAAAAAGAAAATATGAGTAAATTGGTACTCATATATTTATTTATTCAAGTATTATTATTCAAGTATATATTAAGAACATATAAATTAGTTCCTGTTTTCTTTGGTTCTTTATGGCCACATGGCGCATAAAAAAAATAATACATGTTGGCGGGAAGGAGTGGATATTTTCAAAGAAAATTTTAAAAGTTTATCTGTAAAACTGCAAGGGCTCAGTGATAAGTTTATAGGGACATTGTATCAGTCAGAGCTCTGTAGAGAAGCAGACAAATAGGTTGAATGTGTGTGTGCGTGTGTGTAAAGATTTATTTTAACAAATTGGCTCATGTGATTAGGGGACCCAGTAGGTCCAGAATTTGTAGGGCAAGACAGCAGGCTAGAAACATAGGCACGATTTGGTGCTGTAGTCTTCAGCACAAAATTCATAGACTGGAATTTCTATGTCATGGTCTTGTGGCAGAATTCCTTCTCTGGGAAATACCTATTTTTGCCCTTACGTCCTCATTGAATGAATGAGTCCAATCCACATTATTGAGTGTAATCTCCTTTATTTAAAGCCAACCAATTTTGTCAACATCTACAAAATACTTTAATTGCAACACCTAGATTAGAGTAGCCTTTCATTACATAACTGACCACTGTAATTTAGACGGGATGACACATAAGACTAACCATCACAAATAGGTAAGCAGAATGTAAGCACAAGTGCTACCTGTACCCCTGTTTCTCCATAATATGTAAAGAGGTCATAACTTGCAGATCATTTTCTCTGTATTAACCAGTAGGACTTTTACAGTTGTGCAGTCTTTTGCCTGGGAGCAAAGTAGTGCATTGTTTACTAAACGGTTAGGAGCAGAGTCCCCACAAGTTGTGTCCTTTGGTTTAATCCTTGCAGAAAATCCGGGGGTGGTGTCTTTGTCATGATGAGGAAACTGAGACTCAAATGTTCAGTCGTATGTGGCTTGGTTTCTATCTCCCTTTACTTCTCCCTGCTTTTAGTCTTGAAATAGGCAAATACAACCTATTCAAATTATAAAGTTTGTTCATTCAGGGTTTTTTTAAAGCCCTAATACAAACTTACAAATTATATACAGAGAGAAAACAGTTTATTTCCCAAGTACTATTTTAAAGCCTCATGAAGCCCATGGTGGATTAGGAAGTTGAGTGAATAACTGAAGGTTTCTTCTCAGCCTCTTTTAGTGGATGTAGTGGATGATATAGGTGGCTTGGAGGTATTCCCATCTCCAAATTTAACTTTTGACCACAGAATATTTTTCTTTCTTATTCCTTCTCGGTAATCAGGAGCCATGGTTACACAAACATGGACCTCTGTTTCCTGACATCAGTGTTTATGTTATATGAAAGTGAGGAAGAATATATTTCACCACCTTCCTGTCTGCTGCATCGAAACTAGACAAGGAATCATTCCAGAAATTACCTGTGTTTAACTTTGCAATGTATTGCTGTTTGATTACTTCCCATGTTTGATTAATTTAAGCCATTCTAAGCACACCCTGAATGATTTTCTGGGGTAGAGAGCCTGGATTTCAAAGGAAGGCCTGCCTGAGATTGAGAATTTCTGTGGAATAATTTCCTAAATGCAAATAATTAAAACGTGTTTGTGAGTTAACAGTGAAATTGGTGGGCACTGTCGTCTTAAGAAAATCTCTGTTCTTTAATTCTGTGTTGCCTGTGGTTTTTGTTTTTTTGTGTTTTTAGGCAGTTAATTGCTCATTTGCAAGTTTTCTCAAAATTTTCAAATCCACGAGCCTTATATCTAGAATCCAGATTATATGAGCTGTATCTTCAAGTAAGTAAAATAGATTTCTTGCTGCTATAATTCCTTGAGAAGTTTTCTCTTGCCATTTACTTTATCAAAATAACTTTTAGGTTTTTAATAATTGTTAATGAATAGGGCCCATGTCTGCCTTCCCAATACAGTGTTTTAAAAATTTATAATTATTTTCTGTATCTTGAGAAGCAGTTTTAGACAGTACTGATTTTGTTGATTTTACAGGCTTCTTGGGTAACACTCATCGACTGTATTAACAATGGGGGTTATGCCAAAAGAAGCTAGCTATTTTTCCCTCTATGTAAGTTAGTCCTATGGAGTGCTGGGGTTTCAGGCTCTGTTAGAGTGAGTGAAAGCTGTTAGTTGGGATAAGAATCTGTTGAAGTCACAATATGATCTCCAGTTACAGAAAATTTAATGAAATTTAAATGTTGGAAGCCGAGTAAGCATTGGTTGTCATTCTAAGCTATCTGGGGAAACAAAATTTCCTTTTTTCATTTGGATGAAAATGAAAGTTCCCTTTAGGGGGAACTTATATGATTTCAGCAGAATTTATCTTCGTTCTGCCCATATTTCAGATATAACTCGTTATAAAGCCAGGGCTCAAACTCTCAGATGTCCACAGGGAGTAAGGTTCTTAACTGACTGACCTGACTTGGCCTGTGTGCCAGGTCGTCTTTCCTGGCATCTTACTGACCGCCATTACTCTCACAGCATTGTAGGAGCTTTTCCTCCTCATGCGACCAGCCCAGCTGGTATAGACCCAAATTTATGTAGTGATCTGGCCTTGACCAAAAAACTGACAGGCCCGAGGGCTTGGCATGTTGGATTCAGGGGTCAGGGTTTTGTTTCCACTTTGCTCATTGCATGTATCTATTCACCCTCCTTTACCTCCAGGAAAAGGTAAGGCTGTTGTCAGAAATCAGCTCTTACCCATATCTGAAAACTTAGATTCTAAGAAATCTACTTTAGCAGATTGACATAAGTAAATTACTATCCCATGGTATGTATATGTGTGACTTCATTAATTTCTCCTATAAAATATCATTCTTAGCTCTTGCTACATCAGGATCAAATGGTGCAGAAAATAACCCTGGATTGTATAATGACATATAAGCATCCACATATCCTCCCTTACAAGTAAGTTATTTGAAGCTAAAGAAATGCTGTTTCTTTGGCTGATCTGTATCTTTCTACCTGAGAGCCTCTTCTAAAATAATTTTCTGAAGGCCTAGGAAATTTCCCTCTTCTCTGCCATAATCATAATGCTATCTTCAGGTAAGAAATGAAAACTGAAAGTATATTTGTGTGTTAAGAGTGATTCTTCATAGTAAGAAGGTAGGAAGGAGAATATTAATTGATAAGTATGTGTTGAGAAGGTTCTATCATTTCTTGTTGCTTGAGTAATGTCAGAATCTTGGTGATTACCTAGGGAATCACAATGATCACTCTTTGTAAGAACTGAGGAAAGCTTTTGTATGAATCTCTTTTAAACAGCTGAATTATTGACTAAGTCTTGCTTCATTATAATCACTTTGACCTTTTAAAGTTTGAAAACCTGTCATTTTGTGAAAATTTTCCTTTATGGATATCAACCAAAATATAAGTATTCTTAATACCTATTTCAGTTATTCAGATGACTGTACTATATTGCATTTTTTAAAAGTACCATTGATTATTAAGTAATGATTTATGCTATATTCTATTTTTAAAGGGAAAACTTACAGAGATTGCTTGAAGACAGAAGCTTTAAGGAAGAGATAGTGCATTTTAGCATTTCTGAAGACAATGCAGTAGTGAAAACAGCCCACCGAGCAGATCTGTTTCCCATTCTGATGAGGTATTTACACTATTTAAAACTGATTTTTTAAGTTGATCACAAAAACACTTGTGAATAGAGTATTATGATTCTTTCATTTATAATTATATGATTATGTATTATGATTCTTTCAGTTATAATTCTTTCAATTGTAATGGAATATTTCACTTTATATTTTATTTTGATTTTTTTAAATTGGACCTTTTGGGGAAATCACATGGTTATAGAGACTTGTTTTAAAATAATTTGTCCCTGGGGCACCAGAGTGGCTCAGTTGGTTAAGAGTCCCAATTCTTGGTCTCGGTCTCACAGTTTGTGAGTTCAAGCCCCGCGATAGGCTCAGACAGTGGTGGTGTGCAGCCTGCTTGGGATTCCCTCTCTTTGTCTCTCCCCTGCTTGCATTCTCTCTCAAAATAAATAAACTTTAAGATAAGATATAAATTTTGTCCGTAATTTAAAGAAAGATCTTGCCATGGAGGTATTTTAATAATGTTAAAATTAAATCCAGTATTCGTCTAAATTTTATTGAGAAATAATAAAAATAATTCATTTGTTTATTCTGTAACTTATTATGACTTATAAAGCTATAGATTTTTGGTGTTGATAATATAACCATACCTTTGTTATATTTGTTTTAATAATTTTCATTGGATTTTCTTGGTTGAAAAATCATTAACAATCATCAAATTATTAGTCTCCTGTTTAAAAAAAAAACCCTTTGAGGTTCTGTTTTACTGGAAATAAAATAGAAGCTCCTCATTCCTCCTTCAAGGGCCTGGTATGACCTCACTGCACCCTGCCTGTCCAAGCACACCATTTCTGTTTACCGCTCGGCTCAGAGCCCACTTCCAGGTTGGACCTGCTCATCTCTGTGCTCACAATACAGGACCAGAGCTTTTCTTCTTCACTCAGTCTCCTCTCAGATGTCATGTTGTCGGAACACCTTCCTTGACCACTTTGTGTAAAATCGCACCTTCCCCTAATCACCCTTTAGTCCCTTACCTCGCTTTATTTTTCCTCACGATTGTCTGACATAGCCTTTCTTATCACTTGTCTCCCCTGACAGAAGGTACTCCATGGCCTGGAGTAAATGTTAGTCAAATGAATTTGGTGTTCCTTTATAGTAAAAAAAAAAAAAAAATCATTTTTTCTGTTTTTTTAATTTACATACCTTACCCACACACCATAGAAGAATGAGCTGTGGTGGTAGTGGTTGTGGTTATCCTGGCCTTGCTGCTAGATTTAACAGTAATGCTTCTAGAGCAGCCCTTCTTGAAGTGTGGTCTGCCCCTTGGCGGAGGCTGTCGCTGAGATGCCTTCAGGAGGCCCATGAGGTTAAGACTTTTTTCATAGTACTACTAAGACATTACTTTTTCCCAGTGTGCCGACATTTGTGCTGATGAGGCAGGAGCAGCAGCAGGTAAAACTCCTAGTGCCCTGCCACTGGTCAGGACAGTGGCTCCAAACTGTACAAGGCATGCTTCATTACCACACACCTGGCATTTTTTTAAAAATGCTGGCTTCATTTAATGTTCTTGGTGAATCTTAAGCCTTGAATACTTGTCTTTTTACTGTTTTATATGACAAAGTGGGAAGTGTGCATAAAGCACTTATGCTGAATACTGGTTGTCTCGTCGAATGCCCTATTTTCCAAATAACCGATGTGTGTTACAGAATCATTTGTGGGTAAAGATCCATTCAAAGCGCAATATGATAGATGGAGATTAATATAACATCACAAAGTTTATGAATGTGATTTCAGATTGCGCATTACAACTAGCCTTTAAGAAACCACCACTCGATGAAGTTCGGTGTAGTATCAAAAGAGCAATATCCACAGTTATCACAGAAGACTTATCTGAAAGTTTACAAAATATATTTCCTTTCCCCACCGGCATATCTGTTTAAAGGCTAGATTTTCTTCAACTGTAATACATTACAATTGATTGAATGCAGAAGCTGATAGGAAAACCCAGTTGTCACCTAATAAGCAAGACAATAAAGAAATGTGAAAAGAAAAAGTAAAAAACATGCCTCTAGCCTCACTAAATTTTGGTAGGGAGAGGTTTGGAAAATAAAATTGTTTTTCATTAAAAAATGTTATTTATGGTAACTTATTTTACTATGATGATAAAACTCATATACACGAAAGCTCTTTGGAGACCTCAAAAATATTTAAGAGTATAAAGCACCCCAATCTTGTAAGTTTACTAGTGATTCTATCTTGCATCCTAGGATAATCCGTATTTAGCTTTAATATTGTTTTAATCCAGCACTAGATACTGTATTTAGAGGTGAGTATTATGAGGCACCTGAGTGGCTCAGCCGGTTAAGTGTCCAACTTCTGTTCAGGTCATGATCTCACAATTCGTGAGTTCAAGCTCCACATCAGGCTCTGTGCTGACAGCTCAGAGCCTGGAGCCTGCTTCGGATTCTGTGTCTCCCGTTCTCTCTGTCCCTCCCTACTCACGCATGTACGTGTGCGCATGTGCTTGGTCTCTCTCTCTCATTCTCTCTCTCTCTCTCTCTCTCAAAAATAAACATTTAAAAAATTTAAAAAGAAATGAGTTTTATGTTTATAAGCAAGAGTGGTATATAATTTTATTTTTATTCTTAACCCAACTCAATATCATAGTTATACCACCTTCATAAATGGAAAAGCACTCTTCTTTCTCTCAGCTCTAAAACTTTATAGCATGGGAATTATTTCCCCTTGAAAGTTTAAAAAATTCATCTGAAAACTATATGGGTTCCATGTTACTCACGATTACTGTTTTATTCAGGTTTTCTTCTTAAGTTCCTTTCACTTACTTATGTGTTTTGGTTTTTTCTTTCCCAGAAAATTCCCCATCTACTTGAAATCTTGCCAGTTTCCTTATTTTACTTAGAGCCGTATTCACGTATTTCCTTTTAATCTATATACTCTTGTTTTTATTTTTCCTTGATTAGACTTACCTTTGGCTTGCCTGTTTTACTGCTTTTTTTCCTCCTACAAAGAACCACCTTGTAACCTCTTATCTTTATTATTTCCTTCTTCCTGCTTCCCTCAGCCTTGATTTTTGTTGTTGTTTTCCTAAATTTTATATGTTAAATAACAAGTTTCTGTTTTCATCCTTCCTTGTTTATAATATATCCTTTTAAGACCGTTGATTTGCTATTCTCGGCTTTTCGGAAAACAAAATGACTAGTATTATGTTTCAGGATTAATGTGCAAACAAAATAATATTCTTTGAATTAACTTTTTAGAATTTTGTATGGCCGAATGAAGAATAAGACTGGGAGTAAAACTCAGGGGAAGTCGGCTTCAGGCACCCGCATGTCCATTGTTCTGAGGTTCCTCGCTGGGACCCAGCCGGAGGAGATCCAGACCTTCTTGGACCTGCTGTTTGAACCCGTGAAGCACTTCAAGAACGGTAGCTCTCCAGTCTCTTATACTCTGAATGTGTGTTGTCTGCTGTAGATTTCTGCTGTCTCAGGCTAAGTCTCTGTGCTCTTGGACACCTTTCTCAAGGGAGCGTTCCTCCCAATCTCAGTGGTGGACTTTTGACTGAAGTGTAATTCATTTGAAATGTGGATTTAATTGGGCAGAGGGTCATCAGCATCCGTGTGTCAGTAAGCCCCTGATTAGAAAATGCCCAGGCAGGGCAGCCTGGCTGGTGCAGTCAGTGACTCTTTGCAGGGTTGTAAGTTCAAGCCCCACGTTGGGTGTAGAGGTTACTTAGAAAAAATAAAATCTTGGGGCACCTGGGTGGCTTAGTCGGTTAAGCATCCGACTTTCGCTTAGGTCATGATCTCGCGGTTCGTGGGTTTGAGCCCCGCGTCGGGCGCTGTGCTGACTAGCCAGCTCAGAGTCTGGAGCCTGTTTCAGAGTCTGTGACTCCCTCTCTCTCTCTGACCCCCCCCTGCTCACGCTGTCTCTCTCTCTCTCCTAGAAATAAATGAAACATTTAAAAAAAAGAGAAAAGAAAATCTTTAAATAAAAAAAAAAGGAAAGAAAGAAAAATATGTATTTTTGTTGTGCATTTAGGCCATTTGAAAAATGATACTTACCCATATACAATGAATACGTTTCTCCTTA
Organism: Hyaena hyaena; assembly: GCF_003009895.1. Taxonomy (NCBI): domain Eukaryota; kingdom Metazoa; phylum Chordata; class Mammalia; order Carnivora; family Hyaenidae; genus Hyaena; species Hyaena hyaena. Next base: position 155,021 of record NW_024080893.1, on the reverse strand, counting down.
GAGACTTAGAGCATGCTGATAAATTAATTTTAATTGTCTTGGTATTTAGTCATTCACTAAGTCATTCATCTATTGAGGAATGATTAATTGAATGCCTTCTGTACCCTGAACACTTCAGTAATCTCTACTCAACCTCACCATCTGAGTAAAGTGGATATAATAAGAATATCAGAATTGGTTGAAATGCTCTGTGGTCTGTTCTCTGGTATGCATTGTTACTAATTAATATTAATAATAGCTAACATTGAGTGCTTACTCCATGCCAGACATTATGTTGACCCCCTTTACATACAACTCAGTTGATCCTTAAAATAACCACATGAGGTATCATTACTTGACTAGTCCCATTTTACAAATGAGGAAACTGAGGCTTAGAGAGTTTAGTATTTTGCTTACGGCCACTCAGGTAGAGAATGGTATTGTTTTTTTGTTTTTGGTTTTTGGTTTTTTTTTTTTAAGCTTATTTTGAGAGTGAAAGTGAGAGTGAGCATGTGAGCAGGGTAGGGACAGAGAGAGAGAGGGTGAGAGAGTATCTCAAGCATCTGTGCTGTTAGCACAGAGCCCAACATGGGGCTCAGTCTCACCAACTGTGAGATACGTGACCTGAGCTGAAATCAAGAGTTGGAAGCTCAACCAATTGAGCCACTCAGGTGCCCTGAAAATGGTAGATCTTAAAAGAAAAAATAAGAGGGGCGCCTGGGTGGCTTAGTCGGTTAAGCATCCGACTTTCGCTTAGGCCAGGATCTCGCGGTTCGTGGGTTCGAGCCCCGTGTCGGGCTCTGTGCTGACTGCCAGCTCAGAGCCCGGAGCCTGTTTCAGTCTGTGTCTCCCTCTCTCTCTGACCCTCCTCTGCTCAGCTGTCTCTCTCTCTCTCTCTCCTAGAAATAAATAAAAAAAAAAAAAAATAAGAAAGAGAGAGGAAGGAAGGAAGGAAGAAGGATAGACGAATAGGAAAGAAGAAAAAGAAAAAAAGAAAGGGAGAAAATGGTAGATCTTTCTGATTACAGAGCTTCTGCTGTGATCCCATAATCACTTTGCTTTAGGCAAACATAGGTATTTATATGTAGGGTAATATATTGCATTAAGTTTTATATTTTTTCTATGATAATGGACTCAACTGTTAAAATGTTTTCATTCAGTATATTGCCTCACAAAATAATATAAAGACTTTTGTTCAGTGAAAAAGCCTCCTTTGTAAGAGGGCAGCTATAAATGATACTTTTATAGGTGTACTATTTAGGTGTATGAATTAGTAAGCTCATGATTTCATGCCAGTTGGTTTGAAGTAAAGCTCAAACCGTAACAATTCAAGTCTTCTAAGTAAATTATGAAATCAATTTTGATGCCTGCTTTAAAACTTTTGTTTTATTTATTCACTAGAGGCTACAAGAGGAAACATTTAATTCTCAGCATTCAAGAACTTCTAAATAGTGGGACATTTTCTGTGAAACAGCTCAAATTGACATAGACAGTGAAAGCTGAGAGTGAGGAAAGTGTCTGGAAAGTTGCTAGGGGGAATGAAGACTTAGTAACTCAGGTTTTGAGGAATAGTCTAAGTAGTATGAGAATTGGGCTTAGAGACTTAGTTCTGGCACAGGTTTCTCTCTCCTTTATTCTCAGTTTCCTCATCTATAAAGTGATAATAGTAAAATCTGCCATGTCTGGCTCATTGAATATTTGATAAGAGAATCAGGAGAAAATATGTTAGGAAAGTACATAATCATCTATAAATAGTTATAACAGTATAAAATATTGTATCATTGAGGGAAATTGAAAGGAAGCTGTAATTGGAGAGTAACATAAATCTTTTACTGGATATCTCTGTTTCTCTAGGAGAATGCCATTCTGCAGTCATTCAAGCAGTAGAAGATTTGGATTTGTCTAAAATCCTTCCTTTAGGTCGCCAGCATGGTATTTTAAATAGCCTCGAAATAGTATTGAAGAACATTAGTCATCTGATCAGTGCCTACTTACCAAAGATTCTGCAGATACTGCTGTGCATGACAGCAACAGTCTCACACATCCTTGACCAACGAGAAAAGGTGGGAGAGAATCACTGTAGATGTTTTTCTTCCTGGGTTTGAACTGTATGGATACATTTGCAAATGAGATTTTTTTTTTCCTGATAAATACAGTACAGTACTATAAAATGTACTTTCTCTTCCTAATGACCTTCTTAATCTTTTCTCTAACTGATGTTATTATAAAGTAAGAATACAGAATTACAAAGTATAACACATACACATATATGTTAATTGACTGTTTACAGTATTGGTCAGTCTTCCGGTCAACAGTAAGCTATTAGTAGTTAAGTTTTTGGGGAGTCAGAAGTTACAGACGGACTTGTGACTGCTCAGGAGATTGATACCCCAACCCCCACATTTTTCAAGGATCAGCTGTATGTCACTTGTATATTAAAAAGAGATTTAAGAGAGAGGGTGTGAATTAGCTCTATATACATCTCAGAAACTAAAGTCAGGGTAGTTGAGCTGATGTTTCTCACATTTTAATTTCAAGAGCCTGGAGGCTTAGAACTACATCTTCCAAATCTCATTTACCCAAAATGATTGTAGAATGAACAGAATACCGGTAGCATCATCCTTGTTATTTTGAGATAAGAATTGCCCAGAGATCTTTTAAAGGTACATGCTTGCCTACTATGAGTACAGTGTTTTGAATGAAGATAAGCAGCAACATCACTCTAGCTCAGTGCCAGAGGCTTCACAAGATGGTGCTCAGTAAATATTTTCTGAATTGTATTAAAGACAGTATATTTATGTTCTGTTGAAACAAGTATATGGGCATAAGTATACTCTCTGGGAAGTTTAGGGAAACTTAATCTTTATGGACTGAAAGCTTCCTAGAGAAAATGAGACTTGAAGATCTAGACTCCCATTTCTGTTGATTCTCAGTTAGTGATGAACAGGCAGTTTTAATTGGGTTAAAATCTGTTTCATTCACTTTATGGATATGCATGGTGAACTGTTTCTCAGATATGGTCATGATCACTGAAAATTCACAGCCAAAATTTTATGCTATTTGGGGGGCTATGCATGGATATAAATCTGCTTTAGTAATGAAATAATAGTCTCTGATTACCAAGCCCCAGGGATTTAGAACATACCTTATATTTTGTTAGGCACCATTTTGTTTTCTTTCATTCATTCCTTCAACAAATATTAATTGAGCCCCTGCTGTGTGACAGGCACTGTTCTGAGCACTGGAGATGGAACAGTGAACAAAGCAAACAAAAATTCCCATCCATTCATTTATTCAGTAAATACTTATTTCACATCTACCTACTGTCTATCAGACATCATTCTGAGTGGAGAATGAGCCGGGTAAGGACTCAGTGTCATGGAGAGAAAAAGAACAAATAAATACACAGATAATTAGAATAATATCAGTTGGTAGGGAGTCTGGAGAGGGAAATAAATGAGACCCTGTGCAGATCTGTGACTCATTCTCTGTGGAGCTCTCTCCTCCCCAGTACTCTGCCTGTGAATTCTCACTGCTGTGCCTGGGCTCTGCCTTCTAAATCCTGAAACTTCAAGCAGGAAGCTGGGGTATGTGGAAGACTCAACCTCATCTGTCCTAGGGCTTACTGTCCTTTACTGTCTGCAGTCCAGTATCATTTCATATTTTCTGTTCCATGTTTTAGTTATTTGAGAAGGAAGGCTGCCAAATCTAGTCCTTATTGACCGTCTTGAACAGACGCGGAAAAACCGCAAGCAGGCAGAGAACAGTCCTCTGACTAATGCAAGGCTAGGAGCATCTCAAATTCCCAGCGGCCAGAGCAGAAAGCTCATAATCCCTGAGGCACCAGGAAGAGTCCTAGGCAGGGATTGCCTCAGTGCCGGAACTAGATTAGCTCTGGAATAAAGGCTGCCCTGGCAACACCTACCAAAGCCTACCAAGATTAAATTTCCCAAGTAAATTAACTGCATCTGAGAACAAAACTCAAGAGCTTTCTAATGATTTAAATGAAAATAAAATTCACAGTATCTGACATCCAGTCAAGTTTTGCCACCAAGAAGGATGAAAACTTTACTCATAATAGGAAAAAAAAAAAACTAAACAGTCGAAGCAGACCTGGCAGTGGTACAGATGACAGAATTAGCCCAAAACTTAAAACAGCTGTTAGAAAGGAATACACTCCATACAGTCACAAAAGTAAAGGAACACATGAGCACGTTGAGAGACATGAAGATGTGAAAAATTTAAAATCGGGGGCTGTGATGGGAAGCGACAAATGGAGTGGATGGTGCTGCTTTTATTAGGGTGGTCAGTGTCTTCTCTAAGGAGGTGCTATTTCAACTCCTGTCTCCCCCGCTACGGGAAAAACACTTCAGGCAGATAAAGTGACCGGTAGTCCCTGAGGTAGAAAAGCCTCGGCACGTTCTAAGAGCAGACACGATGGCGAAAGCACGAGGAGCGACAGGAACTGTGTCGGGTAATGTCAGGAGCTAGGTAGGGCCTCTGGGCTCTGAGCTGGATTTACTGCTAAGTGTACTGGGAAACCTCAAAGAGGTTTGAAGCCAGGGAGTGATAAGTTCTGTTTGATGTTATTAAAATTTCACTTTGATTGCTTTGAGGGAAACGGCTTTGGGGGTGGTGGGGCAGGGGCCACAGTGGAAGCTGAAAAGAGGTCTGGGAAAATTCTTTTCTTTGGATTATTTGAGAGCTTCGGGGCCATTAGGAAGAATTCTGTGCAAGTTTTCATTTATGCCTTATAGGGAATGATAGTGACTTTATGTATACATGGATATATTAAATCGTGAAAGGTTAGAGATTTTATAAACTCTGTATAAGTTCTCTGACTTTTTGGTTAACTTAGAAGCAGTTACTCAGTAATGCAGCCTTACTTTTGAGTCAACAGTCAGTAACTCCAAAGACCAACTATGCAATTTTATAGATCATTAGTTAGTGAAGTGCTAAGCTTTTTGACAGCTTGGAGCTAAATTTTTATTACAGTTCTTGGACAAGTTGAAAGAATTCCTTGAGGTGCTATAATGAATTAGCACAGTAGTACTGCTTAAGTGAGTTAAACTTCTACATTTGTGTGTTTGAACTAAGTTATACACTTTTTTAAAATTTTTATTTATTTGTGTATGTGTGTGTCTTTTAGTTCCTCCAAAGCACTGATTGACACTGAAGTATGTATCATGAGGGTTTTGGGTTTGGTTTTATTATTTTGGAACATTTAAACAATGTAGTAAACTTTAAATGTATATAAACTCAGTCATAGTGACTATTCGTTTTGGAACCAGAGTCTACAATTGCTTTCTTTCAGGGCTTTTCTCAAGTTTACTAAAGTTATTACTCAATAATACTAAAATTTTCTAAATACTAATTTACTAATACTAATTTACTAAAATTAAACTGGGCAGCTGACACTGTAGAAACCAAGCAAGTGGAACATGTAGATCCTACCCGATATGGAGGGTGCCTGTTGGGAAGAAGGACAAGGTGGGGATGTCTGATTTGACATATTTGCTAAGGTTAGCTTCTTACTTGCTCCAGGGGATCATGATACCATATTTTTTCAAATGTAAGTAATAGGTTTTTATCTTCTTGCAAACATGATAGAGCTCATAATGAAAATACTGCCAGCAGAACTGAAGCAAAGCAGAATGACCTGTAACTGTATCGCCTTGTGCTTGCCTGTTATTTACTGGCATTGAAATTTGTACAAAGAGATAATCAGCCACAAGTAGATGGTAGAAACCTGGTGGGTGTGTGAAATATGATGATTCCTCAGACTTGCATGGCAAAGTAATAATATTTTTGTTCCTATTCACTTGAATTTAAAATGTGTTGTTTTAGATTCAAATACTTCTCTTGTTCAGAGTGTCCAATTTCCATGACACATAGCCCCCTATTACTTTTCTTCATAATATCATGGCCATAAAGCTTGATAATTCATTATATTAGGGTGTTGTTATCTTCATAAATTTCAGAGTGGTTTTTACATTTCGATGTAGGTGATTAAGGTCACTTGTAAAAATAAGTTGCCACTGTTTATCCAGGGCTCACAGTATATTAATGAAATGGAAAAATAATTAGGGGTTGCAGCTTACCCATTTGTTTGATTTTTAATAACATTCCATGCTTGGGAGAAAACTCACTATATCTCTCTGCCTGGCCTAACCCTCTTCATCCTTTAAGATCTCCTAGAAATTCTGCCTCTCCCATGAAGCATTTATTTATCTTTTCAAATTTATAGTTCTTCCCCTATTGGCTGACTTTGGCATTTTCAGTCTGTCACATAATTTAATATGTTTTCCTTTAGTGAGATTTTAAGCTGAGGTCAGAACTATTGATGTCATGCCATTGGACTCATTGGTGAGGGCTCAATAAATTATTCTACTCTGAGCCTGAACAAACTGGCCACGTAATTGTGATTTTGTAACTCATAAGGAAGGAGATGCCGGTAAAAGTAGTAGTATTTCTTATGAAAGAAGTTTGCTGTTAATTCAAACATCCACCCACTCTAGCCTCTTGTGCCTCTAATGATAAATTTTGATTTTTTTTCAATATTGTATTTTTCTTTGAACTGTATATTTTCAGATCATCCCATCCCTTAACTTATACTGTGTGAAGTATTCTACTATATAGAGAGACCATACAGTCTTAAACTAGTCCCATAGACTAATTTTTTAACAAGAATTTTGTTATGAAAACAAAAAAAAAAGTGACTTTCATTTGAAATAAAGGTTTAGTTTATTCCCCCCTTAATCTAAGGCATTGTGATGGCAAAGAAAGTTTTGTTTAGAATGTTTTGTTCATAGGAAGAAATCGGCGTTTTATTTGAGACAATTACTGGGATAAAGAAATAAAATGATGTAGGACACAAAACAGCTGTTCCACTTTTTCCCCTTAAGGACACTTTAACATGATTTTACTGGGCAGTGATAATGGAGCACACCTCACCATTTGATTTTAAGTCTCTGCTTTCCCATCTTGTTCAATGAAAAAAGCCATATGATATACTCAGTTGACATTTCCATGTGTTATCAGAGCCATAGTCAACAGACTTAAGAACAGGATTTCCAGTTTGATTATTAGCCATCTGAGCAAGAGTGCCTCCCTGAGGAGTCAAGGATACAAAAGAAATATGTTGTTTTGTTTTGTTTTTAAAATTTTTTATGTTTATTTTTGAGAGAGAGACACAGATCACAAGTGGGGGAGGGGCAGAGAGATGGAGACACAGTTTGAAGCAGGCTCCAGGCTTTGAGCTGTGAGCACAGAGCCTGCTGCAGGGCTTGAACTCACGAACCAGGAGATCAAGACCTGAGCCAAAGTCAGATGCTTAACTGACCGAACCACGCAGGTGCCCTGAAATACGTTTTTTTAAGAGAAGATCTTTCTTTTACAGATACAGTTCAGGTTTATTAACCCACTGAAGAATTTAAGACGTCTTGGAATCAAAATGGTAACTGACATCTTTTTAGATTGGGAGTCTTACCAATTCAGAACAGAAGAAATTGATGCTGTATTTCATGGTGCTATTTGGCCCCAGGTAAACTTGATTACTACATTCTGCCTAGATATCTTCTGCTTCTTCCCTTGTTTTTACTTTCACCAGCATAGTCTACACTCAGATATGAATGCCTGTCCTGGTCTTTTCTTTTACACCAAGTCTTCCTTTGTTACTGGAGCTTTAGAATACTTTTCTTTGTGCCCACTACCACCTAAAGCTCAGGAGCTAGTTTCTGTAATACCATGACATTTATACTTAAGGTTAATGAGAAAATGACGTGTCTCTCAAGCAAATGGAATATAACTTATAGCACCTCAGTGATGCACCTTTGGATTTTGACAAGTGTAAGGGAAAATGCAAAGGTATTCTTGTTACATATTTCCTTGTATGTAACTATTCTGTGACCATACCTGCTATAACTGTAGCTAAAAAGACTATAAACTAGACTTGATTTTAGGAAAGAATTTTAGCTGCTAGAGATCTGTCATTTCTACCCAACTGGAACCTAAAGTACCTCTTTCCTTTCAAGAGTCTAGCACTTCCTTGCACCACCTTTGCCGTTTTCCCTGTGTAGATGTTATTTTGGATTCCTTTGGTTTTTTTCTTCCATCTGTTCTTTAAATGTTAATCTCTGTCCTTTGGCTCTTTATCCTTGGGTGTGGTTTCTGTACTTGTTCTGCTCTTTAGTTATTTTTTTTCGCAATTTTGTATGTGATTTTATTTTGTATTGTTTTCATTTTGTGTCCTAGATCAGAAGGCTTGGATCTGAGAGTCAGTATTCTCCCACTCCTCTGCTGAAACTAATTAGTATCTGGAGCAGAAATGCAAGGTATGACCCTTCCTCCCCTCCTTTAAAAAGGACAGTGTTTTAGACCAGTCTAGTCAAAATGGGTCAAGGGGATTAATAATGTAATTTATGGTCTTTCCATACAATGAAATAGGATAGGTGTGGTTAAAGAGAATAAGGTCACTGAATTTCAAAATACATAGTTTAAAGAAAAATAACAAGTTGCTGAACAATATAATCAAGAAAGATAACTGTGGGTGTGTATAAATATAAAGTGAAGTAGAAAATGTCTAGTAGGAGGGGCACCTGGGTGGCTCAGCCAGTTAAGCATCCGACTCTTGATTTTGGCTCAGGTCATGATCTCACTTCATTGTTCACGGGATTAGGCCCTGTGTCAGGCTCTATGCTTACCACTCAGGCCCTGCTTGGGATTCTCTCTCTCTCCTTCTCTCTGCCACTCGCCTGCTTGCTGCTCTGTGTGTGTATCTCTCTAAAAAATAAATAAAAAGTTAAAAGAAAGAAAAAAATGTCTAAAAGGATACATGGGAATCTGTTAATGTTACTGTAGCATGTGGAGGTTTGGGTGCCTCAGAACTAGGAAGAGATACTTTGTATGATATATCTTTGGAGTGTTCATTTGTAATTTTTTAAAAAGGGGAATAGATAAATAGGCAAAATGACATTTTGCAATTTAAGTTAAAGTTGTAGAGCATAATTATAGCAAAAGTTGCTCATTTTTGCTAGCTTTACAGTTTCATTAAAACTTAAAAATGAAAAGTAATGGATTCGATAGAGATCTTCTTCCATTGTGTTGTAATTATTTCAATAGTTTGATTTGATCTGGGAAAGGGAAAAACAGAATATGAAACATGGCAGATACAGGTTTCACTAGCTCTCTGAAAGTAGAGTGTCCTATGAAACTTTTCATTAGCCAAAATGGCATAAAGCACAGAAGTAATTACTATTAACTTACACGGAAAGAATTTTTAGCATTCCTGGATCCAAAAAATAACTTCTCATAGGCTTTTCTGATACCTTGGGTCACATCTAACAAGGGATGCACAAAATAAATTGAGATAAAGCCCAGATGCTCACAGACGCAATTCATAGCTACGGCAGCTTGATGCTGAGATGCTGAGTTTGGTTCCCAGGGAAGGAGCCTGGTGGGGCCCCTCTCGCTGCTTGGGGTGCATTCCGCTTCCATAATGGCTCCCTGCAAAACAAATTTGCGAAGGCTGTTTTCACGTATCGCCTTTTTTCATAAAAGCCAGTGGCATAACATGAACTTTCAAAAAGCCAGGGATACCTGTAGTTATACCAGCATATAAACATGACTGTTTTTTGCATGCTTGCTTAACAATAAAAGCTGAGTTGTAATTGGCATTCTTTGTCTTTTTCTCAGTTCCCACTTAAAATCAGAAAAATTTCACAGGCTTCTAATATTTTCTAGATGTCCTGTATTCTTTATAGAACTACATCTAAGTATGCATACAGCTCTCATGGTCATAAATCAACATTCTTTTGAGGACATTATGAGCCATTTACAGGACCTTCATCTACAAATGCTTCAGATACACTTGTGTTACAGACCAACTGCATATTTACTGAGGAGTTTAGAAACCTATGTTGTTTATCTCAACGATGGAAACAGACTTGAGTTTGCCCTGATCTGTTGTGAAGAATGAAAGGTAGAAATTAAAAAAAGAAAAAAAATTATTATTGATTGTGTGATACTAGGAGCTTGGCATCAGTTTTTACAAAATTGGTATCCTGTATAACCAACTTTTGATTTTTTTTCATGTACCGTTATTATAATGAACATTTCCCCATGTATTAAATAGTCATTATAAACAAACCAAAGACCTTGACATTGTCTTCCTCAGGAAAACCTGTTTAAAATATTTTTACTGGTAGTAAGGGCTCTTTTCATTTATTTCCCAACTTGAGAAAGCAGCTTCATGTCTTGTCTTATAACTGGACATTTATAAGCAGCACTTCATAGGCATACTTGAGAAATGTCTTACAGTTGTGTAATTATTATGCAAATGAACTGTGGGGGACTTTTCATCTAAGAAGACTTGGTGATAGTGACTGCCTTTTTTATTAGTTGGGTTCTTTTTTAAGGTATAGATCCACATCACTGGATGCCACTGTAACCTGTGTTCTGCAGTTTTTCTCACTGTGGGTTGGAGAAAAAGAGAAGGCACAGAGTAATGTGGCTTATTTTCTATGTAGTACTTAACCTGAAAGAAATCTTTTGAAGGACTGACTTCCCTTGAAATCTCCCTGACAGTAAATACGCACTTGTTGCTGTGTGTGGAAGAATTAAAGGAGTATTTCAGAACCAACTGATGGGAAGGTTTATTCTTCAGTAAAAAAAAAAAAAATTTTTTTTTCAAAGTGTGGTTACAGTTTACATAGTGTCAGTTAGACATTTAAGCAGGTTTTCATCTGCAGAGAAGTCTAGCATTTTAGTTTGCTTTGTATTTAGACAGATGCAGGTAGAGCTGAACTACAGCCAGTATCTTTAAGCTTACAATTAAGGTTAAATTGTCTCAGAAATTAAGTGAATTAGAAACAACAGAAACTTACTCATTAACTAGAAAGGTCATATAATCCCAACTATATTCCTGAGGGTGAAGAGATGCTATAAATAATTAAGCCAAAGCAACCAAAATAAACTGGGACTGTCCCTGGCCACTCTTTCTAATGGTGACTCTGGTTAGGACAACCATGACCCCTACATGGCTCCACTTCTTCCTCCTCTGAGCTTCCCACTCCTGGGCCTGTGACCATATGCTGCCTTTTTACACTCCTCTCTTAACAGCTGACCTGCCTAAAGAACATTTCACATTATTACTGTTACTACCCCTCATGATTCATGGTTCGTCAATATTCATTACATGTTGAAAGAGTGACTGCAATTTCTGACAGAGCCGTACACTTAAGCATGAGCCATGCCCAGTACACTGTGGCATCAAATTACATTGCTGTTCAAGAAACGCAGTTTGGTCACTTACAAGTTGCTTTGGATTTTAATGGGTTCTTGCGAGGACCTTGCCAGCAATTGAAAGCAGTTCCTTCACCTTTGGTACTTGAAAAAAATGTCAAGACACCATAGAGTAGTGGTTAAGAGAACAGTCTCCAAAACCACACAGACGTAGCTCCAGATCCTAGCATGACTGTGTGTTGACGAGTTGGCCTCTCTGAGCCACATAGATTCCACCTATAGAATGGAAATAATAAAGTTCCTACCTCATGGATAATAGAGGTGATAATGTGTAAAGTGTCTTGCTTGGTGCCTGTCCGTACTATGCCCAATATATTTGAGACAAAGATGTATGGATATAGGCTTTTAGAGCTTTTCCTCAGTTTGTTAATATGCTAAAAGTGCTTGAGCTCTTTTTCCAATGACGATTAATCAGTAAAGCCAAACTGTCTGCATTTTTTTTTTGTTTTACCTTCCTGCTGATTGTTAGGACTATATCTCTGACGTAAAACACTTGCTGGTTTGCCATTGGTTGGAAAGCCTTTGTGCTCTCTACTCTTGTTGGTGTGTTTCCTCTAGGTGGGATGCTCTTATCCTTTGTGTGAGTCTTTCATAGTTGGGAATGGATTCATCCACCTCCTCCCCAAAAGGGATCCTAATCTCTGAATATTGAATATCCTGATACAGCAAACGTTTGTTTGGTCTGTACTCTTTAATTCCGTGTTGTAGTGTGTTGGTTTTTATGTGGGTGCATAAACATTCACATTCTAGAAGGCTTTTAACTGAAAAACAGCTTGTCTTCAATACATTTCTTGTAGAAAAGGCTTAGACTTTGGAGTTAGACTGTGGTTCAGCTCTACCACTAAGCACAGTGGCTTTAGGCAAGTCTCAGGGTTTTGTTTTGGTTTTTTTTTTTTTTTACCTGTAATGTGGCAACAGTGTTACAACATGACAGAGATGTTATGAGGGTTAAATGAGAGATGTACATAAAGTGCATAAATAACATTTCATTGGTGAGGTGCCTGGAATTACCCATCATATTTTAGATTTTAAAGTAATTTCCCTTTTAAGTAATCTTATTAATGTTCCTTCACATATATATTTAAACTCGATATGAAAATTTATATAGAACATGTTTTCAGAAATAAACATATTGAGAAATATGATGACTGTTTCAATGTTTTTCCTTGTAGGTATTTCCCTTTACTGGCTAAACAGAAACCTGGGCACCCAGAGTATGATATCCTGACCAATGTCTTTGCAATTCTGTCAGCGAAGAATCTCTCTGAAGCCACAGCTTCTATCGTGATGGATATAGCTGATGACCTTCTTAACCTTCCAGATTTTGAACCCACAGAAACACTTTTGAGCTTGCCGGTAACTGGATGTGAATACACTGAAAGTGCAGATGGTATGTGTTCTCTGCAAAGCAAATGATTTCTTAGATATGTGAGCTAGCATTTATACCCTCACAAAGGAAAAAGTCCATACAATTTGACCCTTTTAATCTTTTTTTCTGTAGAAATTAATGCCAATTTATAAAAACTGAATTGTCTTTGCAGTTATAGAAATTCAGATTATTTATGCTCCAAGAAAGTTCACCTGTCCACCAAGAAATTACCAAATGACTTCCACTGTCATGTTTCTGAATTCTTCCTATCTTGTACAAGTTCTTTTACTACTTCCCAAAATGGGTTAAATAAAGCTTCATGGGTTTCTTATGTAAACTTAAATTTAGCTAATGATACAGCTATTATGACTAAGAAGAAAGTTATTTCATCTTAAAATTTGAAATTTATTAAATATTCATGTTAATTGAGTGGTCTCCTTGTCTGTCATTACAAACATAGTATACGATTATCCTGTAAGAGAATAATTCATTAAAATCAAAACATCACTTTTTTTCAGAGTCCATCACAATGGGAGGAAGATTAATTCTACCTCATGTACCTGCAATTCTCCAGTATCTCAGCAAAACCACAATAAGTGCAGAAAAGGTGAAAAAGAAAAAGAATAGGGCACAAGTCAGTAAGGAACTTGGCATTATGTCAAAGTAAGTGATATATAGGTCCTTAAAAGGCAACATTACTATCCATGGTTTTAATTTCTGTTAAGTTATATCTAGTTTTTCAATTATTTAAATGTGATAATAAGCTAAAAAGGTTTTCAATATTTTAAATGCGCTCCATTTTTAAGTTAATGTAAAATTTATTCTCTTCTGGAATATTCATTAGAAAACTTTTATGTAAAGCATCTGTCTTCATTTTATTATAAGAAAAGTCTTCAAAATTCTAAAGTAGACTAATAGATTTTCTTATTTAGCCTTTGCATATTTTGTTCAATTAGAATTTTGAGTTATGTGAGATCACATACTTTTGTTGTTTGTTTAATTGATAAAAATAATTAAAAGAACGGGTTGTTGTTTTGTTTTCTAAGGGTCAAGAATATCTTGCAAGGATTTCTAAAGATTCTTTTTGCCAAAAAACCTAATAATATGTAATTGTGATTTCTATAGCAAAGTTGGTAAACCAGAGTGCAAAAAATGTTTCTATTTTAAACTCTAAAATGTTCACGCCTTAGCTGTGAAAAGTTTATCTGTTAACCTCAGCAACAATAGCAAAAAATGATATATTAGAGAACCTTTCAGGAACTTCTTTGAAATGTTTTATACTATTGTACTTCTAAGTTATGCAGAATGGGAAACCACACAAAATACACTTGTTAAATCTTATCACAGGCTGTGTGGTGTGAAAAGGTGAGGAGAGATCAGGCACCAGAAGGACCAGAGTTTGAAAGGCCCTCTCTACCACTTCTTAGCAATGTGACACCAGTTTCTCAGAGTCTCCCATTTTCTTTGGGCAAAATGGAGCTAAAAATAATGCCTACATTGAAGGCTATTGTGGGAATTAAAGTGAAAACTAGATAGAAAGTCTTATAAGTCTTGGCACTTAAAATGTTATTTCTTTGTAAAATAAGAAATTACTGATTTGTCAGATCATAGCATCATCTACATAATCAGATGCTACAAGAGAATAGTAGCAATGTGCCTTAAATTGGAGAGAACTAAGAGTGGACACTGCTAAGTAAGTCACTTGAACTTTTTATAGATGAACACATGAAAACCACCTGTGTCTGTCACGTGTCTTTTTCCTACAAAGAGTTGAACTTCTTAGAGAAGTACTCTTAAGTTGTCGATCTTCCTTATGTATCCGTTTTTTTTTTTTGTTTGTTTTTTTGTTTTTACCATCTCTAGGATCAGCAAGTTCATGAAAGACAAAGAACAAAGTTCTCTACTCATCACACTCCTCCTTCCTTTCCTCCACCGTGGCAATATTGCTCAGGTACAGATTCACAGGACTTGTATTTTGTCTTTGAAATAGCACTTTATTATTAGATTTATTTGTGAGCAATAATTTTGTTGCTTAGATTTTGTGATGTATTTGTGAAAAGACTTTATATAGAAATATAAAAATAAAAATAGAGAAGAAAAATTGGGACGGAAGTAGGAATGAGGGCGAGCCAGAAGGTGGAAGCACCATCATCAGTCATAACAGAAAAAGTGTTATTAACCCCTCATTTCCCTTTCTTTAGCTTCTAATCCATTTCAAGACTTTTTTTTCCTGAGTTTGACCAGTAACAAATCTGGAACCCAAAAAGTACTTTGTATAATCTTAAATATAGATCACAGTTGCAGGACTGAAGGAAAAGTCAGATTATAATAATATTAGGCATAGCTAAGAATTTTCTGATATGATTTTCAAACCTTACTTCAATCTCAAGTTAAAAAGTCTTCCCATGCTCAAACTCCTGCATGAGGCTGAAGCCATTACACGTACATCTCTTACCATATAGTAATTCAGTGTAGAAGACCACAGATCTATAGACAGCCAGAAATGTGTATTTTTTTTTCAGCAAGCTCATTTTCTTTTTGGCTCTTTTTGGACCTAATAGTAGGAGAAATTATGTTCCAAAGCCATGCGTGTTTTCTGTTAGAATTAAGGAAGAAACTGTCCACAGACATTGTTGTGGAATTTATGTCAAGTTAAAATGTTAAGAACTTTTAAAAGACTATGAAATAACTTTTCCAGTTGCTACTTTTGCTTCTTATTCATAGTCATATGTTTTTGAGCTGTAATATATTAAAGCCAAGTTGATCAGTTTCATAAATTACTGAAATGTGATTTCTCTTTCTTCTTAAGGATACAGAGATTGATATTTTGGTGACAGTACAAAACCTATTAAGACATTGTCTGGAGCCTACAAGCTTCCTCAAGCCTCTGGCAAAACTCTTCTCGGTTATTAAGAATAAATCGTCAAGACAGTTGCTTTGTACAGTTTTCCAGGTCTGTGATACCCCAACCCCTTTGCCCCAACAACCCCTTTTTAAAAAGATAACTATGATACGTAACATATTTAACAGATTCCTTGGTGCCAGTATGATGTTTCATATACATTTGAGTGGAAGGAGGGAGTTATAGAGAGAAGGGAAGAAAAATTAAGGTTTTATTCAATAATAATAAACCGTTTTCATTCCATTTAGACTCTTTCTGATTTTGAGAGTGGATTAAAATATATTACTGATGTTGTCAAGGTAAGAGAAAGTCTTATTTCTTTTATGCTTCAAAAGTATTACCAGTTTTGTTTATTTAAGGTTTATATACTTTCCTCTGTGTTTTCAGTGTTCCAATGTTTTTATTTCTCGTAGCTTAACGCCTTTGATCAAAGGCATCTTGATGATATCAACTTTGATGTTCGCTTCTCAGCATTCCAGACCATTGCCTCTTATATTAAAGAGATGCAGACTGTGGATGTTAACTACCTAATTCCAGTTATGCATAATTGTTTCTATAATCTGGAGGTAGGTTTTTATAGCAAAAGTTTACGAATTGTTTTTCACTGTTCTGATAATACATCTGCATGACCAAATTTTTTAATTTGTGTTTTGAGGACAAAGGCTTTTGTGTAAAATTTCTTTTAGTTGCAGAATACGTTGTAATATGGTAAAGACCATATCGTTATTCTCATGATTTAAAAGATAAGTACTTTGAATAAAATATGTGGGAGCACTTTGAAAAATCCAAAAGCTGTGTATTAGAGTAGGGAAGTTCATAAAGACAGAAATTAGTGACTAGGTTATGAAAGGCTTCTGGGGTAAGGAGGAATGGGAACAGAGAGGGAGGAGCTCGTATTGGCCCAGGGTTTAATTTGAGGGTAATGAAAATGTTCTGAAGTGAGATAGTGGTGATAGTTGAACAACCTTGTGAATATGTTTGCAAAAAAGACTTTATACTAAAAACCATTGAACTGTACACTTTAAAAGGATGAATTTTAGGGGCACCTGGGTGGTTCAGTTGGTTAAGCGTCCAGCTTCGGCTCAGGTCATGATCTCATGGTCCCTGAATTCAAGCCCCTCATTGGGCTCTGTGCTGACAGCTCACAGCCTGGAGTCTGCGTCAGATTCTGTGTCTCCCTCTCTTTCTGTCTCTCAAAAACAAACAGTAAACATTTTTTTTCTAAATAAATAAAAGTAAAAGGGTGAATTTTAGGGGCACCTGGGTGGCTCAGTTCGTTGAGCATCTGACTTCATTCAGCTCAGGTCTCAGTTTGTGGGTTTGAGCCATGCACTGGGCTCTGTACTGACAGCTCAGAGCCTAGAGGCTGCTTTGGACTCTGTGTCTCTCTGTCCCTCCTCTGCTCATTCTTTCTCAAAATAAATAGACACTTTTTTAAAAAGCGAATTGTATAGTATTTCTATTATATCTCAGTTTTTTGAAGTTTTGTAACATTATTTGACCGTTTGTCCTCTTTTATTGATATAGAAATATAAAGGGTTTGGACTATAATTAAGTGCATGTTGCTGAACTGAATTAAAACCCAAAAATGGGGAAAATGGAACCCTTGATTTATAGTTGACCATGAAATCAGTAATAATCTTTGTGGCATTTTATAGTTATTCAACAGATATCAACAATTATGTAATACATGAAAAAGTAATATCTCTGTTTGGAGCTAATTCTTCATATATTATGTCAAGTTCCAACACAGAGGATTCCAAGTATTGTCTGGTTGGCTGAGTTGGAAATACTTTCTCCGCATCCACTGTCTGTATTGCTCAGAGCAGGAACTGGAGCACAGCTAACCAGGATTATACCAGCCAACTTTGTCATTTTCAGTGGTCACATTACACTGAATATTGAAAACTGGTTATTCTGTTTGTTTTGAGAAATAAAACTAATCAAAAGCTCAATTTCATCATATTTTCCAAATGGGAGTGACACTTCTCAGTAAGCATAATTTTTTAAAGTTGTACAACAGGCATACCTCATTTTATCGCACTTTGCAGATGCTGTTTTTTACAGATTGAAGTTTTGTGGCAACTCTGCTTCAAACAAGTCTGTCAGCAACATTTTTCCAACAGCATTTGCTTACTTTGTGTCTTTGTGTCATATCTGGTAATTCTCACAATATTTCAAACTTTTTCATTATGATTATATTTGTCATGGTGATCTAAGATCAGTGATTCTGACTCACTGAAATCATAGATCATGGTAAATGTTTTTTAATGAAGGTATGTACCTTTGTTTTTTAGACATAATGCTAATGCACACTTAATAGACTACAGTATAGTGTAAACATAACTTTACATGCCCTAGGAAACATTCACATTCATCTCACCCACTTTATTGTGATTTTCACTTTGCTGTGGTGGTGTGGAACCAGACTCACAGTATCTCTGAAGCGTGCCTGCATGCTCCTCACAACCCTACATTTGGCTCTTCCTTAGGTATGATGTACTTGTGGGATATTTCTTAGGAGGGAGTTTTACATAGAGGAGTGGCAACATTTTCACTGAGTGGTAAACTCTTTCATTGGGAAATAATATCCCATATTACAGATATTACACAGAATAATTTGGGAGTTTTTTTTTTTCCTGTTTCCAGTTAGGAGACATGTCTTTAAGTGATAATGCCAGCATATGCCTGATGAATATCATCAAAAAGCTAGCTGCCTTGAATGTCACAGAGAAAGAATATAGGGAAATCATTCATCGTTCACTCCTGGAGAAACTGAGGAAAGGATTGAAGAGCCAGACAGAGGTATTGGTGTTTGCCTTTGTATTTTTGTCTTTTACGAGCTACTGTTTGTGAGTTTGGGTTTTGTTTTTGTTTTTCCCTACTTATGCTGTTGTTGAAAAGCAGTTGCTCTTGTTAGTACATTTAATTAAAATACTTGATTGTATAAATATTCACCAAGCATTTAGTGGGGAGTGGGAATAGAAAGGAGAGCAATCACTTCTGATTTTACAGTTTGTGTCTACAGTGGGAATGGTTTACTTAAAAAAAAAAAAAAGTTTGTAGTAGCTTTGTTGTGTGTTTCTTTGTATTATCTAGAAAACAAATTCTTAAAAAAAATCTTTTTTCCTTCAATTTGGCATTTGCAGAATATTCAACAGGATTATACAACAGTGCTTTCCTGTTTAATTCAAACTTTTCCAAATCAACCAGAATTTAAAGAGTTAGTACAGCTTACTGATTGCCATGATCCAGAAATGGACTTCTTTGAGAATATGAAACACATTCAGGTAAAAGACAGTTCTGTGCTGTTCTTTTTTTCCTTGCCTATAAAATAAGCATTTCAAACTGTTCTGTCTCATTTGAAAAGACATATTTTAATTTCCCAAAAAGTTTTGAGTCTCTCATTCCTTGGTCTTCTTGATTGTCAATCAAATTAACAGGAAATGACCATTTTCCTGGGGTCTATTTTCTTTCATGGTATCATAAATCACAATAATAGTGTCACCTTTCTCTGCCATTTGCTAAGAAGTTTAAATGCTCCAGGATCCATTGTTAAAGAGATGCTATGGATTATATCTCTGGAAACAAATCAAGGCACAGGTGTTTGCTCATGTAACACATGGGCTTTCACTCCTTTAATCTCTACATGCAAAAGGAACATGATACTGGGGCACCTGGGTGGCTCAGTCAGTTGAGCATCCAACTCTTGGTTTCGGCTCAGGTCATGATCTCATAGTTTCATGGATTCGAGCCCCACATCAGGCTCAGCGCTGGCAGCATGAAGCCTGCCTGAGATTCTCTCTCTCTCCCTCTGTCTCTCTCTCCCCTTCCCCTATTTGAACTGTCTCTGTCTCTCAAAATAAATAAACTTTAAAAAAAAATGATACAGAAATGGAGCTGGTCATAGGTGAGTTCTTATTTTATCTAACTCATAGATACACAGAAGAGCAAGAGCCTTGAAGAAACTGGCCAAACAACTAATGGAAGGCAAAGTTGTGCTATCTTCTAAATCTCTCCAGAATTACATCATGCCTTATGCCATGACTCCAATTTTTGATGAGAAAATGCTCAAGGTAAGACATTAGATATAGAAACCATTAAACCTCTGCCCATACCAGGACACACTTTTCCAAAATGCATATGGGGCTGGTGACATCCATATTGATGTTGTCACCATAATTAGAGGCTTAGAATAGCTCTGAAGCCTTTAGAATAGTACTTGCTCTATAAATGGTAGCTATTATCTTTATTTTCATTATTATTAGCTCGCAAAGGCCAACCACAAAGTATTTCCCCTCTTAGAAATGATCACATTACTAACAGCATACTTTTATTTTTGTATCATAGGATTTAATTCTGGTAAATGCCATTAATCAGCAGAATCGGTGTTTTCCCAAATGTCCCATAAGAAGTGAAGTTACACAGTAGCTACCTTTTCTTTAGCACTGTGCCAGATACAGAAGCTATTCTAAGTACTTTACATAATCTTACTTCATCCTTACCACAGCTCAGCCCTACGGGGAAGGATTGTTGTCACTATATTACAGGAAAGTAAACTAGGAATATGTGAGGTATTTTTCTTTCTCAAAGATATACAGAATGAGAATCAGAATTTGAACTTAGGCCTGTCTTCACTGTTAGACTACACAGGTGCCAAAAGAACAGTGCCTGGCACATTGTAAGATAAATGATAGTTATTGATTATATTAGTGAAAGAGTGAAATGTAAGTCCAGTTTGAGGTGAGATCAGGAGCTGTGACTTGAATTTATTCTGTGTTGATCCCATGGCCTTGTGTAAGTTTACGGTTTCCCCTATTGTTTTCAAAAATTTTTAAAGAATTACCTACATAAATAAAAGAATACTCCCCCCCACCCAAAATTCTGTCTTGAAGAGCCAGAAAGCACAACCAATTTAGTTTGATGGCAATAAAATAGGAAAGAGATGTGGATGGAAAAAATAAATTATATTTAGTATTGGTTGATATTAACATGATATATCTCTTTAAATGTTTATTTGTTTTAAGAGAGGGAGAGAAAAAAAAAA
Organism: Hyaena hyaena; assembly: GCF_003009895.1. Taxonomy (NCBI): domain Eukaryota; kingdom Metazoa; phylum Chordata; class Mammalia; order Carnivora; family Hyaenidae; genus Hyaena; species Hyaena hyaena. The sequence goes on along the minus strand of NW_024080893.1, from coordinate 134,423 downwards.
ATAAAAAAAAAAAAAAAAAAAAAAAAAAAAAAAAAAAGAGAGGGAGAGAGAGACCATGCATGAGCAGGGGAGGGGCAGAGAGAGAGGGAGACAGAGAGAATCCCAAACAGTTTCCACACTGTTAGTGCAGAGCCCAAGGGGGGGACTCAGTCCCATGAACCATGAGCTCATGACCTGAGCTGAAACCAAGAGTCAGACACTTAACCGACTGAGCAACCCAGTTGCTCCTACCTATACATTAGCTGTTTTTTTTTTGTTTTTGTTTTTTGTTTTTGTTTTTTGTTTTTTCTTTACAAATAGTTTATTGTCAAATTAGTTTCCACATAACACTCAGTGCTCATCCCCACAAGGGCATGGAGGAGGACACCTATACATTAGGTTTAACCATATGTTGTTATTTTTGCTTTAAACAATTATCTTTTAAAGACATCTTTCAAAATAAGGAAGGATCTTTTATATTTCCTTACATATTTATAATTTCTGGTCACTTCCAATTACTTACAATTTTTCAGTCATTCCTTTGGATAGATCCAGATATATTGCTGTATTATTTTATTCCTGACAGGAAGACCTCCTTTAAATTTTTTGTAGCGCAGGTCTACTGGTGATGAATTCTTTCAGTTTTTCTCTTTTCTCATCTTTACTTTTGAAAGATGTTTCTAGAAGTTGTGGAATTCTGGATTGACAAGTTTTTTTTCTTTCTACTTTTTAAAGATAATTGCTCTATTGTCGTCTGGTTTATATCATTTCCAACAAGAAGTCATTCTTATCTTTGTTCCTCTGAGTGTAATGTATGTTTTTCTAGAGGGTGCCTTGAAAATGTTCTCTTTATCACTGGTTTTAAGCCATTTGATTATGATCTGCCTTAGTGTAATTTCCTTCATGTTTCTTGTGCTTGGGGTTTGTTGAGCTTTTTGGATCTACTGATTTGTATTGTTCTTCAGACTTGGAATTTTTGGCCATTATTTCTTCAAAGATACTTTTGGGCTCCGTTCTTGCCTTTTGAGACCCCAGTGTATATTAGACCACTCAAAATTGACCCAAACTCACTGAGGCTCTTTTGTTTTCATTAGTTTTTTCCTCCCCTGAGTCTCATTTTTGTTTCCATTTTGTATCGCTGTGTCTTCAAGTTCATTAATCTTTTCTTCTGCAGAGTCTAATCTGCTTTTAATCCCATCCAGTATGTCTCCCTATTTCTGAATGTTCAGTTTGGGCCTTTTTTATATCTTGCCTCTCCTTAACATACTTATGCTTTCCTTTCCCTTTTTGATCTTTTGGAATGTAATTTCATCAGTTGTCTTTCTTTGTCTACTATAAGTCTTTTATCTGTGTCACTTTGGGGTCTGTTTCTACTGGTTGGTTTTTCTTGTCATGAGAGGTATTTTTCTGCTTCTTGGTGTGCCTGTGCAGCTTTCTTCTTTGAGTAGCTCTGTCCTCTCTGGTTCTTTGCCCTGTGAACTCTGGCTGCCACAGCCTTCTCTCTGCCTTCTTACGTCAGGCAGACCACCAGGCCCTTTTTTGGGTTTCTCCTCCTCTGCTGTGACCTGACAGTTCTCTTCACACAGTGAGTTAGGATAATTATAAGACATGCTTTATTTGTTGCCTTTCTCTCAGAGTGCTGTACTGCACTGTTTGATGTCCAGAGTCTGAAAACTGCTGTTTCATGTATTTTTGTCTATTTTTCTAGTTTAAAATATGAGGGTAAATCCAGTCCCTGTTCTCTATGATGGTATGAAACAGACATCTCCAAGGCAGTGTACTGTTGAATGCTGAGCTGTGCATTAAAGTTGACTTTAGTGTTTAACTTCTACACACTGAATTTACTTCATTCACAGTCTATAGGCTTGAACCCATCAGGGAGGTCTGAGTGGAAAAAAGTACATTAATATCCTTTAGTTAAAGATGGTCCTTCCTTTAATTGATAGCATCTTTTCCTAGAGCTGGCCGGGGAGTGGAATATAGTTTGGGCATTCTTTCCCTTCGATAAATTGCTCATCACCTACTGTATAAGCTTTTTAATGTAAGAAATTAGCTTTTTATTAGCAAATACTTATTCTGTGTTGATGCTCTTGATTTGTTTTACAGCATGAAAATATAACCATTGCTGCCACAGAGCTTATTGGAGCTATTTGCAAACATCTCTCTTGGTCAGCATATATATATTACTTGAAACATTTCATTCATGTCCTACAAACAGGACAGATCAATCAAAAGTTGGGTGTCAGGTGTGTATGGTCAAACTTATTTTTGCTTTGTTTTTAAAATGTAAATTCTGGATTATTTCCTGAAGTGGTCTCTCTAATCTCAGTTTACTTTTATCTTGTATTAATGAGGTTATGCTAATGTTTGTTAAGGTCAAAAATACCTAAAACTGGTAAAAATAATTTTACTGTTTATAAGTCTTTAAATCCTTCACTTTAATCATCAAATGATGTTGTGAATCAGACGTTTCTGTGTACCTTCTCTTTTTTTTAACAGTTTGCTAGTAATAGTGTTGGAAGCATTCCACTTTGATCACAAAACTCTTGAAGAACAAATGAGAAAAATTCAGAATGAAGAAAGTAAGTTTTTAAAACTTTCTTAAACTAGATTTCCACTCTATTCTTGGATAATTGATGATAATGAATTAAAGATGGCAAAATTCAACTTATCACCTTTTTCTGCTTATAGCAGTGACCAGTGAAAGAGTCAGGAAGAACTTAAAGCAAGTGATTTGAGCATTTGTGTAAAAAATTTTTTAACAACATTATGATCTTTGAACTTAATTTGAATACTTGAGTGAGATGTAAAAACTCTTAGAAAAGTAAAATACAAAAGCTGGCTTTAGAAGAAATAGAAAATCTGAATGTATCTCTAACTACAAAAACATTGACTTTGTAGTAAAAAATCTTCTAATGAAAATACCAGGTTCACAAAGCTTTATACGCAAGTTCTACAAATATTTAAGGAATGGGTAATTTCAACCTTATATCAGCTTTTTCAGATGATTAATGAGAAGGAAGCTTCCACTAACTTATGAAATTGGTATAATTGGTTAATAGAATTTAACATTAGCATGCAAAAAACACGTGGTCCTCTAAAGAGGCACAAGGGAAACATTTGGTTAAATTCAGTATCTATTCATGATACAAAATAAGGAACAAATAGAAATTTCCTCAGCCTGTTAGAGGATGAACACTTAAATAGGCCAGTAAGCTAATTGTTTTTGCTAAAAGACATTGAAATATTCTGTCACTCAGTTTGCACTTGTCCAACATTCCTTTCTACTCAGAATTTTCTAATTCTTTGATTTACAGTAAAATCACTACAGAGCCACACTGATAAATAGCAAAGATTGGCTTGAATTTGTAGGAACCATGTGTGTTTTAAACCATTAATGTACTAAAGTCCCTCAATGGTTTATCTTCAGGCAGTTGAATCTGCACTTTGCAATTTTGCATAAATAAAAACATTAAAAATTAAAATAATCTCCTTAACTATTTTATTAGATATGACTAAAGTTTGAAACATTTTTTGAACACCTGCTATGAGCTGGCCCTTTCTAGACATTATCTCCTTTTTTTTTCATAAGAACTTTACAAGAACCTTAGTTGTTAGTTACCCCATTATTTTTGATATGAGAGATTACAGTTCAGAAATGTAAAGTAACTTTACCAAAGCTAACAGGGCCAGTAATTAAAATAAAGACTAATGGCTACCATTTTTTGAAAGTCAGTGAAGTATCAGAAGCATATTTTAAGTGCATTACAGAGGTTCTTTCATTGAATCCTGACAACAGCCTTGCCATTTGGTGCCATCTCCATCTTACTGGTAAAGAGAACCCAAAGCCCACTAGGCTTAGGTTAACTAACTTTGGTCACATGGCTTGTTAGCAGAGCTATGCCTGGACTTGCCCCACAGTACTATACTGCCTAAATTTCTTTAATAAACTTAACCCTGTAGTAAGGGACATTTCTGCATGAGAACTGATGGCTGCCATTATGGTGTTCATGCTCACGAGTATAAGTTTTTGTTTTTGGAAACCTCCAATCACAGTCCTTTGGAAGCTTTCTTCTGATTAAGCCCCTCCTCCCTGCCTAGCCTCCAAGTGTATTCCCAAAGGAACCTGCACTTGCTCTCCCACACTCATAACTGTCAGTTTACTTGTCTCTTGTTCCTCATTAGACTCCAAACAGTAAGACAGCAAAAAATCACAACCCTCTCATATAGTCCTGTTTCCTTAGTACTTTATCTTACCTATCCGTAACTGGTGACTAGATCATTTTTATTAGATGTTGGTGGGAAAGGCTTATAACAACTGTGTTTCCTTATTTGATTTAAGGTGACTTTTGTTGTTTGCTAAACATAGACACAATAGAAGTGATTGAATTGCCAGAGAATGAAACCATGGAATTAGAGCATGTGAATGAGGAAAAGAAGGAAAACAAATGTAAGAGTTTGTCAGACAACAAAGAACTGGAAAACCCCAATCCAGCTGATTGTAAAGGGACATCAGCTAAAGAACCTGAGTGTATCACTGAGTCCATGTCTTCCCTTCCTCGGAATAAGGAAGAATTGGAGAGAACAATTAAAAATATCCAAGGAACCATAACTGGGGATATCCTGCCCAGGCTACATAAATGCCTGGCATCTACGGTAATCATTCTGTTTCGGACCCAGGAGGGCTGTGTGAAGCTAAGTGTTTGTGGGGCTCTGTCAGACTGAGGCTTCTAACTATTATTGATTGATGTCAGCTTTTGGATATTTTTTCACCTCAGCATTTCACAATTCACTTCCCTTGTTTTGTCTCATCTTTAGGTTCATCTCAGGTTTTTAAAAATTAGAGTATGTTTCCATTTTCTACTTCTTGGCCACTTCTCTGCTGTTCTGAATTCGTCTTCTTGCTGGTTAGCTCTCATAAACCAGCCTTTTCCCCTCAGTGTAAATCATGGTTTGGCAAACTGTGGTCCACAGGCTGGATCCAGCCAGCAGCCTCTTGTAGTAAAGTTTTTGTTGGAACATAATTACACTCATTTATTTGCATATTGTCTAATTCTGCTTTTGTGTTACCACAGCAGAGTTAAGTAGCTTCAATAGAGACCATGAAGCCAAAAATACTATCTGCTCTCTACAAAAGTTTTCCAGCCCCTGGTGTAAAATATTGACTTGGTCGTATTTTGTATATTTGTAAATATACCTTCTTACTTGAGGCACTACATTTTTTATGTACCAACAGTATCACTCAAACTCTTGAAAATCCCAATTGATAAAAAGTTTTTATGATTTTTAGATATTTCACAGCACTCTTAATCAACATTAGTGAAAACTTGACTATTTTTTTCTAATTGTTCCTTTAAAAAAAGCTCTTTCTTTTTCTTTCTTTCTTTCTTTCTTTCTAAAAAAAGCTTTTTCTTTCTTTCTTTCTTTCTTTCTTTCTCTCTCTCTCTCTCTCTCTCTTTCTTTCTCTCTTTCTCTCTCTCTCCCTCTCCCTCCCTTCCTTCCTTCCTCCTTCCTTCCTTCCTTCCTTCCTTCCTTCCTTCCTTCCTTCCTTCCTTCCTTCCTTCCTTCCTTCCGTAATTTATTGTCAAGTTAGCTAACATACAGTGTGCTCTTGGCTTCAGGAGTAGATTCCCGTGCTTCATCACTTACATGCAACATCTAGTATTCATCCCAACAAGTGCCCTCCTCAGTGCCCTTCACCCATTTTCCCCTCTCCTCCAACCCCCTATCCACCCTCAGTTCTCTGTATTTAAGAGTCTCTTATGTTTGCCTCCTTCTGTTTGAAATTACTTTTTCACCTTTCCTTTTCCCCTTGGTCTTCACAAATTCCACATATGAGTGAAAACATGTGATACCTGTCTTTCTCTGACTGACTTATTTCGCTTTGCTTAATACCCTCTAGTTCTATCCATATTGTTGGCAAATGGCAACATTTCATTCTTTCTCATTGCCAAGTACTATTCCATTGTATATACAAACCACATCTTCTTTATCCATTCATCAGTTGATGGTCATTTGGGGTCTTCTTGGGGAAAAAATTATTCCTATTATTTTTACAATTCTTAGACAGTTATTCTCAATTTGCATAATTTAGTTTGTTTTGTAAGACTGTAAACTTAGAAGTGTCATATCAAAAGAGCGTATCTTTCATATGAAAGATTTCAGTGTTGATAGGTCTCTGATCCATTTATTTTTGTTTCAGTTTAACCTAACTTTTTCTTACAGACTAAAAGGGAAGAAGAACACAAGCTCATAAAATCCAAGGTTGTGAATGATGAGGAAGTAGTTCGAGTTCCTTTAGCTTTTGCCATGGTTAAACTAATGCAGTCCCTTCCACAAGAAGTTATGGAAGCTAATCTACCAAGGTATATTCTAATGATAAATTAGAAAAGCTAAGTGAAACTCAAAAATTGGTTCTTTCTTCCTGACTCTTGAATCTCTTTTATGAGGAAGAGAAGTGCTATCACAATTTGCTGTGATTTAGAATCCTAACTGGGGGTGCCTGGGTGGCTCAGTCAGTTAGCTCAGATCATGATCTCATGTATCATGGGTTTGGACCCCACATTGGGCTCTGTGCTGACCGCTTGGAGCCTGGAGCCTGCTTTGGATTCTGTGTCTCCCTCTCTCTCTGCTCCCCCCCTTCTCTGTGTCTCTCTCTCAAAAATAAATATAGATGGGAAAAAAAATTTTTTTTTAGTAGAATCTCTATTGGGAAATTTGGGTAATGAGTAGTTAAAAGACCAAAGGATGTCTATATTTTTATTTCCTTCTGTTGATTAGCCCTTTTTAATTTTTCACTTTCTAGTATTTTGCTGAAAGTGTGTGCCCTCCTCAAGAACAGAGCACAGGAAATCAGAGACATTGCACGCAGCACTCTAGCAAAAATAATAGAAGATCTGGGTGTGCACTACTTACAGTATATTTTAAAAGAATTACAGAGTACCCTTGTCCGTGGATATCAGGTAAATTGCATTGTGTGCCTTATATTCATTCAAATTGGATTGAAATTCAAATATTTTGCAATTTGAAAACTACAAGTGACGGTGCCTTCAGTCTATATTCGGTAAAGTTGATCCACTGAGGTAGCAATCAAGAATATTCATAAGTTTTGGGGCAACTGGGTGGCTCAGTCAGTTAAGCATCTGACACTTGATTTTGGCTCAGGTCATGATCTCTCTTCCCCTCCCTCTCTCTCTCTTTCTGCCTATCCCTTGCTCACTCTCTTCGTCAAAAATAAATAAACTTAAAAAAAAAAAAGAATATTCAAAAGTTTCTAATCAGCATTTAAAAATCTATTTTTTAAAAAATTCATGTATTTGATGTTTATAAAGTATAAAGATACTTATAGGCCTGGGTTATATAACTTGCCTATTTTTCTCAAATCATTTGATATCAAGTTTTGTATCTTGAGAGTTCTTAAAAATATTCTTATAGAATGCATATTGAATTTATTACCACAAATGTGAATAATAAGGAGCATACACATTTGTTTAAGGGTTGAAACATACAAGTAATAAAAATAATAGGATCTCCAGGTGGAATAGAAAGCTCTTTGGGTAGTGATTTGGCCGGCCAGCTCCTTACTTTTTCAACTGTGGAACCTAGACACATTCCATCAGCAACACCTGGGAGCTTATGAGACGTGCACAATGTAGGGTCCTATGCCTGACCTATACTGTCTGCATTTCAGTAAGGTCCCTGAATGATCTCAAGTTTAAGAAACACCGTTGCTTGTTCTTTTCACGTACCCAGTCAAGATTTTGGGTAGTTAGCTTTACCTTCTGTATCAAAACTTGCTCAAAGGTAGGCTTCCTATTCTGTGGATTATAAATCTAACACAGTAAAAATACCAGTATTCATTTTCACTGTCTCTCTTGGAAGTATTTAAAAAAATTTTTTAATGTTGTTTTTTGAGAGAGACAGAACACAAACAGGAGGGACAGAGAGAGAGGAAAACACAGAATCTAAAGCAAGCTCCAGGCTCTGAGCTGACAGCAAAGAGCCCAACATGGGGCACAAATCCACAAACCCTGAGATCATGGCCTGAGCTAAAGTCAGATGCTTAATAGACTGAGCCACCCAGGCGCCCCTTCTAGTGTAGTTTTTTAATGGTTGCTCTAGGAATTACCATATACATCCTTACTTTTAATAATCTACTTAGAAACAATATTTTACAACTTCAAGTGGAATATGGAAACCTACCACCATAGATGGATCCCTTCACCCTTCTTTTCTTTTATAGTTGTTTGTATATTACATCTCTATATATTGAAAGTTTATTGGGCAATGTTAGAGTTTTTGCTTGTAGTCATCAAACATATTTTAAAGAACTCAAGAGGCACCTGGGTGGCTCAGTCGATTAAGCGTCTGACTACGGCTCAGGTACTGATCTTGTGGTCCGTGAGTTCGGGCCCCGCATCGGGCTCTGTGCTGACAGCTCAGAGCCTGGAGCCTGTTTCAGATTCTGTGTCACCCTCTCACTCTGCCCCTCCCCCACTCGTGCTCTGTCCCTCTGTGTCTCAGAAATTAAAAAAAAAAAAAAGAACTCAAGAGGATAGTCTATTAGTTTGCCCAAATAGCCATCATTTTGACTTCCCTTCTTTCATTTCTGAATTTCCAAGTTTCTTTCTGGTATCATCTCCCTTTGGTCTAAACAATTTCCATCAGCAGTCTTGTACAGCATGTGTGGGTGGCAGCAAATGCTCTTAGTTTTCTGTCATCTCTGAATGTCCTTTCACCTTATTCCTGAAGGATACTGTCATTGGATATCTAATTCTGTGTTGACAGTTAATACTCTTCCTTCAGCTTCTTAAAAATGTTGTATCACATCCTTCTGGCCTTTCTGATGAATAATCTAGTTATTCAGTCAGTTTTCCCCTCTACATAATGCACTGTTTTCCTCTTGCTGCTTTAAGAACTTTTTCTTGGCCTTTATCTTTTAGTAGTTTGATTATATGTGTCCAAGTTGGGTTGTTTTTGGTTAAGTATATAAAAGTATATAAAGATCAACAGTAGATATATATGAAATTATGCCTTTAAAATCCATTGTGGGGTGCCTGGCTGGCTAAGTCATTGGAGTGTACAATTCTTGATCTTGGAGCTGTGAGTTTGAGCCCCACGTTCAGTGTAGAGATTACTTAAAAAGTAAAATCCAATCTATGTATTGATAGCCAATTATGTTTCCTTAGCCTTTGATCATAATCTGATGTTCCCTGTGATCATTTGTAACTAGAAGTGCAGAGGTGCAGTATAAAGAATGCAGAAAGCTTGAGAGGCAGCATAGTGTAGTGATACAGAGCTGCGGCACCAGCCCATATGGTTTCAAATCCTGATTCTGCTACTGTCTACCCATGCAACTTGGGGCGAGTTAATTGATCTCTGTGTGCCTCAGCTTCCTCATCTGAAAAGTGCTGATAATACAGCACCTTACACCATGGATACAGTGAGCAGAGATTAAATGATTTAATACATGTGAGGTATTAATACAATAGTATTAATAAGCCACAGTAATTCTTAGGAATGTTAGCTGTGGTTACTATGAAGAGCAAAAACTTGTCTGTTTCCTTCATGGCTTTGATTGCACCTAACATTGGCAAGCTCCTTAATTCAAAGGTTGGGTTTTTAAAGTTCAAGACTCTTGTGCCTTTTCTTTATAAATCAGAGGCTTGGGGGTGCCTAGGTGGCTCTTTTGGTTAAGCGGCCGACGTCAGCTCAGATTATGATTTCATGGTTCTTGAGTTTGAGCCTTGCATCAAACTCTGCACTGACAGTGTGGGGTCTGTTTGGGATTCTCTCTTTCTCCATCTCTCTTGGCCCCTCCCCAACTTGTTCTCTCTCTCCCTCTTCTTCCCCCCCTCAAAATAAATAAACTTTAAATAAAAAAAATAAAAAAATCAGTGGCCTGGTTTAGTCACAGTAGTAGACCCTAAGCATGGTGATGAGTTTCTGAGTATCTTGTACAAAGTGATCATTTGGCTAAAGTCTTTTAGATGGTGATAAAAGTATGTGTCATTTGGTTAAACATCTCCCTAGAGTTGTATGGAAGCTCTGAGTGCTCTCTGCAGTACTTCTTGGATCTTATTTTTTTTTTTTCTACTATGGTATTCTTAACCATTGATATTCTTACTACACATTTCATTTTAGGTCCATGTGCTGACTTTCACTGTTTATATGTTGCTGCAAGGTCTCACCAACAAGCTACAAGTTGGGGATTTGGACTCCTGTTTAGATATAATGATTGAGGTAAGATTTAGAAAAAGGGAAGGTACTGTCGTTTTTTTAACTAGGCAAAGGACACAGAGAACCAGTTCACAAAATAAGAAAAAAACTATTGCCTTTAAAAATGAATATGATGTACTATCTCATCTCTTAGATTAGCAGAAGGTTAAAAAGCTGACTCAGGTGAAGTGAGATGGACTAGATCATGAGTTTTGGTATAACCTTTGATGTTGTGTATCAAGAGCTTTAAAATAAGCAAAAATTTCAAATACTTCTAGGAATCTGAGATGTGTTTAGTCTGGGGATTAAATAAAAGTATGTGCACCAGAGCTTTTTAGTAAAGTAGTGAAAAATTTAATAACAATCAAGTTTTAAAATCAATAATGTGATAATTTGGGAGGTGGTATTATGAAGAGACTAAACTTGCCCTACTACCTTTGTTCACTCATAAAAAAAATGTAGACATTTAAACATTTCAAATTAAACACATCAATTTTGATAATTGTTACAAATATCATTAGTTTCTTAAGGAGAAATGAAGCTACTCTTTGGCAGTATTGAAGAAATACGTGTTTCTATATTATATAATCATATAGGTAAATCTTATAATATTCTTCTTTTATTTCCCCTTAGTAAAAACCTTCAGGTGTTTCTCTGTTTGCTTGTCTTTCAGTAATTGGTCCCTGAACTGCCTTGAAAAAGTGAAATCTAATAGAAATTCTTACCATCTAATTTCAATCCTGTCCAGCTTGCTTGTCTCTGATCTGGATGTATCAGAGACTGCTTATGTTGACATATCTTCCTGTTTGCACATAATTGCCATTTGGCTTTTCTCTTTCAAAGATCTTTAACCACGAGTTGTTTGGTGCCATTGCTGAAGAGAAGGAAGTGAAGCAGATCCTCTCCAAAGTCATGGAGGCACGAAGAAGCAAGAGTTACGATTCTTACGAAATCCTGGGCAAGTTTGTAGGGAAAGATCAGGTTACAAAACTTATCCTTCCATTAAAAGAGGTAAGGATTTGAATGCAATACAGGAGATCACATTACAGCATCATGAGTTCTTTAAACAACCCATGCAGTAATGCTGCACTTGACCACTAGGGTTTCATTTGGTGCTAATGCCACTGGTACCATGTGGCCACTAGCTAGCTGGCAGCCTTAGGTGGGCATTCTAAACCAAGAGCCAGATTTCTGATGTAAACCGTGTGATGCAGAAGCAAAAAATTGAAATTCAAGTGAATTTTATAGCTGGCTAAAGATAGCAGCTTAAGAACATAGCTTTTGAAGACAGATTGCTGCTCTCAGATTGCCAAGAGGGAGAAAAGTGACATCTGTTGAACATGTATTATGTGCTAAGCATCATGTTTCATTATCTCTTCTAATCTGCACAACCAGTCTGTGAGATCAATGGTACTTTCGTCTTACAGATAAGAACATGGAGGCTCAATGAAAGGTAGAAGGGTCATGGTTAAGGAGGAAAGTAAGGTATTAGTTATAGATCTTTTTGATTCAGAGCTCACATTCTTTGCAGCGTTTTCATTCTGCCTTCTATTGGGCAGGGACCATAGCTTACTTTTACTTTCATGTACTGAAACTAGAACAAAAGCACTATTTAATGATGTGAATTAACCATAATTTGAAATGTGTCAAATTAACTCTGATTTTTTATACACTGCATTAATCTTCTCTAAACCTGAGAATGTTAGCTATGTTTTGAGGATGAAAAAGAATTAACAGAGCACATGTATTTTCCATGTATATTATCAAGTCCCTCCAAGGTAATTAAAGTTATTAATACCATGTCCTGTGCAAAGGAATATTTATAAAGTGCTAAGGGTTGATGTTGATGGTCCTGGATTCCCATTAAGTTCTTATGACTCAGCCCAATAACTAATATCAAACCCTGAGGCTTGGCTGTCACAGCACTTTATTAGCATGGTTTCAGATGAGTACTGGCTGTGTTTTGTTAATTTTGTGTGTGTGTGCTTGCCTATAATGCACTTGGGTTCATGTCTTCCAAGTGTCACATGATATCTCCAGTCCTGTGCCCTGAGATCTCACCAGCAAGGAGCACAGAGAAATCCAGAGGCATACATAATGCTGATAGTGGTTGTCTCTGGGATTGAGGTTATGTGTAAATATTACTTTGTATGCTCTGTTTGAAGCTTTATTAAAGATGTTTCTTTTTTAATTAGAAAAAACCCTATATTAAAAAGGAAACGTATTTTGTAAAAACTACCATCACAACAAATGAAAATGCAGTTCTGTGTTACCTCAACATAACATTTGTATTTGCCTTTAGATCTTACAAAATACCACAAGTTTAAAACTGGCCCGGAAAGTTCATGAAACCTTGCGCCGAATCATAGCAGGATTAATTGTAAATCAGGAAATGACGGCAGAATCCATTCTATTGCTCAGTTATGGTTTGATCAGTGAAAATCTCCCCCTGTTAACAGAGAAAGAAAAGTAAGTTTGACAGAAAAAAGCTATCCTTAGGTGCTTGCTTCTGATAAGCTATTCAGTTTTCATTTACTGCTACATGGATTAATTTATAATTTACCTTAGTAAAAACAATTTATACTAAAACCTTGGATTGTGAGTAACTTGTTCTGCAAGTGTTCTGCAAGAGAAGCAAACATTTCTAATAAGTTTTAACTTGATAAGGAGTGATATGTTGCAATATAAGTAGTATCTGATGCCAAATGTCACATGATCACAATGGTTCTTGAAGTTCACTTTGATATACAAATGCTTTGGATTATAAGCATGTTTTTCAGAACGAATTATGCTCACAAACCAAAGTTTTACTTCACATGCATATTAACATGTATTATACAACTATATAATTTATAATACATATACAATTATATGTATAATTATATACATAATTAATACAGATATGATCATATAATTGTATTATATATACTTGTTTGAGTTATGAGATGGTTCTCCTTTGTGGTGTTTGGGCTAATGTCCTTCCAGGTGATAAATCTCAGTATGAGATTATTTTTTTGATAAATGAGTAAGTTAGCTGTGACAGCAGCCAGTTATTTTGACATTTCTCTGACATCATTTTTGTTTTATTCATTGAATCAAAGTTTGGATAGATTTTAAATACATAGCTTTTTTTCTGATAAACAGATGTCTAGACCTGAAAAGTTTTTAAAATACCTTCCTTTAGATTTTGCTTTTGGATTCTAAACAAACTTCTTAGTGTTTGTTTTCAAACATCAAGGGGAGTGTCCCTTTACTGTTCATCTTAATTTAAATGTGTGCTCATCAATCTGAGTTTTGTTTCTAGGGTTTTTCTACAGCCTTAATCAACAACCTAATAATCTGTTTCTCATGGTTAAAGGGGAGAAAAAAGCCCTCAGTGAACTGCATATCACTTAGTGCTGGACAGTCACCAGACGGGGTCACATAACTTAGAGTACAGCATACAGTGTTCTTTCCTCTGTTTTTCCTTTGTGATTGACAGAAATCCCACAGCCCCTGCACTGGACCCACGTCTGCCACCCCAGAGCTGTCTTCTGCTCCCGCCAGCTCCAGTTCGAGGTGGGCAGAAAGCTGTTGTGAGCAGGAAAACCAACATGCACATATTTATTGAGTCTGGGCTTCAGGTAAGAATTAACCCTTAAAGTGTGATTTGCTGTCCACGGTTAGTTTGCCTTTTAGTCCTCTGCTGAATTTCCAGTACTGCTCATTCCCACTGTAAATAGCTTACTAGAAATAAATTATGGGCTATTTTTTTTTTTTAATGTTTATTTATTTAGTCTGAGAGGGAGAGAGAGTGTGAGCAGGGGAGGGGTAGAGAGGGAGAGGGAGAGAGAGAATCCTAAGCAGGCTCCACACTGTCAGCATAGAGCCCGACGGGCTCAATCCCATAAAACATGACATCATGACCTGAGCTGAGATCAAGAGTTGGATGGTGAGCGAAATAAGTCAGGCAGAGAAAGACAGATACCATATGTTTTCACTTATAAATGGATCAGGAGAAACTTAACAGAGGACCATGGGGGAGGAGAAGGGGAAAAAATAGTTTAGGAGAAGGAGGGAGGCAAACCATGAGAGACTCTTAAATATTGAGAACAAACTGAGGGCTGATGGGCATGGTGGGGGGGAGCGAAAGGGAGGGGTGATGGGCATGGAGGAGGGCACTTGTTGGGATGAGCCGCTGGGTGTTATATTGAAACCAATTTGACAATAAACTATTAAATTAAATAAATAAATAAATAATAAGGGGGAAAAAAGCTGGATGCTTAACCAACTGAACCACCCAGGTGTCCCGTGGGCTATTTTTTTTTTGAGGTGCATTGGTCCATTTACCATTTTTCTCTTCTAGTACTTACTTTGATGATATAATGGTTTTAGGATTAATGATTCGGACCTAACAGTTATTATGGGTTCACTGTTGATTTGCCTGTGGGCATCTCTAAATTATTTTGAATTTTTAAAAAAGATGTGAGCTTCTAAAAACACAAATCTGATCATTTTATTTCCTTTTTAAAACCTTCATTGGCTCCTATTTTTCTTGAGAGCCTGATCCTTCATCTGGGCTATAGGAGTCTAGCCTTATATTGTGCCATTCCTAACACAGCTCAGCCACACTGACTTCCCTTCAGTTTTGTATTCCCCACACTCTTCTCAGTCCAGGACCTCACCACCAGCTTCTCCCTTTGCCAGGGTCCCCACAAAACTCCCAAAGCACACTGCATGTACAGTTAATTATTTGCTAGAGTCTGTCTTCCTGGTTAAGATCCATCAGGCAGGAACCGTGTTCATCTTGATCATTGCTGTGCCCTGTGCACCAAGCCAGTGCTTCCAATCAAAGTAAATGCTGAGGAATCATTTGGTAAATGAACTCAGCATCTCAGCTGCACAGTTAGCTCTCCCCTTCCTGACTTACTGAGAGTCTCCCAAGCCCTTTCCCATGCCTTTTGTCACTTCAGACAGAAGCATCTTAATGTTTCATGCTTGTCTCTTAAAATCATTATACCTTTACCTAACTCATTTGGTCTTATGGGCAACTGGTGTGGAATATCTTTTTGAATCTTTTAGCTGCTACATCTGAGTCTGAAGACTTCCAAGATCAAGTCTTCAAGTGAACATGTTCTGGAAATGTTGGATCCTTTTGTTGCTGTCCTCATAGACTGCCTGGTTTCCATGGATGTAAAGGTGAGCTTCTGTTCCTTCACAAGAGCTGTGTTGCACAAAATATGCAGAATTTCTAGGCTTCTGCTTAATAAGATGATGTATTTAAGTGGCTTTTTGATATTGTGAACTACCTCTGTTCCTTACATTACATTGCTTTTCAATTTAATAATCCCATCTATTTGGATAGCCTTTAACAGTTTTACAAGTCTTGGCGCACCTGGGTGGTTCAGTTGGATAAGCTTCAGCTTCAGCTTGGGTCATGATCTCATGGTTCATGAGTTCGAGCCCTGCATCGGGCTCTGTGCTGACAGCTCAGGGCCCAGAGCCTGCTTTGGATTCTGTGTCTCCTTCTCTCTGCCCCTCTCCTGCTCACACTCTGTCTCCGTCTCAAAAATGAGTGTTAAAAAAATAAATTTAAAAAAGAAAAAAACAGTTTTACAAGTCCTGGTAGATACATTATACTACTTATTTCCTTGGATCCTTGCAACGTCACGAAGCTGAGTAAGGGTGTCACCATGTCAGTGCTAATCATCATCATCTTTATTACTACTACCCCTACTGGTATGAATCCTCATAACAACCTATGAAGCACAGATTATTAATGCTTCTGTTCTGTCAGTGAGAAAACTAGGGCATCGGCTGACTTGGCCTAGATCACAGATCTTGAATATGATCACAGTCCCTCAGACTCCAGAGCTGACACATCTCCTATTTCCTGACTGCCTTACAGTGAAGGTGCCAGGAGGTTAAGTAACATCTCTGTAGTTGAATAGGTAATAAACTGCAGAGCTGGGATTTAAGCTCTGGCCTTTATGACTCCGAAGGCCTTTCCTCTATGGCTTCATTTAATCCAGCCCAAGAAGACCATTTACAGCAACCAGAGGAGTGTGGGTCTATAAGGCAGAGCTGAACTAGGTGAAGGAACTGATCTCAGCAATCTCCTAAGGTTTGATCTAGAGGTTCAGGGATTCTCATGTAATCACTTACTCCCAGCACACGTTTTTCATATCCTTTGCACAGCACTTAACTGTATTATAGTGTATTGTTTCCATGCTTAATTTCTGAGCCAGCTATCTTCTCCTTAAATAGAGGGACGATGTTCTCTTTATCTTTGCATTTTTTATTTTTAGAGCGCCTTGTATACAATCACTTAGAATAGATTAAAGTACCATTCTAGAAAATAGAAAAGTCATTTATAATGTACTTTTCCAGACAAAAAAATAGTTGCTAAAACTGGCCAATTCAGGATGCCTGCTTGGCTCCGTCAGTTAAGCATCCAACTCTTGATTTCAGCTCAGGTCATGATCTCACAGTTTATGAGTTTGAGCCCCACGTTGGGCTCTGTGCTGACAGTGCAGAGCCTGCTTGGGCTTCTATCTCTCTCCCTTTCTGCCTCTCCCCTGCTCTCCCTCTCAAAAATAAATAAAAAATTAAAACATTAAAAAAATGAATAAAATTGGCCAACTCATCCAGTCATTTACTCATATAGGTTAAGAATGTGGTACGCTCTTTCTTACTTACTTGTGTTATCTTTATGTGCCTTGAAGAAGCAGTAAGTTCTACCGCAGGGAACAGGAAACCTCCCTGTCTTCTTACACTTTTGGTCTAGTTCTCCCAGAGTGGGATGAGCATAGTATTTCATTTTTTCAACCTGATTGCTTATAGAGTCTACACAGCCTCAGGTGCTTGACTCTTGGGTTTGTTCATTACCTAAATTGGTTGGTTTCTTTTTTTTTTTTAGGTGATCACAGGTGCTCTACAATGCCTGATCTGGGTTTTGAGGTTCCCTCTGCCTTCCATAGAAACAAAAGTGGAACAGCTAACAAAACACCTCTTCCTGTTACTGAAGGACTATGCAAAACTTGGAGCTGCCAGGGGCCAGAACTTCCACTTGGTAGTAAATTGTTTCAAGGTGAGGTATTTTCAGTTATACTTAGAAAGAGCCAGGACCAGGTTTAACATCAAAGTTAGGTTTCCCCATTGTCCTTTGGTCCTGTTCAGAATTTTTTCCAGATTAATTTGCTTAGGCCAGAGGGTTGGTATCCTGTGTGAAAAAGCATTGATGTTGTATTAACGCCTTACCATTTCACTGGTTCTTCACTCGTGGGATGTCCTGGCTATTAACCTCACTAGTGTAATTTACAGTGTGTGACCATAGTTGTGAAGAAAGTGAAGTCTTACCAGATAACCGAAAAGCAGCTTCAAGTTCTCCTAGCATATGCTGAAGAAGACATTTATGATACTTCAAGACAGGCCACTGCATTTGGTCTTCTGAAGGTATGATGTCACCAGAATGTTGGATTTTACAATTTATGTGCCTCAGATTAGATACTTAGAATAATGTGGAACAAAGTGTTTTGACTAGCTGTAGATTTCCAAAATTAATTTGTAAGCATTGTGATGATTTTGATGGATTAATTATAAGCCAACACATCTTATGTATTAAAATGTTTGAACACGAACTCTTAACACTTTCAGAGCCTTCTATAAAAATAGAGGAAAATAAATAAAGGTTTAAAAAAATGTTTGTATTTACTGTATTGGACTTTGTGGGGTTTTTTTAATTGTAAAATATATAAAACATAAAGTCACCATTTTAACCATTTTTAAGTGTATGTTCTTTTTGTCTTGAAGGTTACTTTTATTATTTTTGAAAATTGTCTATGACTCCTTTAACAGTAGGTCAGCTTACAACCATCTCCAGGAGAACATGAAACGAGATGTCTTTTCCTTTTATTTTAGGCCATTTTATCAAGGAAGTTGTTAGTCCCAGAAATTGACGATGTCATGCGGAAAGTATCCAAGTTGGCAATTTCTGCACAAAGTGAACCTGTCAGAGTCCAGTGCAGACAGGTTTGTAGAGAAATAGGCCTTATTCTGATAACAAAGGCTGGGTCCTGTCTTCTCTGTTCCATGTTTAGACAGACAAATGTCAACATTGACTGAATTCTGATGATTTTGTGTCACATTGCTGCTTTATTCTGAGAATCAGGAACCCATTTACTTAGCACATATAAGAAGCATCTCTGCTTTGCCTTAAGGGCATTTTCAGTTAACAAAGAACATTTTGAGTATAACCCATCGTATGTGGAATATTTCATATGGGTAGAGATGTACATTTTCCTTCTGTAGCATGATAACCTACACCAGAGGTTTCCATCCATTGGCCCAGTCATCACCTACTTGTTCATATCACTATGTGCCAGGTGCTGCTGGAAAAGCAGTCAAGGAAATTTTTATAGTCCCTATCAATGAAATTTTTACCGTAGACAGGCACAAAGCAAAAATTCCAGTTAATTACAGAACCTTAAGTGCCTGGAGAGAGAAAGCACTGTCATATTTCATCATTTATAAGACATACCTTTATTTATATACCTCAAAGAAAGAAAATACCATGACACAGTGGCAAGATGCCATCAATTTTAAGACACATCCCAATTTCAGATCTGTTAAAACGTGAAAAACTGTGTTTCTTAGAATTGACAAAATATAGAAGAGTATATGATAAGAGCATATGATCAGGTTGAGGACCACCTTAGTGTTAGAATCAAGAAGGGCTTTCCTGAGGATTAGCTTATCAGGAGAAATGTGAAGGAAGAATAAGGTTTAGCTTTCCAGGTGAAGGGAACAGCCAGTGCCTGAGGCCTCACTTCTTGGAGGAGATAAATGAAGGTTAGGTGAGGTGGGGAAGGGAGCCAGGTCAGGCGAGACCTCATGTGCTTGTTAAAGATTTAGGGCTTTATTCCAATAGTAGAAGTCTATTGAAATCAAGGGAAGAGAGTGACAAAAGTAGATTTGTGTTTTACATATTTGTTCATCCTGGATTATATGAGTGCCTTCACACCCAGGAGGTAGAGGGGTCTGAACTGGAAAATGAACTCAGGGTTGAAGGAAGGTGTGGGTGCTGAGGAGGCCAGAGTGGAAAAGAAGAAGCATGTCTCTAGAAGAAGGAAGAAGGGGAAGAGGGAAGGCCAGCTATTATGAAGTACTAGCTGTGTGTCCAGCATTTTACATGCATGACTTCTATTTGTAATTACCTGTCAAAAGAAATAGTTACTCCATTGTATGACTAAGAAAAAACAGGTCTTAAAAAGTTTCATGATGTGCCTTAGTTCTTGCAGGTTATGTTATCAATAGAGGAGGCTGCCTAGTATAATGGTTTGACAGCAGAGCCTTTGGATGCAGATAGACCAAGCATGGAATTCTGGCATTGTCACCTGAACAAGTTATTTACCTCTCTGTGCCAGCTTCATTTTCCTCATCTGTAAAATGGGAATAATATCCCCTACCTCCCAAGAAAGTGATGATAGTTCACTAAGAAACACTTAGCTCAGTGCTTGGCATATAGAATTAATTGGCATATAATTAATAAATGAATTAGTTACTATTATCAGTATTAATATCAATCGCCATCGTCATTCAAGGGGAAATACAGGGTTGGCCACAGTCCACGCTCAGTCCCCCGTACCACACTGCCTGTGGAAGAGAGGAGCTTCCAACATATGAGCTGAGATCTGGAGCCCAAACCAACCATGCCAGTGGTAGGCTAGGACTTGACTCTTAATCAGGCAGTTGGGGCAGGACCTGAATAAGTGAAGTCGGACAAGAAAGGAAAGTGCACAGTTGACTCGGCAGGATTGATCACTCTTCTGAAAGGTCTTTGTAACTTATCAATATCTTGGCAGGTTAGGAAGCAGAAAGCCTGAAGAGATAGGACCCAAATAATCATCTGTGTGACTTCTGTTCCTAGGTTTTTCTGAAATACATTCTTGACTATCCCCTGGGTGACAAACTGAGACCAAACTTGGAATTCATGCTTGCTCAACTGAAGTAAGTTTAAGCCAGAAACTGCATAGGGGCAGAGGAATAGTTTCCTCTCATTTCAGTGTGGCAGCTGTCTTGAAAATGACAAAAGCTAAACATCTTAGGGTGTTATCATATGAATCATTGACTTGATTATCAGACAGTGTGCTTGGTTTCATATGACAGTTGTGTAACATGCTTTTTGAATTCAGTCTGACCATTGATTTTCATTAGAGTCTATTTAAGGAGAATGGTAAAAATCTAACAAAATTACATTTAAAGCTGAATAGTAACATGATAAATTTGTATTTAAGATTAGGAAAATGGATACTTTTTCCACTTTTTAAGAAATAGACTAACACCTTATAACAGTGTTTAAAAATTTTAAAGGCAGTTATTGGTAATCCAAAAGATACTAACCACTCTGTTCTTGCCTTAGTTATGAACATGAGACCGGGAGAGAATCTGCTTTGGAAATGATCTCCTATCTCTTTGACACATTCCCTCAGGTACCTTGAATCACAGACCGTAGCTATGTTCCCATGAGCCCTGGGAACCCACAGTCCTCCCTTGTTTGGGCATTTGTAAAAATTGCAGTCTGAGTGTGCTCTTAACTGCCTGTTTTCTTTTAGGGACTGCTCCATGAGAATTGTGGAATGTTCTTTATTCCTCTTTGTCTAATGATGGTGAACGATGATTCTGCCACGTGCAAGAAGATGGCGTCCATGACAATCAAATCCTTACTCAGTAAAATCAACCTTGAGAAAAAAGATTGGCTCTTTGATATGGTTACCACCTGGTTTGGAGCAAAAAAGGTTAAGGTTGCTTTTAGTCAAATTTCAAAGAAAAGTCTTAGCTTTTGGTATTCACTTTAAATGAGAATATATATTAAACATTGTTGAATTTTTCCCAAATAATTTTATTTTTTTAATAGATTATGTTAATGTATTCTTGCTGTGTGTGGGGGGGGTAAAATAGGTGATGAGGATTAGAGTATACTTATGATGAGCACTGAGTAATATATAGAATTGTTGAATCACTATATTGTTCACTTGAAACTAACACTGTATGTTAACTATATTGGAAATAAAATTAAAAATATATATATTCTTATAGTAAAATTTCAGGAAATATAAGAAGTTATAGAGAGTAACTTAAAAATCCTCTGTAGTCCCAATACATGATTGTCAGCCAGTTTCACTGCTACCTGAATGTATTGAATGTATCTAACCATTCTCCAATGATGAATATCTTTGTTTTCAGTTTTGCTTATTCAGTTAATGAAATGTAATGTTTATCAGTGACTGTATCCACTTGCTGACTTTACCACTATCAATAGTGACCCATGTTTGTGGAATATAAACATGTGTCATATCTTAATACTGACTGTAACATGTATTAAAAGTCAGAATTGGGGGGGTACTGTATGAAACTTATTTCTATTTTTAATTAAAATTTTTTTTTATTGAAATATAATTGACATACATTGTTATATTAGCTTCAGGTATATGACATTGATACTCAACAATTCTGTGCTCATCTTGATTTTTTTTTTAATTAAAAATGGGGGAATGTGAGTAATGATGAGTTCCATTTCTTTTTATAATATGTTATTCTTGGGTGTGAAGATTCTCCATATTTTTCATTTTAAGCCACCAAAGACCCATATTCTATTGATTTCTGGCTTATAAAGAAATCTTGAGGACAGAGTCATGCCCATTTTATGAATTTAGAAACAGCATACCAAGTTGTGTTATTAACATTGTTTTTTGTGGTTACTTTTGGTAGAGTTTAAATAGACAGCTAGCTGCCCTCATCTGTGGCTTGTTTGTGGAAAGTGAAGGAGTCTCTTTTGAAAGAAGACTTGGAACTGTTCTTCCTGTGATTGAGAAGGAAATCAATCCCGAAAACTTTCAAGATGTAAGTAATTTGCCAGAGAATAAAACTTCTGCTAATTTTTGTAGTTTTACTTAAGGTGGTTTAGATAATAGCTTAAATATTATTTGTGTTCAAAAATGTTTATTAATGAAAGCAAGAATTCATTGTAGCTGGATCTTCTTTTTAAAGTGAGATTTAAAGTAAGTTGTCTTCCTTAGTATGTAAAGATGGAAGTTTCTCTAGCAGGGTGATTCACCACCCCACCACCAGCCCCTCTGGACATTTAGCAACATCTGGAGACACTTTTGGTTGTCACAGCTATAGCGTGAAGGGTGCTACTGGCATCTAGTGGGCAGAGACCATGAATGCTACAGATCATCTAGTAGTGCAGAGGGCAGCACCCACAACAAAAAATTGCTGACCCCAAATGACAGTAGTACTGATAGAAATCCTGAAATTGTCTTAATCGGTTTATTTCCATCCTGTTTTTAGATCATGGAAGAGACTGAAGAAAAAGCTGCAGATCGCCTTCTGTTTAGTTTTCTTACACTGATTAGTAAACTCATCAAGGAATGTAATATTATTCAGTTTACCAAGCCCTCCGAGACGCTAAATAAAATCTGGAGTAAGTGTTTTTCCTTTTTATTTAAATCTAAAAACAAATACATTAGTTGTGACAGAATAACTGAAAACATATTTGGGTGATTGGAATATGAATACTTGGAAAGTCTATAATGTCAGGGGAATAGTCCATGAGAAAAAAATTTAAAAGTCCTTTTCAAACTGATTATAGTGAATATGTTTCTAGGAAAAACAATATGTATTTATGATTTCACAAGTAATATATTTCATTTGTAAAGAAGGAATATTAATTATGGGAAAGTAAAAGAAAGGAAAAAAGTTTTTCAACGCCTTCCTTACTGCTTGGTGATAATTTGGTATATATTTCCATCCAGTCTGTCTTATTGTTAAATAGACATGTTTTTTTAGAGAGATTGCATAATTCCATATAAACTTTTATATCTTGTTTATACCTAAATAAGAATATTATTATACGATAACACACTCAGTAGAAAGCTTTTTAAAACAGTTACAAGTAACCATGCAAATGTGCCATGATTTAGTAAACCATTTAACCCTAGTGAGACATTTAAGTTATTGTATATCACTCTTTTTCTTTATATATTTATTTTTGAGAGAGCACGCATGAGTTGAGGTGGAGCAGAGAGAAAGGGGGACATGAAATCCAAAGCAGGCTTCAGGCTCTAAGCTGTCAGCACAGAGCTCAACATGGGGCTTGAACTCACAAACCATGAGATCATGACCTGAACCAAAGTTGGACATTTAACAGGCTGAGCCACCCAGGCACCCCTGTATATCACTCTTTAAATAACAAATAAGATCCTAGAATTTTTAATTTAACATACTCAGTTTTGAATCAGTCAATAGGAAATAGACATTTCATTAGCATGGAATGAATACCCACTTGTTTTAAGAGAACTCATGATCCTATGAGACATTACTAAATTACTATATGGTCTACTCTGGTATGGTTTCTATTATTAGAAAATAGAAGATATATAGAACAAAAGTAAAACCATGTTTATGAATTACATAGCAGCATAGACTAAAACTCAGATATGATATGGTTCATCCAGAATTTTAATCTTGTTCCCTACAACACACAAGGCTTTTCCACTGTATTTTCCAAGTGTAGTGTATGGCGAGTGGCCATGTAACATGGGAGTATAAGGTTGGGGGCCAGATCAAGCTGAGGCCCAGGCCTGGTCTTGCCTGTTACAACTTGGTGCCTCACCTGGCCCCTCTGAAACATTTCCTCATCTGTAAAACACAAATGACAGTTCTAAGGTCACAGAACTGTTGTGAGGTCTAAATAAAATATATGTAAGTACTTAGCCCTGTGCCTGGCACACAGAAAGCCTCAATAAATGATAACTCTCCAGGGCACCTGGGTAGCTCAGTTTGTTGAGCATCTGACTTCACCTCAGGTCATGATCTCACAGTTGTGAGTTGGAGCCTCACATTGGGCTCTGTGCTGACAGCTCAGAGCCTGGAGCCTGCTTCAGATTCTGTGTCTCCTCTCTCTGTCCCTCCCTTGCTCATGCTCTGTCTCTCTCTCAAAAATAAACAAACATTTGGGGCGCCTGGGTGGCTTAGTTGGTTAAGCGTCTGACTTTCGCTTAGGTCATGATCTCGCGGTTCGTGGGTTCGAGCCCCGCGTCGGGCTCTGTGCTGACTGCCAGCTCAGAGCCTGGAGCCTGTTTCAGTCTGTGACTCCCTCTCTCTCTGACCCTCCCCTGCTCACGCTGTCTCTCTCTCTCTCCTAGAAATAAATAAAACATTTTAAAAAAATAAAATAAACATTTAAAAAAACTTAATGATAACTCTCCACCAACTACAATAATTACAAATAATTATTAGAAATTGTATTACCTAATTTAGAAATTGTAAATGTTACAGCCACCTTATCTCCTTTGAACCTGAAATTGATTCTAATGGAACTGATCTGTCTTTAGGCTTACTCATACCCCTTGTGTCATTCACTATGTTAGGAGTTGGTTTCCTGGTTGTTTACAGTGTCTCACCATCTCATTTCTCTCCAGCTTCTTGAGAGCTTCTGGAAAGCGGGGACTATTTTATTCATCTTTGGTTCCTAAATCCAAGCACATAATCGATAGTGAATGCCTAACCTAATCATATTTACCACCAAAGAGTTAGGAAAGCCATGAGACATCTGAAAATGCATTCTGGTTCCCTTAGGTTATGTACATTGTCACCTAAGGCATCCACACAGCTGGGTATGGCTCACTGCAGCCCAGATTTTTGGATTGCTCTTTGCCTCTTGCCAACCAGAGGAACTTACTAGAAAGTGGAAGTCCAAAACAACGAAAAAGAAGTTACCAGAACCTGTAGCAATAAGATTTCTAACAAATGACCTTGAACAAAAGGTAAGGTTTCTCAAAACCTTTTCTTTTGTGATCTACATGGGATGTTCATTCTGGTTCATTATAATGGGGTTGGCCCTTGGGAGAAACTCTTACAGCTGACTTGTTGCACGTGTGATTCTAAAGGTGTGTTGGGAGCTAGAAAGGGTCAACCTCAAGGCCAGGGTTTTTCAAAGATAATTTTTAGACTATCAGTCTAGCCAATTTTTGCTTATTTAGCATGTTCATCTATTATTCAAGTTCTTTATCAACATTGGAAAATAAGTTTTATTAAAATGAGATCAGGGCGCCCGGGTGGCTTAGTTGGTTAAGCGACCGACTTTCGCTTAGGTCATGATTTCGCGGTTCGTGGGTTCGAGCCCCGCGTCGGGCTCTGTGCTGACTGCCAGCTCAGAGCCTGGAGCCTGTTTCATTCTGTGATTCCCTCTCTCTCTGACCCTCCCCTGCTCACACTGTCTGTCTCTCTCTCTCCTAAAAATAAATAAAACATTTAAAAAATAAATAAAATAAAATGAGATCAATACTATCTGTCCTGCCTCCTTCATAACCTGTTGATCACTGAGATGATGTTCATGAAAATCTTAGGTAGAAACATTATCTCCATCTCTGATTTCCTAGGGCCTAACACAATGCCTGACTCCTAGTGGGAACTCCATAAATACTGAACGAGTAGAAGATGGAGGGGAAGAAAATGACCAAAAAAATACTGGAATGTTGTAAAGTTTTCTGCTAATCATCTGAGGGAATATTAATCTCCCCAAAGCTTGAAAATATTCCCTTTATTTGGGCTAAAATGTTTGGGGCAGGTAGAAGTTAATTAACAGTGACACAATTTCTGGTCTTGGACCTTCCTTCTCCAGACCTATTCAGAGCAACATCTAGCCTTACATTTCTATTATTACAGTTGGTTACTTGGACTTGTTAAAAATAGTTAGAAATATCCTGCATAGTGTCTGCCAATGTCCATTTTCTTTTCACAGATGAAAAATATCTCCCTAGCCTCTTGCCATCAATTGCATTCCAAATTCTTAGACCAATCTCTAGGAGAACAGGTAAGTATTGTCATCCTGCTGGTTTAATAGAAGGGATCTATTCTACCAAGTCTAGGAATAGGCTTACATTTGGTATTTGTGGGGGTTTTTTGTTGTTGCTGTTTTCCTATTTTAATGCTTGGGGAATTAAATGCAATATAGACATACATTGAAATATATGTTCAGTTATAACATAAATCTAATCAACTCTGGAGTCCATGTTGGGGTTACTCTTGGCTTCATTTAAAATGCCCAATAAAGATGATGCAGTGAGAAGCTGACTTAATCTTTTCATGTTCAGTTTTAACATCTACTCAAAGATGTGACCACAGCTTTGCAGGGCTTTGGTTGGCTGACTGATTTTGATTGTTCCTGTAATGTAGGACTGAATCCTGTAGTACTGAATTTCTTTCCCTTGCCCCTGGAAATTGAAGAAAAGGCAATAATAGTCATGTGACAGTGTGGGCTGAGATTTATCTATCCTTAACAGAGGCAGATAAATCACTAAGAAGTTTTATGTTTTCATACTAGAAAATGTAACTATAAATGTTGTAAATATAGAAAAGCATTTATAAATATGCAGTAAATGTAAATTGCTTTTGAGTAGGGTCTAGTATTCCCTTTATTTTTTCCTTTGATAAAGCCATTGGGCTGGTAGATGATGAGATACGCAGATGTGGTGTCTGGGTATGAGCAAGGCACTTATTCATGACTTGTCATTACGGACACGATGCAGCAACAATACAGATTAAGTGATGGGACACACGACACTAGGTGGACAGTGTACCCAAAGAGTAATCTCAAGTAGGATACCATAAGCCCTGATATACTTCCATCACTTTTTACATGAAAATATAGCACACTTCATTATATTGCAAGACCAGAGAAAGAATGGATAGCTATTCAGTGGATAGCAGAGTGAAGCCAAAGAAATCCTACCAGGGTAGGTAGCAGGTGGTGTCTCAAACAGTATCAGTCTTAATAGAGGCTGACAGATACAATCATAGAAACTAGGGACAGGAAGGGATTTATTAGTACTAACCCAAGATGAAAGAAATTAATGGAATTTAGTTGACTATGATCTTATGGTAAGTTAACAATGTGAAGTAGCTGCAACAAGGGGAAAAGGCCTCCAAAACTGGGACTGTCTTTAAGGAGACCAAGCTTCCAGAAGGAAATTATAATCTTGGAATGAATTCTTGATGTCCAGGCTAGCCTTGGACAGTGTGTGGGGTGCTGAGTACTACATTTGGAGGAAACTTTTGGCACACAGCACTCCTAAAAGAGTAGCCAGGACAGTAAAGGAACTCAAAACCAACTTGATTTCCTCCTTCACATAATCAATGTGAAGTATCTATGTCAGAAATTTCATGGATATCAGAATTAGGGACTCAATATATGGATCCATTATTATAAGACTAAAATTGGTCCCTGGCTATTTAACTGGATCAGATGGGATTTGAGGAAAGAAGAGCTCAGTGTTAAGAACTTAGGCTTGACTTCTAAAGACCTTTCAATCCTGGTTGACCACTTGCATTGTCTTTGGGTAAGTCATTTAGTATCTCTGAGCCTTGATTTTCTCTCCTGATAATAGGTAACCGAATAGTGATATTTTAAAGTTGAATTAGAATGCTGTATATAGTCAGTGCTCAATAAATAGAAACTGTTAATTCTATGAAGGAATTTAATGGAGGAGGGATGAAAGTTCTCTCAAAAATGTCAACGAATAGTCTGGAATGAAATTGTTTACTTATTCTTTGTGACCTTAAAGGGTAGCACTAGGCCAAGTAGATAAGTTACATGGAAATGAGTAGAACTGAAGAATTATCAAAAAAATGAAACAATCATCAGTTTAATAGTGCAATACCAGTTGTTTGGGGTTTTTTTTCCCCTGATTGTAGAATACCTGTATTTTACTGAGCCACATCTGTTTCAGAATCAAAGTCCAATTCCTTCCTTTCTCTCTCTCCCTTTTTAAAGGTTGTTAAGAATTTGTTATTTGTAGCCAAAGTCTTATATTTACTGGAACCTGATTCTGAGGATAAGCAAGGTGAGATAAAAGAAGACACGGAAGAACAATTAGCTTTAGGAGATGGTGTAGCCAGAGAGAAAATAAAAAAACGCAAGTCCTGTGCAGATGAGAAGATGGACTCTGACAAAGAAGAGAACGAGGAGGCAAAGGAAGAGCACAGCAAGCCAGCCACACTGCTGTGGTTGATCCAAAAGTTGTCCCGGATCGCAAAACTAGAAGCAGCCTACTCACCTAGAAACCCCTTAAAGGTGCGATGAATGTACACTAATCCCTGAAAGTAGTCATTTTTGTTTTTTAAGTATTTCAGTAGTATTAGTAATTCCTCCAGGTTTCTAGAAACTTCAACCCAAAACTGCAGCAAGAATATCTGCCCCCAAAGACACCTTGTTTTCTGAATTAACTAATAAAGAAACACTTCAAATAACAATGAATGATCTGTACTTTCAGAGAACATGCATCTTTAAGTTTCTTGGAGCTGTAGCAATGGATCTTGGAATAGACAAGGTGAAGCCGTATCTCCCAGTGATCATAGCTCCTTTGTTCCGAGAACTGAACAGCACCTATTCAGACCAGGGTAATTGCAGCCTGTTTTCTGAATACTTGTACATTAGCAGTCCTCACTTCTCTCCTGAATGCTTCCTTTTTTTCTATCCTCATTCCCTGCCAGAGTTTAGGAAAACTTGCTAGGTATCAAAACAATAGCAAACAAATAACACATATTTCTGTTATACGTGACTGCCTTCTGTGTGCTTTCTCATATCTAAGAATGAATGTTTCTCTCCTAAAATATGGTTTACTCCTAAGCATAGATTAAATATTCAAAGAAAACTATAAATGAGGTTGTTCTAAACCCCATAGTGCTATGGACAATAACGAACAATAAAATGTCATGATATTCTCTTATTGTAAACTATAAGGCAAAAGTATGAAATAATTTTAAGAATATGTTTATTTTTACCATTTTTCATTTTCCTTGCCTGGGCATTTATTTGTACATTTCCCTCACTGATCCTAAAGTCTCTTTTGATAATAGTAAAAGAGGGAATGGGGGTTGGAAAGAGAGAAGGTAAAGTAGATATTAAGTTTTAAAATAAATCAAAGTGATTATCAAGGCAGGAACTGTTTTAGTATTACAACTTTGAGAACATTTCCTTCCTCTCAGAGAAGGCAATGGTTAAGGCCAGGTCTGCTTTGGTTCTCATTCTCGGCATTTATTGAGCATTTGATATTTGCCAGGTACTGGGGGTTCAGCAGTGGAAAAGACCTAGTCCCTATCTTCAAGAAATTTGTAATCTAGAACAGCTGTCCTGAAATTGAATGCAAAAATATGTGGGTTTCTGGATTTGGGAGACAGAAGGCAGGGAAGAGTGGGAAAGCAAAGATTTTTTTCAATTTTTCAGGAATCTTAACCTCCAACCCCTCCCCCCCCAAAAAAAAAGCTGTGGCCAGAGCTAAGCATCTGTGACCCATGAATTAGAGAGGGCCTAGAGAAATACACTTACCTTTCCTGTCTGCAGAGTTGAGCAGGTTCATAAAGTAAGCCAAAATGTTTCTGTTAGCTTCTCAAATTAGTGTCTTCTGAGCCAAGATTCCACTGGAAAGTGAGCTTCGTGATCTGTGATCTCTTGGTGCGCGCCCCCCCCCCCCCCAATGAATGGTGGTGGCTGGGAGTGTCACGCCCAACACTTCCATTTTTACCCTCTCAAAACCGTAGAGGCTTGTTTTAGATCAGTGTTTAATGTTCAGGTAATAAAAGTGATAATGCCACAGGAGTTCTGTTTTGCATGATCTTGATTTTATAGATGTTAAATGTGTCCTTTCCTACATGACTA
Source organism: Hyaena hyaena (assembly GCF_003009895.1). Lineage (NCBI taxonomy): Eukaryota > Metazoa > Chordata > Mammalia > Carnivora > Hyaenidae > Hyaena > Hyaena hyaena. The sequence goes on along the minus strand of NW_024080893.1, from coordinate 104,527 downwards.
ATTATTACTCTGTGTGTGATTAGATCCTCTGCTGAAGAATCTATCCCAGGAAATCATAGAATTACTCAAAAAGCTGGTTGGGCTTGAGAGCTTCTCCTTAGCCTTTGCCTCTGTACAGAAACAGGCTAATGAGAAAAGGGCACTCCGGAAAAAGAGGAAGGCTTTGGAGGTATGTTTGGTATTTGAAAATATAGTGTGTTCCTTTAGACTTAATAGATATTTTTAACTAGGGGTGTGTGCATGCATATGTGTCACATTTATCCAGGGAGGAAAGAGGAATTGGCTGTGTCTGAGAAGTGGGGAATTTATAGCTGGGGCTCCAGATTTTCTTTACTGGGAATGTGTTGCATGTGTGATATTTAAAGGTGAACAAAAGTGGCCCATTTCTGCATTTGGTTTTTATTTGTTTAATATTTACTTTTAAAGTAATATAAAATTTTCTTTTCTTTTTTCAAGTTCGTAACTAATCCTGATATTGCTGCCAAGAAAAAGCTGAAGAAACACAAAAATAAAAGTGAAGCCAAGAAGAGAAAGATCGAGTTCCTGCGTCCAGGCTATAAGGCCAAGAGACAAAAGAGCCACAGCCTGAAAGATTTAGCAATATTGGAGTGATGTGCTCCTCTGCTGATAAAGTATCTCCATTTACCCCAAAGCCTGAACTTCCCAATATATCTGCTGGTTCGAAATCACAGCAGATTTTATTAACTTAAATTAAAACGGCATAGATTGTGTATTATACAGTATAATATAATCATGCTCATATTTTTTTAATTAAAACATTTCATAATATTACTATATCTTCCATGTCTAAAACAAAAAAAGCTTACAATTTTTTTTAAAAAAACACACTTTAAAATAAGACAGAATACAGAAGTTACAAATAAATCAAATAATTTGCAATACTTTTATGGAGAAAAATGACAAAATCTTATCAAAAGGCACTAAAAGAAAGATATGCACAAATGGAGGAATAACCATGTTCATGGATAGGAAGATTGAGTATCATAAGATGCTAGTTCTTCCCAAGTTGGATCCCATTGGTTAAAGGTATATTTGTGTAAAATCCCAAGAGTTCTTCATATTATCATAACAAGCAGATTTTAAAATTTATATAGAAGATGTGCTGAACATAGCCATGATGCTCTTAAAAGGGATAATATGGTGAAGACTTTTCCCTGTCAGAAATCAAAAAAAGTGCTGTCTGTAGTGAATGTGATAAATTCTACAAAATTTAGGAATTTTCTGCTTGACAAGATAGAACTGGGATATGGTATGTAGCATATACTGATAGTGGATTTAGTAGAACCCAGGATGTAATGAGTAACTATGAATCAACAAAGATAATCCAGTAGAAAAAGTGTCAGGACAGAAATAGTCATTGCACAGAAGAGAAATATTAGCTGTACCAGTTCTTAAATATTAAACATACTTATGTCTCAAATTAATAATTAGGAAATGCAAATTAACATCAGAAGTAAAATTCCATTGAGCCCTTTAGATTGATAAAGTTGATAGTACCAAATGTTGGCAAGCTTCGTGGAGCAAAGGGAACTCTTATAAACTACTTTGGAAAACAGTCTGGCATCGTCTTGTTCACCCATATGGTATTAATGGTATCTCTGTCTCACTCTACACTTGATGTGGAAATAATATTCTTTAGTAATATTTGGAAGGGAGCAGAGGGAAGAAGAATCCATCCTATGTGCCAGGCACTTTGTTAACATTTTATTTAGTCTTCATAGTGTTGCTGAAAGCTTCCTAAAAATTGGTTCCTATTTTACAGATGAAAAAACTGAGAGGTTAAATAATTTACCTAAGGGTAATACAGGTTGCAGGATTCATACCCAGGATTGAAAGCCTCTGATCTTTATCATTTCTAAAGTCAGAATATAGCATAAGGCACAGAAATCAAATGTTCAAACATTCTTGAACTTGAGCATCTGTGTTTTGATGTGGTTTGTCTCAAACAGGAGTTCTCAACGGGTTTGTAATGTGCCAAAAGCATAAACATGGTGCATCACAGAAGGCTGATTTCAATTAATTCTAAGTGATTTAGAATGCATGTACTGCTTTCATAAAAAAAAAATTTTTTTTAAATCATAAGTTAACACTAAGGCAGAAATCAGAACAAACACCTCATGGATACTGAGCACAATTTAGTATTTATTCAGTGCCTACTATGTGTCAATGCACCACACTACATGCAAGGGATACTAACAGTAAATAAGATATGGTCCCTTGGGGGCGCCTGGGTGGCTCAGTCAGTTAAGCGTCCAACTTTGGCTCAGGTCATGATCTCACGGTTCGTGGGTTTGAGCCCCGCATTGGGCTCTGTGCTGACAGCTAGCTCAGAGCCTGGATCTTGTCTTCAGATTCTGTGTCTCCCTCTCTCTCTGACCCTACCCTGCTCATGCTGTCTCTGTATCTCTCAAAAATAAATAAAACACTAAAAAACATTAAAAAAAAAAAAAAGATATGGTCCCTTGGAGCACCTGGGTGGCACAGTTGATTAAGTCTGACTTCAGTTCAGGTGATGATTTCACGTTTCATGAGTCCAAGTCCTACATCAGGCTCTGCTGTCAGTGCAGAGCCTGCATCGGATCCTGTCTCCCTCTCTCTCTGTCCCTCCTTGTTCATTCTCTCTCAAAACTAAACATTAAAATATTAAAAAGATACAGTCCAGTCCCTACCCTCAACTTAAAGTACATCTCAGGTATTCTAATAACAAAATTCACCACTCTCAATTTTTTTTTTAATGTGAACACATGACACAGCATAACTACCAACCATAGTTATAAAATAGAATATTAGAGCTAAAAGAAACCTTTGATATGGTTTGTCCAAGTCTCTTGTTTTTTAAGAAAAAAACTAAAGGAATGGCCATTTGTGCCTAGAATTCATGTGTTCTGATTTTAAGTTTGGTGCTTTTCCCATTTTCAATCTTCTCCAAAACAATATTCAGATTTTTATAAATATCATTCAAACGCCTATAACTTGCCTGTATAGTTGTTTCCTGCTAGACAAGGACTTCATAATTTATACCATATTAAAGTAAGTGTATGCTCTTTTTACCCCATTCTATTCTTCGTGGTAAAACAGATCAGGATCATCCAAATGTTTGCCTTTGCTACTACTTCATGCACATTCAGTATTCAAGATGGCAAGAGCTACGTGCTGGGCAGCATCTGCCTGCCAGGGTGTCTCTACCCCCACTTATATTCTCAGTGTTCCTAGAGTGCTGGCAGGAGGTGTACCTTACCACTTAGGTATAAACTCAGCACCAGACATGTGCCACTGACCAGAAGGGAACCAAGTATAGGTGACAGAGATAGTATTTTCTTAGTTGACAAGCATATACCTACTGTTTCAACCATGCACATATTCTGAGGTGCAGTAATATGCCAGGTACCACACTGGATTCTAAGTATATAAATACAAAATAGTCTGCATATACAGAGTGATTTAGAAACTATGAAACAATGTTAATTACATGCTCAGTGAGTAATATTAGATGTAGCACTGAGAACATTTGAGCCTGAAAGATCTCCAGAAAAGACTTCAGAGACCAAATTAAGAGTAGGTGCTGGGGAATAAGTAAAAAATAAAAATTAAAAGTCCCACAGGTGAAAAGAAAGGCACATTCATTTGATCTGAATGACCAAAATTATGAAGGAAAGAGGCTAGGGTCCAACACCTGGAAAGACTGTGGCAGGAACAGGAAATGGACCACTGGTGTTCCCAAGAGCACTAGTGAGGGGCATCAGGTTTTTTAAATGCTAGTTGTCCCATTTAAAGATTCCCCCTAGTTTTAGTAAATACAAAGGCTATATTTACTTCTGTCACCACTGTAGCCAATCCTGTAGCGGACTGGATAGTATGAAAAGTTACTCTGAACATAACTTTTTGATAGCCTAGCAGTAAGTCTAGTTTTTAAAACCAAGAATGCTTAATTTCTCCCTGTACAACCACTAATTTTTTTACTTTTCACCAAATTTACATGTCCGGTACAGACAGATAAAGGAAATGAAAGACAGTAAAGACATCTTTTACAATGCTTCTTAAAATAGATTTTTTAAAAATTCTCCTTTAAAATGTTGTGGATTCCATCAAATATAACCATATTTAGGAGTGTTTTTACTACCTCTACTAATATAGACAAATTTACAGATATTATTTTAAATGTATTGTGTCAAGTACAATTAGCCTATTTATTTAAGCAGCTATGGTTGTCTCTTGCCAGTGTTGACATTTTTAGGAATTAATGTAGTTTATAGGACAAGCTTCTGACCCTGAAATCTCACTTTGAGTCCTGTTTCCACCTCACTAGCAGGTGATCCCGAGCAAGCCAACTCATCAGAACCTTGGGTCCATGTCCATAAAATGAAGACATTACAACCTGTCCTACCTGTATCATGGGGTTCCTATACATATAATTTTTCCAACAACTATAAAGTACTATAAAATGACAACTACAGAGGTCAGTGAAGTTAGCCACCAAAATAATTATTTCGGCTTCATACCTATAACCAAAAGCTTTTAAACAAAACAGGTTAAATAAAGCAGTCATTGAGCAAATAAGATCTATTAACTCACACTATGTTCCTAGTCTATTGAATCTAATCTCTGGAAAAAAAATTCATTTATGGGGAAATATCTGAGTTAAGATATTTATTAGTGTTTATACAAACAAGATGCAACCACTGATTCAAAAATAGGAGGGTGTTTTCCTCAATGAGAATACATTCTTTAATAGGACTCTATTTGAATAAGAATTCCATACAAATAGAATATATACTTAACACAAGAAAGCAAGGAAGGATTTTACATTACACACAACAGACATTCAGTTGGTTCAATAATGGTGAGCTACCCTTCCAACTGAACACGTTATATTTATTACAAATATTGCAGTCAGTTCGGTATATGCCAACAATCACAGAGTTTAACATTTAGTAGCATGAAACTTAACTGGTTCCAAAGGGATACGTGATGTAGTCTTCATTTCAGAGGAACAGAAGTGACTGAACTATTGTCTGCTCTTTAATGTTTCCACTAACCTGTGAAGAGAATGAACAGTTTCGTAAAATTAACCTAAAACTTTCAGGTATAAAACATGATCATTTATAGTAAGTTTTATACTGGAAGTGGATTCTAAAGCACTTTAAATGAAGGCTAAAATAGTTATATCAGAAGAAGGAGTTATGGACTCCATTTCCATGAGGGCCTCTTAGCTTTTACTTTTGTCTATGCTCCAAATGAATAATCAAAAAATTTCAAATATCTGCTTGCCAGGCTGTAACTACTGCAGCAAGGCCAAATGTGGATAATTCAGAGCTGGAAACTAGTCTCTCCTCATGGAGCTGAAAATCTAATGAGCAGATGCACAAATCAATTACATGACAGTGTTAACTACTACATCACTGGTCTGTGACAAGGAGATCTGTGTGTGCGGTAAGACAGTGGGCATGGAGATGTGCAAGGAAAGGTTCTTGAAAAGAAGACAGTCTTAACCCAAGTCTTAAAGGATAAGGAACTGGAGGATGAAGTAAAGGAGAAAAAGCTAAAAAAAAAAAAAAATGGCACAGGGTTGGCTTATCTAACTATAATCAAGGGGTGTGGTTAAAATAAAAGCCAATGCATATGAAGACCAGTGGAAGAAAAGGCTGGAGGAACTTAGTATGATGTGTTGCTAACTAATCCGAATTTTGTCCTTAAGACTAAACGGAAATCACACATTTGCACAGCTGCACACAGAAACAAATGCACAGATTACTTCTAGAAACATGATACTTCACCATTCCATTGCCTCATCAAGGCCAGTGCCTTTGGTTGCTGAAGTTTTGAATATTTGCCATTTTCTGTCCTTCAACGCAGGTAACCCAAGTGAATTTGCCATCTCTGAGGGAGTCATGGCCTGTTCCATGTCCTGCTTATTTGCAAACACCACTAAAATGGCTTTTCTCAGCTCTTCTTCCTAAATAAAATAGAAGGTATTTAATTTTTTCTAATCAAATTGCTCCCTTCAGTTTGGGGGAAAATGCCAACAAATACACTATTTTAAAAATTATTTCCTAATTATGACTATATAATGTTCATCATAAATTATCTCCAATAATAGAGAAGTATGAAGAAAAGAAGCTTCATCCATAATCCTACCTTCCAAACATGATCACTTTTAACATTCTGGGTATTCTCTATTACTTTATAATTTAGATACTTATAGTTTATTTAGTAAATACATTTACACATTTAAGATCAATACATTTACACACAGTTCTTTACCCTGCTCTAAAAAATAAACATTTGGGGGACTGGGTAGCTCAGTCTGTTAAGTGTCTAACTTTGGCTCAGATCATCATCTCACAGTTCGTGAGTCGAGCCTCACATCAGGCTCTATGCTGACAGCTGGGCGCCTAGACCTTGCTTCCGAATCTGTGTCTCCTCTCTCTGCCCATCCCCTCCTTGCGCACTCTCTCTCTCTCAATAATAAATAAATATTTTTAAAAATTGAAAATAAAATAAACATTAAATAATTTTTAAAAATTGAAAAAATAAAGATTAAATATTTTTCAAAACAATCAAAAATTTTTCAAAAAAAAAACATTTAATGGGGCGCCTGAGTGGCGTCCAACTTCACCTCAGGTCATGATCTTGCAGTTCATTTGTTTGAGCCCCACATCAAGTCTCTCTGCTGTCAGTGCAGAACCTGCTTAGGATCTCGTGTCTCCCTCTTTCTCTGCCCCTCTCCCGCGTGCTAATGTGTGCACTCACTCTCAAAAACAAACATTAAAAAATATTTAAAAACTTTTAAAAACAAAAAAATGCAATGGTTAAATATACTCTGCACTACGAATGCATGCACCATAAACTATGTAACTGTTCTCCAGAGATTCTTACTAGATTCTTTTTACCAGACTAATATAGAAACCTAAGGGATGCAGTCGTTACACAGAAATCTTTTTCTTTATCAAATTCTCTAAAAATAGAGTAAGAGTTTGAATTTTTTAGGCTCTTATTATATGTATTAATAAGCTGCTTTCCAGGAAGGTTTTTAACAATTTAGACCCCCACCAACAGTGTATGATAGTACCATTCTTCAGTGCAGCACTGGAAGAATTAGAAATATGTATATATGTCTATTTTTCCAAACACAGCATCTCATTAAATGCTTATTACCAGAGTATAAGAAATACAAACATTAGAATATAGTTTTCTCCTGTGCACTGTGGGCTCATGCCTTTTGTTCAGTTTTCTGCTTATTTGCAAAAGGTCTTGATAGGATTAAGAACATGCATCCTTAGTTGCTGGTTGTAAAACTATGTCCTGGTTCCCTGCTTTACCGTAAGTTGTATTTGTGAGGTTTTTGTTTGTATTAATATAATTAAATCTATCTTTTCTTTGGTAACTCCTTCTAATCCTTTGATTTAGAAGGACCTTCCCTATCCAGATATTTTAAACATATTCATGTACATATTCTTGGAGTTAACTTCCATTCTTTACATTTCATTCTTCACTCCATTTAGAATTTATTTTTGCATACAAAAATGGGAAAACTTAAACTGACTTATATGTCTGTAAGTTTTAATGTAATAGAAAACAGACCTGACTCATATTCTATGTGTACTCTACATTATATATATTGATTGAAACAATTAAGTTACCTCCTAAAAAATTAATATGATTTTTTACTCTTTCTCATGATCATACCAGTCAAATTCTAATATCACAAGTAACAATGCAGCACAAGAATTATAAACTGAAGTTAATAATCCATTTCTTTTATTCAATACTTTATATGATAAAAATCAATTATACCATGTGAATTACATCTGAACAAAGCTTTTTTAAAAATCCATTATACTAAAAGCAGTTAAAATGCTCCCTTAAAATTCCTTATACTTGAATTTGGTCTAAGAAACTTTTTTTGATAAATACGATGCCATGTTGTGAAAAAAATTAAGCAAAAGTTTAAAAACTATTAGGTCTCCACTTTGTAACTCAGAAGCCATTAAGTCAGTAATCAAGAAATCAGAAGTCCAAAGCATTCTGAGAACACTTCTACCTAGGTAATCAAATGGCCTAGAACTTAAACAATGATTGCATAATTCAGAATCATAGTTTTGATAGGAAAAGGAAAAAGCATCTAATTTTCTCAAGCATAAGGCAATTTCATTATTACTTAAATTAACCATTAGTACATTTGAAAAGCTTATTTAGCAAATGGAGATTTTTTTGAACTTTTGATTACTTAATACAGCCTCTGAATTCAGCTAGCCAATAAATTTATTCTATAAACTTCAGTGAATACAATGTACTGAGTTTTTAGTAAGTGTTATACATTGTTCTGAACATCAGGGATTATATTAAGGTAAACTCAAAGAACTTACATTTTAGAATGGGAGATTTATAGAAGTAAACAAATATATTTTAAAATAATAGAAAGAGGGGCACCTGGGTGGCTGAGTCGGTTAAGTGTCCCACTCTTGGTTTCAGCTCTGGTCATGATCCCAGCGTCATGGGATCAAGCTGCATGTTGGACTCTGCACTGTGTGTGGAGCCTGCTTAAGAGTCTCTCTTTCTCCCCCTCTGCCCCTCTCCCCAACTCATGCTCTCTATCTATAGAATAAAAAATTTAAAAAGAAGAACAGATTTTAATATAAATTAAATTAAATTACAGAAAGAAACAGTAAGTGGTACAAAAAATAAAGTAGGATAAGGTGTTAGAAAATAACTGAGCCTCCTCTCTGGAGCAGAAACAGGAGATAAAACACGTCAAGAAGGTAGCCATGCAGATTTGGAGGAAGAGCACTACAAGCAGAAAGATGAACAAGTGCAAAGAGCCCTCAACCAAGTGTCCAGTGTACAGACTCAGTGTATCCAAAGAACAGAAAGGTCAGTAGGACTGAAGCACTGGAAACACAGCCAAGAGTAAAAAACAATAAAGCCGGAAGAGATAAACAAGGGTCAAAGTTGTGCCAGAAACCCACAGATTCTAAAACAAACAAATATGCTTATTATGTATATACTTATCTGCTTCTCTAAGCTAATTTATACAATTAAAAATAATTTACACAACTAGAAATATAACATTTTATAAAAAGCACTTGATAAAAGTAACTCAAAATAGTTCTTCCATTTAGAAAAAGTTCAGGTCTGAGCTTCCTAGAAATCAAGGAATCTAGTTTAAAGGAAGTTACAAGGCTGGATTCTTTGGTTTTTTGTTTGTTTTTGGTCTCCATCCCTCTTCCCAGTAGAATCTCTGGAATATGAAATAATTTGCATAAAAGAAAATGATACTAAAGGCATGAGGGGAAAAAGTAGGGATTCTTGCATGTCGTAACAATGAGAACAGCAAGCAAACATAAGAGATTTCCCCGCGTTTGAATAAAGTTGTCTTACCTCCAACATGGCAACTAACTCTGACTTGGAAATGCCAATTCGGTCTCGGTCACAACTGTCTACTACATAAATGACTGCATCTGTGTTTGAATAATAACATCTCCAGTATGGCCTAAAGAAAATTCAGAAAGGGAGAATATATTATTATTTGAAAGAAAAAGAACCTGCTGTTAATTTATGTGCTAGGACTTGGCAATGATGGGGGGTGGGGGACTTACCTGCCACGTTAGAATCAATGCCATAATGATTCAGTTTCTGATGGATATGTACATATCCTTCAGATGGGATGGGGGTGGAATGATAAACATTAAATCACAGGATCAAGGAGTTTCAGAATTTAAGCTAAGAGAAGACATTTATAATCAATCTATATCACTAAATGTACTAAGATAAAGTTATACACAGACCTTACTGATACATCTTATAAATTTTTAACTAGGAACTCCTTAAGGAATGGGTTCTTAAAAAAACTTTTAATATGATTTTATATAACAGACATTAAATTGATTACTAAAGACTTCATGAAGTAGAAATGGCTAAAATTAGAGAGGGACTCAAAAGTGGTTCAAAAACGGGTTGCCTGAGTGGCTCAGTTGGTTAGGTGTCTGACTTTGTCTCAGGTCATAATCTCGCGGTTTATGGGTTGGAGCCCAGCATCGGGCTCTGTGATGACAGTTCAGAGCCTGGAGTCTCTTTCAGATTCTGTGTCTCCCTCTCTCTGCCCCTCCCCTGCTCATGCTCGGTCTCTGTCTCAAAAATAAACATTGAAAAAACAATTTTAAGTGGTTCAAAAAATAAAACAAGTTAGGGCCGCCTGGGTAGCCCATTTGGTTGGGTGTCTGACTCTTGATTTTGGCTCAGATCATCATCTCACGGTTCCCAGGATTGAGCCCCCGCATCAGGTTCTGCAATGACTGCACAGAGCCTGCTTGGGGTTTTCTCTCCCCCTCTCTCCTTGCCTCTCCCTCACTTGCACTCTCCCTCTCTCTCTAAATAAACTTTTAAAAAAATAAATAAATAAAATAAGTAAAAAGGCAGCAGGATATTTGGAGACTGTACTACTTGGGTTTTAAGATGCCAGGCACCACAGTGAGCAATCACTAACAGTCACCAAGCATTCATAGTTGCCATGCTACTCACAGAATGCTAGGCAGGAGACCCGAGTTCCAGAAGGCATCTATGTTCACATTAACCCTAAATGGTGGGCTAAAAGGTATTTTTTATAAAATCCAAAACAGTGTGCCTTACTGACAAAGTGACTGACAAGAACTAAATGGAGGATTTTTATTTAAAAACTACCCAAGTAATTAGGTCTTGGGATTTCCCTGAAGATTTTTTTCATTTAGGTGGTATCTGGAAAATTGGCTTCCTTAAAGTTTAATTCAACTGAGAAAATAGGAAGTTCTTCCTCATCTTAAACTAGGTGGCTCTCATTTAAATTACAATAGAAGACATATTTGGGTTTACTGCTCTTCACCCTTAAAGGGCCAATAAATACTCAATACTACAAAGTAATCTGGTCTTTATACCATACCTGATACTTGTCTGTCCTCCCAAATCCCAGACTTGGAATTTAAGGTTTTTGTATGTTACTGTCTCAACATTAAATCCAATAGCTAGAAGAGAAAACAAAATCAGTAGTATATGTAGACTAATGCATTCTACCTTCAAAGTACCCAATCTAATTGCATCTTAGCAATTAACGAATTACCACTGACTCACACTATTGGTTGAAATATTATTCCAATATAAAACACTTGTGCTACACAGACACACAGATGCGCGCGCACACACACACACACACCAATTAGCAAGATCAGCACCACTTTCAGGTTATATAAGAATCCCCAGTTACCTCTGCAAATACAGAATTTTTAGCTCAGTGTGAATCCTACTATGTTAAACTCCCTATATAATACAATCCTGGCATACAAAAGTGTTCAGAAAGTTATGCTTAGAAAGAACAGATGTAGATGTATTACAAAAAAAATGGAATTTTGAAAGGTAGCAAATACACAGGGAATAAAAACAAGACAGCAAACATTTTAAACTTCAGTGGTTAAGGATTCAGCAAAAGCTGTATACCACTTTATAGAACCTGGGATCTCTAAGGGTGGCAATCTCACAGACTCTGCAGACTTTCTCAGGAGCTCATGTGTAATAAGGCCACGGCTGGATGCTCAGAGGGGAGGTGTCTCATCTCTTTTCCCTGCCATCCTTTTTAGGTGGAGGTGTGGAACCATATGGCTAAGACAGGATACTACTATTTTCATTGAAAGGACTCTAAGGGAAGGTGGAGAGGATGGTGAAAAACTTAAATTAGTAAGATTTTATAAGCTTAAAACAAAGTAAAAAATGACTTATAGCTATAATTGGACAATTTTTGTTTTAAATTTAAGTCTATATTGGTGAATGATGCTAATCCCTATCACAACTAAAAAGTAACTATAATAAAGCTGAGTAGAAAATTAAAAAGCAAGCACATGATGTGTCCCTTATAATTAGGTAGGAGTGTAATCACCATCTTTACTTCAATTACAAACACATTTTATACGCAAAGTACAAGGGTGGGCTATAAAGCGTGGTCCCTCAAATGCAATCCACTGGGCTGTGTGCTCTGCAGGGACCACCAAGACTTAATCACTGCAGAGATGGGCGATTTTGAGAAGCAAAAATTAAGGGAATTGAAATTTACTGGAAGTGGCAAAAAGAAATCAGATGCCACAGGGTTTAAAAGGCTCTTCTTTCATAAAAGCTAGACTATTTTCCCTTTTAATCCGGAAATTTAAATACTACTGAATATAGAAATACTTTGCATGACAGTGATTTTAGAGGCATAATTTAAAATACTCTTGAGCAAACTGTACAAACTCTTAAACTTAGTTTAAATATATTAATCTTCTCTAAGTCAATTCAGGCCAACAAATAAAAAAAATATAACAGTTTTCTCATGTAGTCAAACGGGACTATTTGAGAATATTCCTCTAAGATATCAACAACTGATTTAACGTTGAGGTGTTTCTTCTCTTATTTTTAGGCACCAGATTAATTCAACAATCTCTTCAACTCAGATCTTTAAAAGCAATGAATTCCTTAAAAAAAACATATCTTAATTAAAATAGTAACAAATATTGGGGGGGGAGGGAAGCACCTCAGATGCAACAGTATCACTTAACATCTATATAATTCTTTAAAACAGGATTACAAAGTATTTTATATATTTCACTTATTCCCCCTTCAGAGTCAGTAGGTTTATTTATTATCTTCATTTTATCAATAAAGATACTCGCTCTCAATGAGATTAAGTGGCTTAACTCTATCCAACTTTAAAATTAGCTTTAAACAGAAAAACCCAGCCATGCACAGGGGTTTACAAATTGCCTCTAAATTTATGAAAAATGTTATTAATATTATTCCAACACTAGAAGTTTATAAAGCTTACTATATTAAAATTATCTTTTTGTATTAATTACTTATTCAGAAGTAAAGTTATGTTAGATGGAAAACAAAACCCCCTACAATTAGTATATCATACCAACACTTACTAGGAATCGTAGTAACGACTTCTCCAACCTGTAATCTGTACAAAATTGTAGTTTTTCCTGCTCCATCTAATCCCAAAATTAAAATCCTCATTTCCCGGGTTCCAAACAGACTAGAAAAAATACTTGAGAAAAAGCCACCTGAAAAAAATAATAAAAGAAAAAATGTATTCAATATCATTTTGTGAACTAGGTCCACAAAACATTTAATCTCAACCTTTTTAAGCTACACCAGAGGTGCCCGGATGGCTCAGTTGGCTAAGTGTCAGACTCTTGATTTCTGCTCAGGTCATGATCTCCGGTTCATCAGATCCACCTCCATGTGGTACTCCGCACTGGGCCTGGAGTCTCCTTAAGATTCTCTCCCTTTCCCACACCCTGTCCTCCACTTTCACAGGCTCTCCCTCAAGAAAAAATAATAATAAAGCTATACCAAATTAAGTAATACTGTAATATTTTCCTTGATTTATAAGTGCATAAGTTTGCTCCCAATGATATATATTATTCAGCATCAAACAAGTAATTACTGATTGTCACTATGTCCTAGATACTGTGTCAGGAAGGCACAGAAGATATATTCCAGAATAAGAGAAACAGGACTACCTTCCTCATGGAGCTCACTTTCTAACGATGAGAATATGGATACCTTACCATGCTCTCCTCGCAACCCCTAAACACCAAAAGACAAATTAGAATGACAGTGGGACAATGAGATCCTCAAGTGGGAAAAGCAATTATTATCATTGTACAGTAGCACCGTCATAACTACCTTCAATCACTGAGATTTCTCTTTAAGCAACAGAATTAGAAAAAGAAATTGAGACACAGAAGCCCAAAATAGCAAAACCTACTTTTGGCAGAAAACTCATTAAAAAAAATAATAAAGCTACATTCAATGATCTTGAAATATTTCCAGAAAGCTTCCTATACGCGAGGTATTGTGTAAGATAAAAGTACTTGTGAACAAAGTAGAATGGTAGTTACCAGATGCTGATGGAGTGGGGGAAATGGGAGAGATGTCAAGGGTACAAACTTTCCTTATTACTCCAGTACATTAACAATGTACTGTACACTTGAAATTTGCTAAGAGAGAAGATCTGGAAGTGTTCTCACCACACACAAAAAAGGTTAACTATGTGGAGGTGATAGATGTATTAATTAGCTTGACTGTGGTAATCATTTCACAATGTGTACATTATATACATATGAAAACATCATACTGTGCCCCTTAAATATATGCAATTTTGTCATTCATACCTCAAGAAACCTGGAAAAAATTAAAATTAAAAAAATTGTCCTTTGTCTCAACAGGACCTGCTGGTAACAGATTAAGGTGTTGATTCATCTGGAATCATTAAATAAATGGTGATTTAGAGTACTCTTTTTACAACCAAATAAAGAAGCTTTTTTAAGATACATTTTTTTCAAGGTGCCTGGATGGCTCAGTCACTTAAGCTGCCAACCTCGGCTCAGGTCATGATCTCACGGTTTGTGGGTTTGGGCCCTACATTGGGCTCTATGCTGACAGCTCAGAGCCTGGAGCCTGCTTCGGATTCTGTGTCTCCCTCTCTCTCTGACCCTCCCCTGCTCACGCTGTCTCTCTCTCTCTCCTAGAAATAAATAAATAAATAAAATAAAATACCTTTTTTCTTTAATGATTACCAGAAAAAAGCACTTTGGCCCTTCTCTGCCAAAAGCCATTAGAGAAGATTAAAAGATACATTAACAATATAAAAAAAGGTGAGAACGGAAGTGATGCCACACAATACACGGTTATTTGACAAAGAAATGGCACAATTAAGAGCTGCAAGTCTGTAAAAATAAAGACACCACAGGCAAGAGAACCTTGCGAAAGTGTAAGAGAAGGGGTGTGACTTGACAAAATCCATACCACCTTTTACACCTAAAACAAAACAAAACAAAGCAAAACAAAACAAAACCAGAAAATTGGTGCGCCTGGCTGGCTCAGTCCGTACAGTAGGCGACTCAATCTTGGGTTTGTAAGTTCCAGCCCCATCTTGAGTGTAGAAAAGTACTTAAAAATAAAATCCTTAAGGAAAAAAACTGAAGGGAGTTTTGGAGAAAAACAGGAAGGCGCCTGTGACATGCCAGGGCAGGAAGTAAATCCCCCAGAAAATCGCAGAGGAATTAAAGTAAGCCATGGAATGTGCATCCATCTGGAGAGATGTAAACCAGTTTAAAAAATCTGCACCTTCATTTGGGCTCCAGCGGGGAGGGAGGCTGACAATACAGTTCTCTCAATTAGTACTCCAGATATCGAGATTAAAATTTCACTCACTGACCAGTTATGACCAGTACCCTCCCCATTTCCTTCTCCACATTACTCTATTATCTACATGAAAAGCTGTTACAGCAAGCAGGCAAATAAGAAGTGGGCTATAAAATATAAAACATTATGAGCAACAATTCCCTTTAGATTTTTTAACCTGACGCAGTCCCAGCGACCAGGAAGAGAATCAAGCTTCTACTGTGGGCTCCTATCTTTCACGCAAGAAACCTCAGCGCACCTG
Source organism: Hyaena hyaena (assembly GCF_003009895.1). Lineage (NCBI taxonomy): Eukaryota > Metazoa > Chordata > Mammalia > Carnivora > Hyaenidae > Hyaena > Hyaena hyaena. The sequence continues at coordinate 89,055 of NW_024080893.1, read as the reverse complement.
CGACTGACAAGTTGCTAAGCTTCCCAAGACCAACTCTGACCCCCGAATCGAGCTGGGTCTGAAGGGGCAGGGAAAAGTTCACGGTCAGGGGAAAGGTCTCAGGGCCGGGTTCCCGGGCCACGGCGCCGGGCGAACCTGCGCCGCCCCTGCCGCCTAACCTTTCTGGGATAAAGGCAACAAGAGCGAGGGCACAGGCGAAAGCTCGAGGCAGGGTCCACCCCCACAGGCGAACAGACAAGGCGAGTTAAGTCCTCAACGACCTGCCCCTAAAAAGCAGGCTACTCCTGGCTTCCCAGGCCGGCCCCTCTCCTCCAGACCCCGGCCCTCAGCCGAAGCCCCTCGAGCGCGCTCGGGCGACCTCCTCAGATCCCTCACCCATGATGAACCGCCTGTCTGCCCTTGTCGCTGGTTAAAGGCAGGCCCCAGCCTCGGCAGCGACTCCTATTAGAGCCTCGACGCCGCCACCTCTGCAAGCCTCGGCCTCTGGCTCCGGCTCCGGCTCCCAGGCGGTTCCCTTGGAAGTCCGGTCCGCCAGCAACTTCCACGTCGGACTCCCGGCGGGGGCGGGAGCGACGGGCCGCTGCGACTACGCGCCAGGAACGGCGACCTGAGCGTCCGCGTCGTCGCTTTCGACAAAAGTCACAGGCGCGCAAGACGAAACCCAGAGGATAAAAAATATTCAAGGACCCCAAGTTTCTCCTGCTTCTATTTTCTTGTATTGAAAGGGCTTCCAAAAGGGAAATTCGAATTTTCCTTTTAAATTCTAACCCCCAAAAGTGGCGAATCTGCCGCCCAATAATTCGAGTTGGGCCTCGATGCAGCAGCCAGTCGACTGGTCGCAGGCTTCGGGTGCAGCGTGGCAGAAGTTGCAGGTCTTGAAGCGTCCTGCGGGGGCGAAGCACCTTTCCCTGGGTGCTTTCTCCCACACGGAAATAGGACTACGTAATAATAATAGGAAGAGCCCTGCGCCGCCAATGCGAAGTAGCCTTACACATGAGGTCGCTAACGAGTATTTTGGTGTCGCAGTGGTGCCCAGGGTCAACGTTAGACCCCTTCACTCCGTTCTTCCACCTAGTTCTGAGCACCTGACCACCTTTGTGGGATCAGCACTGTGGATGGGCTGCTTCAGATCACAAGGACTAATGACTTGTTCCCTCCAGGGGGCGGGCTGCTTCAGATCACAAGGACTAATGATTTGTTCCCTCCAGGGGGCGTCGATTGACAGTAATGCTGTTCTTGACAGACCATTATATTGGGAGAAAGGAAGCAATAGTTGGACGATGGGAAGAAGGGATACTCATAGACTAATTTTTCAAAAAAATTTTTTAATGTTTTATTTATTTCTAGGAGAGAGAGAGAGACAGCGTGAGCAGGGGAGGGTCAGAGAGAGAGGGAGTCACAGACAAACAGGCTCCAGGCTCTGAGCTGGCAGTCAGCACAGAGCCCGACGCGGGGCTCGAACCCACGAACTTCGAGATCATGACCCAAGCGAAAGTCGGACGCTTAACCGACTAAGCCACCCAGGCGCCCCTAGACTAATTTTTTTTTTAAAGGTTGAGTGTGTGTGTCTTAATTCGTAAAGATACACAGAAAAGTAAACCCATCCGTCGCTCCAATCCCACAGTTCTCCCTAGAAGTCACCATTGTAAACTCTATCTTGGGTCTCCTTCCAAATATAGTTTTTGCATATTATGCTTTTATTTATAATAGAGATTTCCATTCATCCAACGTAAGTTTATGGACTGACTTTTGTTTTTGATTTCAATTTTCAGACCTCTCCTGCTGCCCAGGCGTTGAACTAGACTTGACTGTTGCTCTGGCCTCCCCTCCCCACTTCTAAATTATAAATTCACAGAAATTTTCCAAGGAAAATTTGGTTTTTATCTTTGTTTTGTTGTTTTGAGAAGGGGACAGTTGAGTGACTCTTTATCTGAACACCTGGACCTTTTTAAGGCTGTGTGTTGTAAGCATTAGAAAGTGCCAGCTGTTGGACTTCAGAGGGCTGGGATTCCACTGACATTTCTCTCTTGTTCTTCATCCTCTTCCCCTCCCTGTCTTTGACAAGATTAGCTCCTGCCACTTGGCATGTCTTGACCGTCGCTACTTAAAATTTTGTCTATGTCAGATTTCCAGTATAATGCACATAGTTCTCTGAAAATACAAATTCCCTTTAAAGAAGAACTAAAAGGAAGGGCATTTGGGTGGCCCAGTTGGTTAAGCGTATGACTTTGAGCTGGTAATGATCTTTGAGTTCTTGAGTTCGAGCCTGGCATGGGGCTCTGTGCTGACAGCTCAGAGCCTGGAGCCTGCTTGGAATTCTGTGTCTCCCACTCTCTCTGCCCGTTCCCAGTGTATGCGCTCTCTCTCCCCCGTCTTCTCAAAAATAAACGTTTAAAAAAGAGAAACTAAAAGGAAATCTATGCTATAAACTTTATATTTGCAGTGTATATTCTGAACCAAATAAACAAATGAGACCTATATGAAGACACTGTGTGAACTGAAGGCTATCTACAAATTTAAAAGCATTGTTAATACTATTAGATGGCTTGTCAGCCTTTCATAATGTGTATTAAGCACCTAATTATAAATCATTATGGAAACAATAATAAGATAAAACCAAACAAAAGGGTAGTCTGGATGGCTCAGTGCATTAAGCATACCACTCTTGATTTTGGCTCAGGTCATGATGCCAGGATGGTGAGATTGACCCTCAGGTGAGGCTCAGTGCTAATAATAGCAAGTAGCCTGCTTGGTATTCTCTCTCCCTCTTTCTCACTCTCTCTCTCTCTTTCTTTCTCTCTCTGTCTGCCCCTCCCTCTCACTCTCAAAATAAATAAATATACTTAAGACAAAAACCTCTGCAACTGGATTAAAAACTTTATTTTTTACATTTACCCATTTAACTCTTTGTTAAGATTTTATCTCATTTCCTGGCTGCATCAAAAACTCTTCTCCATTCTCAGCAACCTTTGACCTAAAGAAAAACCCCAAAATATTAAGATGCTTCCTTTAAATTTTTTCTAATGTAGATTTAGGACAAAGAAAATAACTTTTCTGACCACTTACTGTGTTCAAGGCCTTATGCTATGCCTGTGACATAGTATAAAACAGTACCTACTCTCAAGTTCTAACTTTTAGAGACACTCATTAACTCGAGAGTGGTTAAGTCCAAAAATTTAAATAATTTCACAAAGTGCCATTGCAAATTTATAAATAACAAAGCCATAAACAGCCTAGAGAAACTTAGCTAATATTTATTGGTGATATCCCACTTCTACCTTCTCCTCCCTTCTCTCAATTGTCAATTCCTAAGACTAGAGCAATTCCTACTTTCATAGGAACACAATTTTCAATGTGTAAAGGTAAGGTGAAAAACAAGATAACAAAGCTACACTTTCTGTCTCTTTTCTGATACTAACTAAAGACACTCATAACATAGGAAAGATACTTATTTTTAGGGCAACATCATTTTTCCTTTTTCTTTTCTTTCTCTTTTTTTTCTTTTTTACAATGTTCTTTTTCAAAACGTAGTCATTCCTATTAATATTGACCTGGTAGTACAGTTCCTGCTTCCTAAAAAGAAATACTTGAGGAAGCAGAATTATAGCAGCATGTTAGAATTAAAGCTAAATATTTAGTTGTAAGTCCATGGAATTTTATTCTTCAGATAAGCACATAGAATTGACCTCACCTTTCAAGTCTTTGTTCAAATGTCATCCTATTTAAAACTGCAACCTACCCAACATCCTCCTTATCCTAATTTTTTTAAAAAGAATTTGACACTAAACATAATTCACTTATCTATTACGCCTATTATATTTTGTCTACTTCCTCTCACTGGAATGTAACATCTATGAATGCCAATATTTTTGTTTAGTTTGTTCACTGCTTTGTTCTTATACTTGGGCACTAAACATATTTGTTGAGAGAATTTGTTGAATTATAAAAATAAGTTTCTAAGACCCATGCCGTAAGCATTAGTTAAACATAAACATACTGTGCAATATTATTAAAGTTGTTTCCTAAAATAGTCATATCTGAACCACCTGTCATAGTTTGATAGAGGCCAAACTATCATATTCAAATAAGAAGGTTGTTGGGGCACTTGGCCAGTTCAGTCAACAGATTATCCAACTCTTGATCTCAGAGCTGTGAGTTCAAGCCCCACATTGGGTGTGGAGCCTACTTAAACAAACAAAAAAAAGTTGTCATATTGGAAAAGAAGCCACCAGGTGGTGGTATTGCTTCATACTAATTCTCCATAGAATGAGATCAATTGGTCCAATATATTAAAAGCTGATTGGACAATTTAATCCTTTTCAAATCTTATGGTCCGATAATAATTAAGTAAATTTTAAAATGTGAACGTTTTAAGGCAGTCCAAGCAAGCCATACAAGTTCAAAACTCCTTTGACTATAAAATCACAAGAGCAAATACATTCAGAATTTTAAAGCTAAAAGGAACCTCAATTCGTCAAAACCACCTCAATTATACATGAAGAATTAGAAACAACCTAAGAAACAGTCAGGACAGCAACCCTCATCATTTGACTTCCAGGCCTGGAGTAACTAAATTATGATACTTTCTGTAATTGAGCCATGATCTAAACATTTGGTAAACTGATTTTCAAACACATGACCATGACTCAAGAATCTGTAGTTTCCAAAGTTGGAAACTAAACATTTCTGCATGTTCCATTACCTACTAGAGGTTACATTGTTTTGCTCAGATCTTATTCTATGAAGCAGAAACCTATGAAATATAATAAGTTTATAATAAATACAAGTTTCAGGAGGGCTTGTCATACTGTGTCTTTATTTATTTATTTATTTATTTATTTATGTGTGTATTTATAATTGTATTTAAACTAAGGAGCATTTTGGGGTGTCTGGGTGGCTCAGTTAGGCATCTGACTCTCGATCTCAGCTCAGGTCTTGATCTCAGGGTTGTGAGTTCAAGCTGCACATTGGGCTTCACGCTGGGCATGGAGACTACTTAAAAAATAAAGATAAAAATAAATTAAGGAGCATTTTGAAATCATATCTAGGTGTGTGATTTTCACAAAGCAAAATACAGACTATATTTCAAATATTTCCTTTCAATGACATGTACTTTGCCAACATTGAAGAGTTTCTCTTTAAAGGTTTTTTCTTATTGAGATGTAATTCACATAAAATAAAATTCACAATTTTTTAAATGTTTGTTTATTTCAAGAGAGAATGCACACAAGTGAGGGAGGGGCAGAGAGAGGGGAAGAGAGGGAATCCCAAGCCAGTTCCGCACTGTCTGTGCAGAGCCCAGACAAACTTTTCTGAAATTAAGAGTCAGTCACTTAACTGATAAAGGCACTCAGGCAACCCTACAATTCAGTTTTTTAAATATTGTAATGTTTATTTATATTTTAGAGAGAGGGAGAGAAAGAGAGAGCATGAGCAGGGGAAGGGCAGAAAGAGAGGGGGACAGAGAATCTGAAGTGAGCTCTATGATAACAGCATAGAACCAGCCAGATGTGGTGCTCAAACTCAGACTGTGAGATCATGACTTGAGCTGAAGTCTGATGCTCAACCGACTGAGCCACCCAAGCACCCTTAAAATTCACAATTTTTAAGTGTACATTAAGTGACTTTTAGTATATTCACAAGGTTTGCAATGATCACTTAAATTTCAGAACATTTTCATCACCCCAAAGAAAACCTCTGTAACCATTAAGCAATAATAACTCCCCAGCTCACCCCTCCCCTAGCTTCTTATAACCTGTGATCCATTTTCTGTAGCTATGAATTTGCCTATTCTAGATTTTTATAAGTGGGAACATACAACATTTGTCCAATATTTGTCTCATTTTACTTAGCATGTTTTCAGGGTTCTTTCATGTTATAGCATTTATCAAATACTTCATTCCTTTCTATAGGTGAATAATATTCTCTTGTATATACCATGTTTTGTGTATTCACCAATTGATGGACATTTGGGTTGTCTTCACTTTTGGGCTATTTGAATAGTGGTGCTATGAACATTGTGTACAAGTTTTTGTGGGAATACATGTTTTCAGTTTTGTGGGGTATAAACCTAGGAATGGAATTGCTGAATCATATGGTAACTCTTATGTTTTACTTTTTTTTTCTATGTTTAACTTTTTGAGGAACTACCAAACTGTTTTCCAGCTGCATTGTTTGCTGAAGCTGTTTTCCACCATTTTACATTTTCATCAACAATGTTTGAGAGTTCTTACTTTTCACATACTCACCTACACTTATTTTCCATTTTTTTAATTCTAGCCATCCTAGTAAATGCAAAGTGGTATCTCATTGGGGTTTGTTTGTTTCTAAGTAGGCTCCATGCCCAGCGGGGGGCCCAACTTGGGGCTTAAACTCAGAACCCTGAGATCAAGATCTGAGACTGAGTTGGACACTTAACCGACTGAGTCACCCAGGCACTCCTCTCATTATGGTTTTGATTTTAACATTCCTGATGGCTGGAGCACCTGAGTGGCATCCGATTTGGCTCAGGTCATGATCTCACAGTTTATGAATTCAAGCCCTGCATTGGGCTCTGTGCTGACAGCTCGGAGTCTGGAGCCGGCTTCAAATTCTGTGTCTCCCTTGCTTTCTGTCCCTCCCCTGCTCGTGCTCTGTCTCTCTTTTTCTCAAAAATAAGTAAACATTAATAATTTTTTAAAAATATTCCTGATGACTAGTGATGTTGAGCACCTTTTCATGTGCTTATTGGCTATATTTTATTTAGAGAAATGTCTATTCAAATTCATTGCCTATTTTTTAATTGAGTTATTTGTCTTTTTATTGTTAAGGTGTAAAAGTGTTCTATATATGTTCTGAATGTTAGAACTTTATCCAATGTATAATTACAAATACCTCTCCAATTCTGTCAGTTGTCTTTTCACTTTGTTGATTGTGTCCTTTGATGCACAGCTTTTAATTTTGATGAAGTCTATCTTACCTATTTTTCTTTTGTAGCTTATTTTTCTTTTCTTTACTTTGCATGTCAAATCTAAGAAATCTACTGCCTAATCCAAACTCAAGAAGATTTACACCTATATTTTCTTCTAAAAGAAAAGTAAAATAAACACCCCCAAATCTGGTTCAGTCTTCCAACTTCACTATTCCTTTGCTCAGTGATCCAAATTCTATCCTGCCTTATAACCTCTGGTTATTACAGACTTGCTCCTTTTTCTGGCCCTTCATTGACCTCACCGTTCCCATTCTTCCTTTACTTCCTGCTCTTAGACAGTAGCCACTTAACTGATTCATCTTTTTCTCCCCACTCTCAAATACCCCTGAACATCATCATTTTGCATCTAATTAAAGTCTAGCATGTACTAGGTACTAATAAATGTTAACTGAATAAAACTCATGTAATTTCTCTATCATAAGCCTTTAAAACTCATTGCACAAAGATGTTTATAACTGTTGGTTACTTACTTTTACAGAAGACTGTGGGGCTCTTAAGGGCAAGGCCTTTCTTACTCTTCTATGTATCCCCAATGCTACCATGTTGGACATCAGTAAATGTTTGTTAAATTCATGAATGGATGAGGCCTGAGCTTCTTAACATGGTATTCAAAATTTTCCAGAATTCCATCCAACTTACTGTCTCTTTTCAGTTTAGGCAAAAATTGTAAATTTACATGGAGGGGAGGAGAGGACTCACTATTTCCAGGACCCTCGAGATTTTGGTTCTAAAGTGAAGTTTGCCACTATTATCAGGGAAGCCATCTACTGCTCTGTGGTTCAGATTCCTCTGCAAAATGAAGGATTGGACTAGATTAGAGCTTCTCAGACTTTAACATATATACAAGGCACCAAAAGATCTTGAACATGCAGGATCAGATTCTGATTCTGTGTTTCACCAGCTCCAAGGGAATGTTCATGCTGATGCTCCACAGACCAACCACCCTTCAAGTAATTATAAAATGTTGTCCTCTACAACCTTTTAATATCTTCTAGACATACCTTCTCCATGACTAGCACTGTATCATTTCGTATATTGCTTTTCCTCCCTGGGATGCTTTCTCCATTTATTTCCTCCTATATGACTCCAACCCCTATTTTCAGGATCTTACTCCAGGGCAAAGCTTTCTCTGACAGCTCTAGTGTCCCTACTCAATATTTTTTTTTTTACTCTATTAAAGTATCCAGGGCACCTGGGTGGTTCAGTTGGTTAAGCAACTCTTGATTTTGGCTAGGTCATGATTTCACCATTGGTGAGTTTGAGTCCTGCATTGTGCTGTCAGCATGGAGCCTGCTTGAGATTCTCTGTCTCCCTCTCTCTCTGTCCCTCTCCCACTCGTGTACATCTCTTTCTCCCTGTCCAAACAAATACACACTTAAAAATTATAAAATAAAAAAGAATCCATTATTGATGCTTGATGTTTGATCCATCATCTACAAATAATTATTGGTTAACATTGTATGTATGCAAGTACCCAGTTATATCCTTCTTTTTCTTTCCTACGAGACTTAACACAATGCCTCACATATAGGAAGTACTCAACAAATCATTGTTCAATGAATGAATGAATGAATGAATGACTCACCCTAGCATTACTACTCCAGAGAGAAATCAAATATTTTACCGTACTATACTGTTCTTTTCCAGAATATGGAGGAATGAGCCAATATGGAATTTCCCCAGTCAGCCTAAATGAGGCAGTTCAATCTAAACAACAATTTGATCTTTTTAAAAATAAATGATATTAAAATATCTAAAATGAGTTTATATTAAAATTCAAATTTCTCTCTTTAGTTTCTGAAACAATGAAATTTGCTGCCACGGTTTCTGTCCCAATTTCCAAAACTAAATACACATAATATATTATATGAGAAATATAATGAGAACTTGACATTATATAGAATAAAAGATTGGTCCTATAGAATGTGAATTGATTTTTATCATGATTTCAATAGGCTGGTTAAACAACCTGCTTTACACCCAATACCATGTTGCATATCAAACAAAGTAAACTTTCTGGTGAAAAACAAAGAATCCCTATTATTGATATAGAGAAGTTGCTTTAAAGTTAAAATAAGGAAGTTCTTTGAATATTGCCTAACTCACTATTGTGGGAAAAAAAGCTAGAAGCATTTCAGAACACAATACCCTGTTTTGCATTTCTATTAAAGTTTTTTTCTTAACTTGCAAAATTGTTTCATAAAGCAAATTTAACTCAAATATCAATTTATCATTTTTGACAAGAGAAAAGAGCTATATTGTATATTATCAAGTTTTTGACGAAATAAATGTTTGAGTTTTAAGTTGTCAGACTGTAAAACTTCTTGATAGACTGTGAAGTGACAGCTCCACAAATGTAAAGCACTTTAATCATTGTTATGCATAAGGTATAACATTTCTGCAAAATGCTGGAAAACATGAGCTAAGTGAGTACAACTAGTAAAAGTGCTGTATCACTTGAATGGAGATATTAGTCACAATGAGTCTTATTTTTAGTAGGTTTTAGTAATCTCAATCAGTGTGTTTTATTTCAGTTCCAAAGGATTTCCATTCTTAATTTAGTTTACCCACCTCTGATGGCAACTTCCCTTTACAAAATAAATAATAAAGTGAAAAGTCTCAGAAAGCATATTTTAATACTGATTTTTAATTATCTTTATTTTATTTAGTTCTCTAGCTCTGATAAAATACTTATGGGAAGAAGTTATTTTTAGTTCAGGCTTTGCAAAGCTCTCTGTCACCTCCCAATCTGAGTTCATCAAAATGAAGCAACACAGGATATACAATTGATGGAGACTACAAGGGCTAAGCAGGGTGTTTTGTTATTAAAAATTGTCATCTCCATAGAATCTGGAAGAACACTGGAGATCATTGGGGCCAGTCTCCTCATTTTGCAAGTGGAGACACTGTAGCCTTGATGTCACCCAACTCATTGGTGAGAGTCAGGCTTGAACTCTACTCCTTCTCTTCAATCCATGGCCCTTTCTACCTTTTTAAGTGACACATGGTAAAACTATGAATGGTAAGAGCATCAAGAAACACAGAGGTACAGAGTATAAGCAGGGGAAGAGCAGAAGAATAGAGAGAATCTTAAGCAGGCTCCACATCCTGAGCTGAAATCAAGAGTGCCACCCTTAACTAACTGAGCCACCTAGGAACCCCACATGTGCCTAAACTTAAAGCAAAAGCTAAATATGATTAAGCTTAGTGAGAAAGGCATGTCAAAAGCCAAGATAGGCCAAAAGACCTCGTATCAAAAAGCTAGCGAAGTTAGGAATGCAACAGAAAAGTTCTTCAAGGAAATGAAAAGTGTTACTCCAGTGAACACACAAATGATAAGAAAATGAAACAGCTTTGGGGCTCCTGGGTGGCTCAGGTCATAATCTCGTGGTTTGTGAGTTCAAGCCCCATGTTAGGCTCTGTGCTGACAACATGGACCCTGCTTTTGATTCTGTGTCTCCCTCTCTCTCTGCCCCTCCCACTTTCACACTGTCTCTGTCTCTGTCAAAAATAAATAAACATTGAAAAAATAAAGAAAGAAAAATGAAACAGTCTTATTGCTGATATGGAGAAAGTTTTAGTGGTCTGGATAGGTCAAACCAGCCACAACATTCCCTTAAACTAAAGCCTAATCCAGAGCAAGGCCCTAACTCTCTCCAATTCTTTTTTTTTCTTCTTTCTTTCTTTCTTTCTTTCTTTCTTTCTTTCTTTCTTTCTTTCTTTCTTTCACTATTTCCAATTCTATGAAGGCTGAGAGAGGTGAGGAAACTGCAGAGGGAATTTCACGCTAGAAGAGATTAGTTCAGAGATGCCTGGGTGACTCAGCCAGTTACATGGCTGACTCAATTTCGGCTCAGGTCATGAACTCTTGGTCTGAGAGTTCAAGTGCCACATCGGGCTCTGTGCTGACATCTTAGAGCTTGTTTGGGATTCTCTCTCTCCCTCTCTTTATTCCCCTCCTCAACTCCCATGTGTGTGTGCTCTCCTTCTCTCTCTCTCAAAATAAATTTTAAAAAAGAAGAAGAAAAGTTTAATTCATGGGGTTTAAGGAAAGGAGCTGTCTCACTAACATAAAATTACGAGGTGAATAGCAATGCCAATATAGAAGCTGAAACAAGTTACCCAGATCTAGCTAAGATCATTAATGAAAGTGACTACACTAAACAACAGATTTTCAGTGTAGACAAAACAGTCTTCTATTGAAAAAAGATGCTATCTAGGACTTTCATAGCTAAAGAGGAGAAGTTAATTCCTGGCTTCAATGTTTCAAAGGACAAGCTGACTCTCTCGTTAGGTGCTAGTGCAGTTGGTGATTTAGAGTTGAAACCAATGCTCATTTACCACTCTGAAAATCCAAGGGCCCTTAAGAATTATACTAGATCCTCTCTGTCTGTGTTCTATCAAGATCCAGATGACAGAACATCTGTTTACAGCATGGTTTTCTGAATATTTTAAACCCGCTCTTGAGGCCAACTGCTCAGAAAAAAAGATTCCTTTCAAAATATTACTGCTCATTGACAATGCTCCTGTTCAGCCAAGATCACTCATGGAAATGGACAATAAGATCAATATTGTTTTTATCCATGTTAACACAACATTTATTTTGTAGCCCATAAATCAAGTAATAACTTAGACTTTCAAGTCTTACTATTTAAGAAATATATTTTGCACGTCTATAGCTGCCATAGATAGTGATTCCTCTGATGGATCTGGGCAAAGTAAATTTAAAACCTTCTGGAAAGAATTAACCATTCTTGATGCCATTAAGAGCATTTACAATTCATGAGAAGAGGCCAAAATATCATTAACAGGAGTTTGGAAAAAGTTGATTCCAACTTTGGTGGATTATTTTGAAGGACTTAGGACTTCAGAGGAGAAAGTAACTGCAGATGTGGTGGAAACAGCAAAAGAACTAGAATTACAAGTGGAGCCTGAAGATGTGACTGAATTGCTGAAATCTCATGGTAAAACTTTAATGAATGAAGAGCTGCTTCTTATGGATGAGCAAAGAAAATGATTTCTTAAAATACAATCTACTCCTGATGAAAATGCCATGAAGATTGTTGACATTACAACAAAGGATTTAGAATATTACGTAAATTTAGTTCATACAGCTATGGCAAGATTTGAGAGGATCGATTCCAATTTTGAAAGAAGTTCTACTATGCATAAAATGCTATCAAACAGCATCACATGCTGCAGAGAAATCATTTGCTAATGGAAGAGTCAATTGATGTGATAAACTTAATTGTTGTCTTATTTTAAGAAATTGCCACAGACACCCCAGCTTTCTACAATCACCAGCTTGATCAGTCAGCAGCCATCAATATTAAGGCAAGCAGCAGCAAAAAGATTACAACTCACTGAAAGCTCGGAGGATGGTTAGCATTTTTTAACAGTAAAATATTTATTGATTAAGGTATATACAGTTGACTCTTGAACAACATGGGTTTGAACTTCACGGGTCCATTTATATGTGGATTTTTAAAATAAATACAGTACAGTACAGTAACATATTTTCTCTTCTTTGTGATTTTCTTTTCTTTTTAGATACTGAATTTTTTAAAATTTAAGTGCTCTCTATGTCCAATGTGGGGTTCAAACTCACAACCCTGAGATCAAGAGTTGTATGTTCTGCTGGCTGAGCCACCCAGGTGCCCCTCTTTGTTGTTTTCTTAGTAACATTTTCTTTTTTCTAGGTTGCTTTATTGTAAGAATACAGTATATACTGTTTATAACATTCAAGACATACATTAATGGACTGTTGTCAGTAAGGCTTCTGGTCAATGATAGACTATTAGAGAATTTTGGAGAAGTTAAACATGGATTTTGGACTGTATGGAGGGTGGTGCACCTAAACCCCACATTGTTTCTTTCAACTATACATTTTTATATACATAATGCTATTGCATGCTTAGTAGACTATAGTATAGTTAAACATAACTTGTATATGCACTGGGAAACCAAAACTTCATTTTACTTAGTTTGCTATGATATTTGCTTTATTGTGGTGATCTGGAACTGAACATGCAGTATCTATGAGGTGTGCCGGTATATGTATATTTCCTTAATATAGATGGTAGCATAATATTTACACTGTTCTGTATGTTTTTACACTTGATGTATCTCGACAAATATTCTATATCAATACACGTACATTTACCTTATTCTTTTTAAACAATGGTAAATTGTTCTATTGCAGAATAATAAACAGATGGAAATTCATTAACGTCAATAAATAGTGTTTCTTGGGCCCTATCCTGTATGTGTGACTAGAAGATTTCCAGCCCCCACCCTGCAAATCTCACAGATCTATCCTCTCAGCCTCCAAGCGATGAAGAGAGATATGGGTGAGCCTTCCAGTGCCATCAACAGAGAAGTTCATACCATACTATGCTTCACAACACAGGACAGAATGACATTTCTTCCCCTACCAAGTTCCACTAAAACTTTTGCATCAAAGCACCTTGTCCAGTTCTTGGCTTTGACATCATGCACAAGCCCTTCAAATCTGAGTGATAAACAATATGCAACACTCAAGAATGGCTTTCTTCTCCAGTAATTCCCTTGGAATGAGTCCTCCTATAAAGTTCCTGGGTCTTTCATGCAAACAGATCTCCAGTAGACCCTCTTCAGCTAAAGTCCAAATATTTCCAGTTGAATTCATTTAATGAAACTATATTCATTGGCTCAAGATGAGTCACACACGCCATCCCATCTGCACTGCTAAACACACACAATGAAGCACTCCTATAGATTCCTCTTGCTTCACGTGAGCCTTATTGGCATGCATGGTGAAAACGGACTTTTATAAATGGACATTAATTTTGACTTTTATTAATAGACTTCAAAACTGATGTTATTGTTGCCATTTACAACTGAGAAAGGCGAGAATAAGTATAACAGGTGGAAAAAAGTGAGTCTGGTGTTCAAGTGAGCAGATATTAACTGATTTTAAAGTCTTCTATTTCTCCAGATTGCCTTCCCAGGGTTGGGGAACCTTTTCATCCACAGCCATTTCAAGCACAACCTGAAATTAAACTTCTTTTAAATTATTTTTTTAAGTAATCTATATATCCAACATGGGGCTCAAATTCACAACCCCAAAATCAAGAGTCACTACCAACTGAGCCAGCCGGGTACCCCTTCTTCTTAAATTCTAAGTTCAATATGCGCAGCTGTGTGCCTTTGTTTACTATACATGTTTCGTTACTTATTCATCCATTTACTGAACAAATATCATTAAGTCCTGATGAAAGGCCAGCCATTGTGCCTCATCCTGGGGACTTACCTGCAAAGGAGAAGTACATGTCACTTTCAACACATAAACAAATAAAAAAGGTATCTATAGATTGCAATAAATGCTGTGGAGGAACTGAGTAAGATAATGTGACCAAATGTAACTAACTGGAAAGAAGCTATTTTAGATAGAAGGGTCAGAGAAGGTCTTAAAGAAGGTGACATTTCAGCTGAATCCTGAAGGGTGAAAGATGAGAAGGAAACAGTCATGCAAGGACTGGGGAACAAGTGTCTGGGCAAAGCGGATGGCAGCTACTTGATCTTTCCAGTTCACTTCAGCACGGCACACTGTTGAACTCAAAAATATACTTCTCAAATGAAAATGAATTCACATTGCTTTTTCAAGTGCTAAAACATATTTGAAGGCCAACTATTACCTGACCAATTGCTATTAAAAATAATATACCAAGTAATAGTTTCTATTATTAAATTATTTATTTATCTTTATAAATTTTCTAATGTCTGCTTTAAGGGATAACCTCAATTTGATATTGACTGAGGCAGCATGATATATTCCTTCAACAAATATATATCAAGGTCCTACTGTATGCTAGATCTTCTGCTGGCCTCTGGTGATGAAGTAGTGAAGCAAAGAAAGCTTATGTAAAATAAGTACTGGACTGACATTGGGTTGGGGTCCTTAGTCCCCTCTCCCACCAGGGCAGTCTTCATGTGCTTTATACGTTGACCTTCCATATGAGAGTTTATTGTAGAAATGAATTCCACTGATAAAAAAAGATAGAAAAGATCAGAAAATCACTGACTTCCCAAAGTCCTTTCTGTAAAACTAGATATACATATTATTGTGGGGACATTTTTATTTTCCTTAAATTCCTTACAAGCTACATGTGGACATTATGTTTGAGGCAACTCAAGGATCGTATGAAATAAAGTGAATTACTCTGCTTGAATAATTGAAAAAATCATATTTACTTTTAATACAAATATAACATTTTCCTCTATGGACATAGAACACTAACCAAAGTTCCTTGCCCTCTTAAAACAAAACAAAACAAAACAAAAAAACCACTCTTATATTTGTTCCTGATTTTTAAAACTCTCCTTGTTCTATCAGAATTCTTAAAGAACGGTCTGCATACATTTTAATTGAATTCTTTTCTCCTTTCAAAATCTGACAGTCTTTTAAGCAATAAGGAAGGAAATACCAAACTGGCAAAATGTGGGATGTGAAAATGGTACTATGGGCATGAGAAAACTGCTCCTATTATGTTAGCAAGTTTCAAGTCCTTTACAAAAAGAAGAACTGGCTTATTAATACCAGTTTTGCTTAGTCATGTATTTTTTTAAAGTTATTTTGCAGTTATGTATTGGCTTTTTCGCTGGCATCAACGTGGGAAACAAAGTCACATGAATTGAAGTTAGTGCTCATTTTTTTTTTTTCTGTCCTTTTCCACTTTGACACCTATCTAGGGTGTACAGATGTTACGAAATTCATAACAAGGATCTCCAGTCATTTTGGGGAGAAAAATCACACTCCTTTCTTCTCTTGCTTAAAGCACTTAGTTTATACTTCTTTCCTTAGACTATGCAAGACTACTATTTGATGTTATTATGGTGCTTGGTATTAAGTAATTAATTTATTTGGTAATGAACATGCCAGGTATTAATTGTTGGCCTGTGGCAACATTGCCAGTTAAAGTTATTGTTCTTTGGTCCTTCATTTGGGTGGGCTCTTCTGCCTTCCAGCAAAGGCCCTCCCAGAGCATACTTATCCTCTGCACTCAGACCCATCTCTGCATTCTCTGGCCCAGTCTCTCGAGTTCTAGATCTTTTTGAGCTCTTTCTTTTGTTTATCCCTTACTGACTTCCAGCTACTACAAGACATTCACATCCAGTATTAGGAAAAAAATTGTTAGAAAGTGTTCTCCCGGTAAATACTTTCATTGTCATTCAAACATTTTCTAAAGTCATGAATAATATGGGGTTTCAGGGAGCAAAAGGAGATATTTCCCCCACTCACAGATTTCTGTAGGTACTTTTCAAATTCTACCCCAGAGAGGGTCATCTTTGCTAAATGGATATAAACCTCTTGCCTTTCTTACTCAATGAAACTTGCTTACTCATAGCTCACGAAGTTCCCCTGAAGATGATTAGTAAGCATTATTCCAAAGTTTCAGCAAAAACATTGAGGGAGGCTGCTTAACAGGATTAGATTTAAATTAGTGGTTTGAAAAAAAGTTACATTGCCTTATCTGCCAGCCAGTGTTTCTGCTAAATTAGTTTTTTTCCTCACTAACAAGTGCTCATATACATAAGGAAAAAATAAGAATTCACAAAGAAGTATAAGATATTAGAGCCGAAAGGGACCTTTAGGGTAAACAAGGCCAATGTACTCATTTTACAGACAGAACTGAGGCCACCAAGCCAAGTCACCCAGGCTCACCCCGCTAGTGATAGACCTCATTCTCAGTTACAGTCTGTCACAGCAGCATGGTCCTTTCCCTTCTTCCAAGCAGAACATTTTGCAACTACTTATGTCACTATTTGATTAACGCCTTTCTCCCCCACTGAACTATTCCCTTCATGATTACAGGAACGGTAGTTACACTTACCCCTTACCAGAACAATCGAGCTTATAGTCAGTGCTCAATAAATATTTGTTGAATATCTCTAAACTTAGAGCTAACTATCAGAAAAGATAGAATGGAAAGTATATTTAGTCTTTTGAATAATTGTCAAGTCACTGTTCACATATTATGTAGACATGTCAGTTAAATTAATCAAGGTAATGTTAGATTCTACTATAGTAAAATATAAACTGTAAAATCTCAGTGGCATAAGACAAAAGGGTTTACTTCATATTCATTGAAATTCTATATGTGATAGGTGTCCTATCTCTACCTTAGAGCTACTCCACCTGGAACTTGCAGCCTCCGAGGTCATGATGGAAGGGGGAGAGAGCCAGACGGAGGCATCACACTGGCTCAGAAGAGCCTTAGTCCAGAAGTGGCACATGGCACATCCACTCATATTCCTGTGGCTAGAATTGATCATATGGCCCCACCCCCATGGCAAAAGAGGTTGACAATGTTTTAGGGAGAACTAGGTGTCTCTGTTTGCCATTGTATGGGTTATTATAATAACAACATTCATTATTCTTTAATGTTTATTTATCTACTTTTAAGAAAAAAAGAGCACAAGTGGGGGAGCGGGGAGAGGGAGGTAGAAAGAATCCCAAGCAGGCTCCACACTCATCGCAGAGCCCAACGAGGGGCTCAATCTCACAAACCATGAGCTCATGACCCTGAGCTAAAATCAAGAGTCAGACATTTAACTGACAACTTAGCCACCCAGGCACTCCAACATGCACTAATTTTTATTGAGAACCTACTTTGTGCTAGGTCAAATTAATAAGTGTGTTATTACATCTGCCGCTTCATTTAATTCTTAGTACAGGGAAATGAACTGCAGACACTCTCATTATGATCAGTTTCCAAATGAAGAAACTAAGGGATAAGTTAATTTGTTGATGATCACAATTGCTAAGTGGGATCAGGGATCTTTATTAATATTTCAGGTGCTAAAACCTATGCTCATAGCCACTCTGAGTTAATTTCACCTATGTGAGTCATCAGAGTAAGGCTTTGAAGAACAACAGATTGGTTTTAATAGTACAAGTAGAGGATAAAAATTTTTAAATTCATTTGTGTGATGATAAATAAGCTTAATTCAGCTGTACAGTTGAAGAAATGTCTATTATTAATGTCATCAGTAGTGGAGAAAACTGAGATCATGTGCATCCTGATGAGACACACTGATAACACAATACACAGCATTTCTGCCCAAAGTTTGTTATCTGAATCTGAGAGAAAACCCAGATTGAAGGGCAGTGCACAAAACAACTGGCCTGAATTCTTCAAAAATGTCAGTGCTTTGACAGACAAAGACTGAGAAACTCCTCCAGATGTAAGAGGATAAAGAGAACCACAAAATCAATGTATGATCTTGAATTGGATCCTAGAAGAGGGGCTCAAAAAGGCTATGAAAGATATTTTGAGGGTTATGAAATTGAAATATGAACAATATATTAGATGAGTATTATAATAATAATATATTTCCAAATTTGAAAATTATACTGTGGTTCCCGAAAAGGGAGAACTTCAAGGGGCACCTGGGTGGCTCAGTCAGTTAAGCATCTGACTTTGGCTCAGGTCATGATCTCACGGTTCTTGAGCTGGAGTTCCGCATCCAGTGAGCTCAAGTCCTGCTTCTGGTAAAACAGGAGTCCCGCTTCAGATGAGCCCCCCCACTTCAGATGAGCCCTGCTTCTCTCTCTCTTTCTCTTTCCCTCTCTCTCTCTCCGCCCCCTCACTCGCTTGTGCCCCCTCCTGTCTCTCAAAGAGAAAAGAAAAGAAAAAAGAAAAGTAAAGAAAAGAAAAGGGAAAACCTCAGTTTTCCACCAGTGTGTTTCTTCCCTGTGAATCTCCTTTACAGCTCACAGAAAACACTTCTGGTCACCAAGTATGTAGAGATTTTTCTCCACACCAAGTAATTCTTTGTGACACTAACCAAGTGTCCTGATTTAACTCAATTCTGACACTATTTATCCAGAGATAGTGTCAGATCCCAAATGTAAGGGTTTAGTCCCATGCATTATCCCCTCAACATACCCACTTCAGATGCCAGTCACAAGTCCAGGTTGTCCCCTGTGTTTCTGACCAACCAGCTCTACTTTGGAGATTCTTGCTTTCAAAAGATTCATACATAATTATAAATAATTCATAATTATAAATAAAAAGAGATAAGCAAAAATAACAAGTCATTAACAATTACTGAATCTGTACTATTCTTAAAATTCTTTAAGTTTTCACTTCTTCCAGGGCACCTGAGTGGCTCAGTCAGTTAAGCGTCTGACTATGGCTCAGGTCATGATCTCACGGTTTGTGGGTTTGAGCCCCGTGAAGGGCTCTGTGCTGATAGCTCAGAGCCTGGAGCCTGCTTCGGATTCTGTGTCTCCCTCTCTCTCTCTGCCTCTCCCCTGCTCATGCTCTGTCTCAAAAAGAAATAAACACTAAAAATAAATAAAAAACTAAATTTTCACTTCTTTCAAAATTAAAAAAGAAAAAGAAGTATTTATTCATGGCCTGGTTGGCATTAGGCACTGCTTCCAGCCATAGAAAAGAAAGTTTTGGGCAAGGGCATGTAGAGAATGCTATGCATATAATTCATTGTAAGTAAGACTGGTAGAACCCAAGTTGTGATTACTTTTTTTTTTTTTATCATGAAGGCTTTTGATTCATTAGGCTTGGTTTCCAAGAGAAGGTTATGGTTTCTCTCTCCTTGGATGTTTTGAAGAAGAAAAGGAAGGAAGTCTCAGTGAGGTGCCAAAAGGGGCCATGAATTTTTGTAACCATTAGTTCCATGGTAATATAAAAACTGAAGAGAAATGGAAATCCCCTTTGAAAGCAAAGGCATTCTCAGTCAACAGAAATCCAGGGGTCTGGTGGAATGATTGAGAATTAGAAAAAGCTCTCCTATTCAAATTCACTCTTGCTCAAAGCATTAATGCATGAAGTAGATCGCTCAACAAAAACCACAGACACTGACGGCTTCCCATCCTTCCCTAAGGCATGGGAGCATATATACTACCAGAGAAAAATAAGCAAACAAGGGCAACATTTCCAAATCTTCTTTCCACCAAGGTCAGAAGAGTTTCTGAATTGCCAAGAATAGTTTCATGGAAGACCTTAAACTGGGCAAGTAAAATTGTGTTCAAAAGGGATACGAATAGGTTGTAAATTAGTATATTGTAAAAACAGAGATCAGCTGTGAGAAAACAAATCACTTATATACAAGAGAAATACTTATTGAAGCATAAATATATTTTTTTCATTTCTCACAGATTTGTTTTATGTAACCAGCCATCATCATCATTTTTTAAAGAGTATAAAAAGCTTTTGAATTTCTCTTCTTCTGCATACATGCTTCTGATTAATACAAGAAGTGCCAGATGGGAGCACCTGGATGGCTCAGTTAAACTTCGGCTCAGGTTATGATATCACAGTTCATGGATTCAAGCCCCATGTCAGGCTCTGTGCTGACAGCTCAGAGTTCAGAGCCTGCTTTGGATTCTGTGTCTCCTCTCTCTGTGTGTCTCTGTCTGCTGGTACTCTTTCTCTCTCTCTCTCTCTGTCTCTCTCTAAAAACAAAGAAAGAAATACTGGATAAATAATTTAACATAGGCAATGTGGTCAGAACAATGCCATGCACATACTACAACTCAATAACTTATATTTTAAAAACAGATAAAAACTATTAGCTGAACAAAGTTAAGATTGACTCCCACTTAAATTGTAGTTCTATGGGAATAAATCAGAGTCCACTGCCGTGTCCAAGGAACCTAGAACTTCATCTGAAGACAATTTTGAATACCATGTTTTAAAGTGCATTTCTGGGTGGATCAGTTGGTTGAGTGTCTGATTTTGGCTCGGGTCACAATCTCACAGTTTGTGAGTTTGAGCCCTGTGTCAGGCTCTTGTGCTTATCGCTTGGAGCATGGAGCCTGCCTCAGACTTTGTGTCTCCTTCTCTCTCTGCCCCTCCCCCACGCCTGCTCTTTCTCAAAAATACATAAACAGTAAAAATATATATATTAAAGTGCCTTTCCAAGGTCTCTTCTCCCTGTGACTTTTCCTAATTCATTCAGACCTTCACCTCATATCCATGCTGAACTAAGTTGCCAACATTCTTTTCCCATGTCTATTTTTTTTACACAACTAGTCTGGCTGTTTCCTCATACAACACTACATAAAGACTTTCAGAGCCCAGAGGACAGAAGTCTTGTCCTCTTTTTGCACAGGCTCAATCAATGGGTTGAAATGAATTTTGCTTTCCACGTTTTAAATGGGAAGGTCAGGATTAATTTGCCTTTGCAAAGTATCTCCATAAAGATGAGGCTTTTTCTCAGGTAGACAGTGCTATGTGACCTTGGGCAAGTTATTGAATCCCTTTGTGCTATATCATAAATAATGTCAGGGACATCATTGTTACTTTTGTTAATATTAGGCATAGGAAAAATTGAATTTGAAAATGGCAGTACTATGGTTCCAACCCAAGGAGTCTGTCTCCAACCTTAAGAGTCTGAGCTCTTATCTATTTTTCTTGATTTCTTAAATTGAGAAAAAGACCCTAGATAGCCATTGATCTGATCTGTGATTCCGTAGTTGTGCTTGTTCTAGAATTTCATGTAATTTGAATCTTACGGTATGTAGTCTTTTGTGTCTGAATTCTTTTACTTAGCAAAATGCTTTTGAAATTCATCCACATTGAATGAGTGTGTAAAATAGTTTGTTCTTTTTTCTCTTGAGTAAAATTCCACTGTATGGTTATGCCACAATTTTTTTATTCATTCGAGAGTTGATGGAAATTTGGATTCTTTCCAGTTTGGTCATATGATGAATAAAGTTGCTATGATCTTTTTCATATAAGTCTTTGTGTGGACATGTTTTCATTCCTCTTGGGCAAATACCTAGGAGTGGAAAGCGAGGTCATACAGTAGGTGCATGTGTGACTTTGTAAGAAACTAACAAGCTATTTCCTAAATTATATTCCCACCAGCAATGTACGAGAGGCCCACTTGCTTCATATCCTTGCTAACATTTAGTAACTATCAATCTTTTTAATTATACTCTTTATAGTATGTGTGTAGATATAACTCATTGTGGTTTTTATTTGAATTTCCCCAATGATGAATGATGCAAAGTATCTTTTCATGTGTTTATTATTCACATATTTTCTTTAGTGAAGTGTCTGTTCAAATATTTTGTCTCCTTTTTAAACTTGAGTATTAGTCTAACTATTGAGTTCTAAAGCTTTTTTATTTTTTTATGTTTTAAATACAAGTCCTTTATTAAAAATAAGTTTTGCAGATATATTCTACCAGTTAGTGCCTTGGCTTTTAATTATCTTCTCAGGATCATTTGAAGAGCCAAGGTGCAAATTGATATGAAGTTCAACTTATCAATTTTTACTGTTTTAGGTTCTGTGTATTTTGTGCCCTATTTTAGAAATCTTTGTGAAACATAAGGGCATAAAATTTTCTTCATATGTTTTCATATTGAAGTTTTAGAGTTTTATCTCTTTAAATCTTTGAGTCATTTTGAGTTAATTATTTTATATGTTATGAGGTAAAAGTCAGGGTTTATTTTTTTTTTCCAACTGTACATCAAAATTTTCCAGATTCATTTTAAAAATTCAATCAGTCATACATGTGTAAGTCTATTTCTGGACTCTATTTTGTTTCACTGACCTACAAGACTATCCTTATGCCAATATCACACTATGATATTGATTGCTGTAGCTTTATGATAAGTCTCTAACGTTGTTCTTTTTTTTGTAAAATTGTTTGGCTATTTTACATTCTTTTAACTTCTATATAAATTTTATAATCAGCGAGTCAATTTCTGCAAGTCATATGCTGCATTTTGATTGGTGTCATCCAGAATCTACAATGAAATTTGTAAGGATTTGACATCTTAACAATAATGAGTTTTCTGATTCATGAATATTGTATAACTCTTCACTTATTCAGTTCTTCTTTAATATCTCTCAACAATGTTTTCAGTGTTCAGGTCTTATATGTATTTATCCTTAAGTATTTTGTATTTTTAAAATGCTATTATAAATGATACTGTTTTCAGACTTCAAAGTCCAATTATTTGTTGCCAGTATATCGAAACAAAATTGATTTTTTATATTAACTTATATTCTACAACCTTGCTACATTCATTTATTAGTGGTGACAGCTGTTTTGTGGATTCCTTAGTATTGTATATACAGCTAATCATATCACATTTATTTGTTTACTTATTTAATCATATCATCTTTAAATGAAGACAATTTAACAGCTTCATTTCCAGACTGTATGCTTTTTATTCCTTTTTCTTGCCTTACCACACTGGTCAGGACCTTCCGTACAATATTAGATAGAGCTACACACTTGAAGTGGGTACATTTTATTGAATGTAAATCTTATCTGTTAAAGTAGTTAAACAAAGAGACTATTAGACTGAGGTGACTCTCTTTTGCCTTGATAGCCTACATAAGCAAACCAAAACCTAGGACATAGTCAATTGTAAATGCATTTATATACAAGAGAATGACATTTAAGAACAGCCAATCACAAACAGCCAGCTAGGCTTTCCCAAATAAAACAACTGCTTAGGGGCACCTGGGTGGCTCAGTCAGTTAAGCATCTGACTTTGGCTCAGGTCGTGATCTCACTGGTCAGAGTTCAAGCCCCAGTTGGGCTCTGTACTGACAGCTCAGAGGCTGGAGCCTGCTTCAGATTCTGTGTCTCCCTCTCACTCTCTGCCTCTACGCATGCTCTGTCTCTCTCTCAAAAATAATAAACATCAAAAAAAAATTTTTTTTAATGACTGCTTAAGTTGTAGTCTATCAAATAATTTCCTTGTTTTGTTTCTATGTCTGCTATTAATAGGAGCTTACTAGCCTTTCCCCTAGCTTCTGGAAGGGGAGGGTTCCTAATCACTTTTGGTTTGGTGCTGCCCAGTTCAAATCAATATTTACTCATGTAAACTCTTGTAAAGTTTAATGTGCATCAGTTTATTTTTTAATGAATCTCAATGACACTGATTTTTTTTAAGTAGTCTCTGTGCTCAATGTGGGGCTCAAATGCACAAGCCCTAAATCAAAAGTCACATGCTCTACCAACTGAGCAAGCCAGACACCCCAACACTGATTTTTTTAAAATTGAGCTGAATATATCACAAAAGTGAAAAGTTAAAGAGGTTTTTATTGTTGATGGACATTGAATCACAGATCCAAAAGAGTTGAAAATTACAATTCCTGATCTTGATCTGCAAAAATAACAAAAGGAAAACAATGATGGCTAAAATTAAGAAAGAAATTATTGGGACAATTGACTTAGAAACTTTTTCTTACTATGTTAAGTTTGAAAATGATTGAAAATAATGAAGGAAAAAATATTGGAGGTTTTCAAAGTATTCAAAGTATTTCAAAGTATATGGTGGTACAGGAAGCATAATATAAAGATTTGAGGTAATTTAGTTTCTGATAAACTTAAGAGAATATTTGACCAAGCTGTCTGTAATGGGGATAGAGCAATAAATAAAGGGAGATTATTGACAATGACAAACACACACACACACACACACACACACACACAAAACAAAACCCCTACTCTTTATCAATATAGGTGCACTGTTAGCTTTTTGAAAAGTTGTTAATTTCTTGGTTTTTTAAAACATATTGTTTCTACAATTTAATCTCTGAAGGTATACTTCCATAGTATTTAGCTTAAATATATAGATTAAATTCTGACTTTTGACATCTAAACTGCACTGGCACATGATTTTTTTTTTGTTAATATATTGTTAGTCTACAGCATGTAAAAGCAAAAGTAAACAAAGTTGGCTTCCTTGAACTCTGAACCAAGAACAACAGCAATCCCAGTTGCTGTGAAAGAAGTCGCAACTTTTAAACACTTAGAATACTTCTTCCTTTTTTAGGTTTAATAAACTGGGTCTTGCTGTAAAGAGATTGAAATAAAATAGCAAATAAGCCTCTTTTTTTTTTATTTTATTATGTTTCCTTCTTACAACACCTGACAATCATTTCCATTTAATCAGGTATTAAGTTCTTTTTAAAAAAAATTTTTTTAATGTTTTTTAAAAATTTATTTCTGAGAGAGAGAGAGACAATGTGAGCAGGGGAGGGCCAGAGAGAGAGGGAGACACAGAATCCAAACCAGACTCCAGGCCCTGAGCTAGCTGTCAGCACAGAGCCCTAAGCGGGACTTGAATCCACGAACCATGAGATCACGATCTGAGTCGAAGTCGGACCCTTAACCAACTGAGCCACACAGGCACCCCAAGTATCCAGTTCTTTCAAGCATAAAATAAAATTGCTTTGCAAGTGTATTATTTTCTCATTTTCTTCTAATTATACATATAAAATATAAAGCAGCATTTCTATCACCGTATTTCCTTCTATGTGGCATTCTACCAAGGGAAGAAGGAGAAAAGCAGCATGTGTTCAACACTCTGTGGGATGTGTGTTCTCAGCTGAGCCCTAACAGCCAAAGACACAGTTTACCCACTCAACAGTTGAAAAAATGAACCAGAGGGTAAACATACCCACATTCTGATCAGAGATTTGCAAAGTTTTTGCTCTTGCTCTGCAGGCTACTTCTCTCATGATGCTTTTAAAGTTTAACTTTTGGGGCACCTGGGTGGCTGAGTCGGTTAAGCCTCTGACCAGCTCAGGTGATGATCTCACAGTCTGTGGGTTCAAGCCCCGTGTTGGGCTCTGTGCTGACAGCTAGCTCAGAGCCTGGAGCCTGTTTCAGATTCTGTATCTCCCTCTCTCTCTGACCCTCCCCTGCTCACGCTGTCTATCTCTCTCTCTCTCAGAAGTAAAAAAAAACATAAAAGAAAAAAAATTGAAAAAATAAAGTTTAACTTAAAAAAAAAATTTTTTTTAAGTCTATTTATTTTTGAGAGAGACACAGAGTGCAAGCAAGAGAAGGGCAGAGAGAGAGGGAGACACAGATCCCTACGCAGGCTCCAGGCTCTCAGCACAGAGCCCAATGCAGGGCTTGAACCCATGGACCTTGAGATCATGACCTGAGCTGAAGTCTGACACTTAACCGACTGAGCCACTCAGGCACCCCTAAAGTTTAACTTTCTAATTTATTTTCAATTCTGTCTCTCAGGCTTTTTTTTTTTTGCTAAATTTTAATTTTGTCAACTTAACTCTCCTTTTCAAAAGAACCATACTTTTCTAGAATATAAACAATAAACTTGGGGCAAGAAGAAATTCTGTGAAAAATGTAACTTTTAAAGGCCACACCCAGCAAGCAGACCGAAGGTTTTTGGTTTTTTTGTTCTGTCAGCATCTAAGAATGTTTCTTCATTCTATTGATATTATGTGTTAATGGAGTATTCTTACCTATTTTCACTGTACTTAAAAAATATACAGCATTATTAACATACAATGTTATATTAGTTTCAGGTGTACAATACAGTGATTCAAAGATTTTTTTTTCTTTTTTTAAGTTTGTTTATTTTCAGAGAAACAGAGTGCAAGCGGGGTGTAGACAGAGAAAAAGGACAGAAAGAGAGAGGAAAGAGAGAATCCCAAGCAGGCTCTGCACTGTCAACACAGAGCCCAAGGTGGGACTCTAATTCACAGAGTGTGAGGTCATGACCTGAGTAAAAATCAAAAGTCTAATGTTTAACCAACTGAGTACCCAGGTGCCTATACAATACAGCGATTCAATAATTCTATCCATCACTCAGTGCTCTTCACAGTAAGTGCATTCTTAATCCCCGTCACCTATTTCGCTCATCTCCCTTCTTTTATTCCTTTTTTTCTTTTTAAAGTTTTAATGTTTATTTTTCAGAGGGAGGGGGAGTGGCAGAGAGAGAGGGAGACACAGAATTGGAAGCAGACTCCAGGCTCTGAGCTGTCAGCACAGAGCCCTTCGTGGGGCTTGAACCCACAAACCCTGAGATCACAACCTGAGCAGAAGTCAGACACTTAACCGACTGAGCCACACAGGCGCCCCCTTCTTTTATTCCTAATTGTGAAATATTTCTTCTGGACAAAGGAAGAAAGTATATATTAAGTGTATGTTATATAATAAAATGCCAGCCTTTCATTTTTAAAAAGGTTTTATATTTTTTAACTAGGTAATACATATGATAAAAAAGAAATTCAAAGAGTATCAAAAACTATATGGTGAAAAGTAAGTCTCCCATCTCTGGTACACAATCCCTAGTGTTCCCCAAGACACCCATTTTTTTAAAAAGTAATTTCTTATGTATCCTTCCCGGCCATTCTATGTGTATGTAACCACATATAATATTTAATACAGTCTTTTAAATATAATTGAGTTCTGTACACACTGGCTTCATGCATTTTTTAATTTTTTAATATATCTCAGAATTCCACATTGATATATAAAAAAACTACCTCATTTTAACGGCTATGTAACATTACATTGAGCAATATGCAACAGAAACCATGTATAGTTCACACAGCCTAAAATACTTACTGCTTGATTCTTTACAGAAAAAGTTTGCTGGCTTCTGTTTTTGCTATTAAATTTTCTTAATAGTGAGTAATTAGAGAACATGGTCTAATCACTCATTATTGAGTTAGAATTTAGTAACAAAGAAGTTTATACTAAAAGCTGTTGAGGGACGCCTGGGTGGCTTAGTCAGTTAGGCATCTGACTTCAGCTCAGGTCATGATCTCAAGGTTTGTGAGTTTGAGCACCTCGTCAGGCTCTGTGCTGACAGCTCAGAGCCTGGAGCCCCTTTCAGATTCTGTGTCTCCCTCTCTCTCTCTCCCTCCCATGCTCATGCTCTCTCTCTCTCAAGAATAAATAAACATTAAAAAAATAAATAACAAATAAATAAAAGCCATTGAGATACGGTATTTAGAAACTTAGACTTATAAACAACTCCTGGCTCAAGAAAGAAATCATAATGGAAGTTAATAAATAATGGAACAGAATGATAGTGAAAACATTCTGTATCAGAATTTGTGGGACAGAGCAAGTGATATTTTTAGTCTTATATAGACTCACAGTTTAAAAAAAACAAGCACAAACAAACAAAATTAAAAACAAGTGTCCCAAATAAGAGATTAGAAAGGAAATACAGAATAAATCCAAAGAAAATAAAGGAAGAATATATTAAATGTGAGAATGAAGGAAATAATAAAAGCAAGTATCCATTTTTTGAAAACGTCAGCGAAATTATTTTATTTTGTAAAATAAAGAATGTATGAGTAGATATATTGAATTCTTACTTAGGGTTTTTGTATTTTTCAGTTCTAGAATTTCTATTTGAGCCTTCATATCTGCCATGCCCTCCAACTCTGCTGTTAACAAAAAATAATAATTGTCACTTCTCTGCTGAGATTTTCAATCTTCTGTTTACCTCCTTAAACACAATAAATATAATTATTTTAAAGCCTGGACTGACAAGCCCAGTGTCAAAAGCCCATGTGTGGCTGTCTCTATTTTCTGCTGTTAACTACTGGTTCTCCTTCAAATTGCCTAATCTACCTGCCTTTTATTTGACACAATGCAGAGGTAAAAGTGCCTAAAGACATTACCAGCAGGGATTGCCTTAATCCAATTTCAGGGATTGCAAGGACAGGTACAAAGCTGAGCTACAATTCCCAGTAGGGTAAGCCTTGCTTCCGTTTTGATATACTCCAAGGGTAAAGGCCCGAAGGCTTTCAACCCAAAGTGATCGAGGGAGAATTTAAATGCCTCCACTGCCCAGAGCCAGCCACAGTGAATGTTTAACGGTATTAGAAGAGATGGAAACAAACAGGCATACTTTATAGGCTCCTAATTTGGTGCACACTCAAATCCACATCCCTAAAATTTCTGACATTTAAAGCTTTTAGAAGTGAATTCTGACTGCAGGAAACATGAAATAAAGATGACTTTTGTCAGTGTCCCTAAGCACCCAATATAATCCTGTAATTAACTGGGACTCTCCCTCCAAGAAGCCCGTGGCCCCAGTGCTGCCTTTCAACCCTTGACCTGCTGTCTCACTGATGGTTTCCTCTACCTGGATCGTCTTCCCACTGATGTCCACGTGTTTCACTTCCCCAAACTGCCCCATCTTTTTTATTAAACTTTCCCCCCCAACTACTTACTATAGCCTTGTCCTCAAGAAGAATTAGCGTGAATATATTTCCTTTACTTCTATACATTTGTGGTGATAGCTTAGGTTTAGATATTGTAGATTGTCCTTCCTGGAACCTGCCTGCCCGGCCCACTCTTATCTGGCTCTGCATCTCACATGAGGATGGTCTCCTAAGAGATTCCCGAAGTATTCTACCACACCCAGCATCCATCTCCACAATAGCAATGGTTTTCCCGAGAATTGGATTACCTCTCCTTCTGGATACTTTTTAGAGAGTTCTAGAATAGGCTTCTTTCTCTTAGACTCCTTGACTAGCAGCCCTCCTTCCTGAATGACTCATCCTCTTTTTGAATATTCCTGCTCACCCATCTTTTTCAAAAGATTTTAAGTTTGTTTTTATTCTCCTTGCTGTTTAATCAACTGGGAACAATATTATCTTTCCTCTGTCCAAGTTCCTGAGAGACTGTCACTCTGAACCTCAGCTGACAGTGATCCTTGCAAACACATGAGCATTTAGGCATATTAGTGCAAATCAGTGCCACAGATCTGACAATTGAATCTTTAATTTCTTTTCCATAGAAACCGTGAGAATTTGCACCATGAATGCAAAAGAAAAATAACTGGGCCTTTTCGTTTCTCAATGAACAAAACAAGAGATCATAGATGACTTACCAAATATATTTAAAACCAGATGGGTCTGCTTTTATATTTTTCCAAAGTGGCATGTCAAGAAAACAAATCTGGAGTCCATACGGAAAGTGTAGTGTTACTGTCCAATGGCAAAATTACTCCTATTTCAGTGCAGGGCTTTAAACAAGAAATAGCTGAGGTGAGGGGGACAGAACTGGTTTTCTAAACTGCCAGACTTCTTCATTACTGTCAACTTTTAAGCTTCTGTCATAAATTTACACAAATTATATTTAAATCATGAAGGACTTTTAATAAAATGAAAAATGTAATTTTGCAACACTGACTAATGAGTGTTTTCGTATTCAAAGCAAAATTATTTCCTTAGAATTTTCTTTTTTTGGAACTTAACTTTGTTAGATGGCTTTCTTACATCATCTGTTCCCTTTGTCTATTGTTTTTTAAAATTATTTTAGTATGTTGTTTGAAACACATAAAAACATATATGATCTCATTTTAATAAGATGAACATACATGAACCTATCTCCTGGTCCTGAAACCAGAACATTTTTAATAAATTATATGCTTCTTCCTCGACAATCTCCCTGCTTTACCAAGGAGTATCCACTGCTCTAACTTTGTGCTTATTATTACCTTGATTTATAAACACAAATACACACACACACCATAGAGAGATGGTAAGATAAGATAGATGATAGATAGATAGATGATAAAGAAACAAAGAAATAAGGAAAGAAAAAATAGAAAAGCTGATTAAAATATATTTTGGGATACTCAGCTGGTTCAGTCAGTAGAGCACGTGACTCTAAATCTCAGGATCATGAGTTCAAACCCCACATTAGGCATGGAGCCTACTTAAACAAATAAATAAAATATATTGTTTAGTTGTTTTTGAACTCTAAAAATCTTTGCATATTTTAGTTTCTAGGTTTTACTGTTTTCACTGAACATTGCATTCAAGATTCTTCCTTGTCATTCCATTTAGCTATGGTTTATTCATTTTCACTCTTCTATATGATTCCATTATGTGAACATAGCACAATTTATTCATTCTCTTGTCAGTATGTATATACACGTACATAGGTGTGTATGAATCTATCTTTGTGTATGTTTGTGTGTATAAACACCTCTTTCTCTCCTTCTCCATAGAGATAGTTGTTTGCAGATCTCTTCCGTTATAGACATGGCTGCTAACATCGTCTGTGTACAGATATCTTGGCTTGTATACAAGTGTTCCAGTCTTGCATAGGGTGAGATGAGCCCCACTGGGGGTGAACTTGAGCCTTGCTTGGGGTGAACACAAGCTCCGCATCATGTGAACATGAGCCCCTCTTCAAGTGAGCCCCACTTCTATCTCCCTCTCCCTGTCTATCTCTGTCCTTGCTCACTTGCACCTTCTTCCTCAAAAAAAAAAAAATTATATATATATATAAAACAGAAGTTGATTGACACCTGAATTAAACACCTCGTGTTCTGTCTGTCTCTCTCTCTAAGAATAAATAAACATTAAAATTTTTTTATATTAAAATTAGTATTTTCATTGTTAATTTCAGTTATCTGATAAAAGTTCATTATAAAGAGACTATGTATTTCATAATGATTGCCCACTGGTTCTAGAAACTTAAAGCTAGTTATAGAAACATACCTTAGCTAATTTGGGATCTCATTTGTCTGTCAGTTGCCCAAACTGCTTTGGGCCCAGAGTGTCCAACCCCTTGGCCCTGCTTCACTTTCCCTACCAATTTCCTACTAGTTAATCAGTTAACTTCTTTAGCAATGGGATACTGTTTCTCTATAACAAAGGACATTGTAGCCTTGCTAACAGATTTTGTTAAAACATAGAGTCACTACTCACAAAGCACTAGGAAAAAAGAAATAGATCCAGAGATGAAGCAGAATTGTTAGCCTATCTTCCGAGTCAACTCAAAAGTGAGGGGCGCCTGGGTGGCTCACTCAGTTAAGTGTCGACTTCATCTCAGGTCATGATCTCACAGTTCGTGAGTATGAGCCCCACGTTGGGCTCTATGCTGACAGCTCGGAGCCTGGAACCTGCTTCAGATTCTGTGTCTCCCTCTCTCTCTCACCCCTCTCCCACTCGCGCTGTGTCTCTCTGTCTCTCAAAAATGAATAAACTTTGAAAAAATATTTTTTAAAAACTGAAAATAGACATGAAGTCTCCAGTAGAAGGAGGGAGGAGTCATTACTCTTCCCTTTCCTGGGCCAGTGAGTAGTTTAGGTTTAGAAGCTTTTGAAGCCAGAAGGGCTGAGGTGGAGAAGGATACTTGCTCTCTAGATCAGGATAAGGATGTACAAAGAATTCAGCTATGGTGTAGATCACCTCTTCCTGCCTAGAATGCAGCAGTTACACCAGTAGGTTGTCAGAGAGAGTGCCCTTGGGCAGGATTGGTCATGGTTTAGAACACCGGATAACAAATCCCCACCCTTGCAGCCCCTGCAGATACCATGAGCATAGATCTGCTGTCTACCCTCCTCTGGGTTGCTGGGTAGTTCTTTTACTAGTCTTGTGTCAGAGGAGTTTCCTCCATTGGTATGAACACTGACTGATAGGAGGGTTGTTTTGTTTTGTTTTTGTTTTTGTTTTTGATAGGAGCTATTAATCACGGGAAATACATAGAGCCTGCGTAGAATATTGTGCAACCCAGTTTTTGGGAAGAGGCACCAGGCATGGCAAGGGAAGACCTGGGTTTGAGTCCTGGTTCTGTTGCTTGCCAGCGAGGCTTCAAACCCCAGATGTGGTAGGAGCTGACTGGTTTCGGTGATGATGTAACCACCACGGTGCATGTTTACTACTCTTTAGCACTATCTCAATAAAACCTCTCAAGAGCCCTTTGACTATATAATCGAATGGCCATTATCGAATTCTTATTCTCATTCTCATTTTGTCTCAGTCTCACTCCATAGATAAGGAAGCAAAGTCTAGTCAGATGGTTAAAAATCTTTGGTTGGAGTAAGGTAGAACTGGTTTGAAAACCTTCACCTCTACAGCTCACTAGCTATGTGACCTTGGGTAAGGCCAAGGTTAACTTCCCTGAGCCTCTCTTTTTTCAAAATGAACAGAGGATAATTACCTAACATTTGTTGAGCATTTACTAAATGTCAAGACTGTTGAAAGTATATTAAGTGGATTCACTCAGATTTTCAGAATTCTACGTGATGAGTAAAATCATTATCCATATTTTACAGAGCGCAAACTGAGAGGATAAGTAAATTGTCTGAGTTTATACAGATGGGAAATATGGAGCTAGAATCAGAACTCATGGATAGCAACACCATTTCACAGCATTATTGTGAGGTTAAATAATCTATTATACATACATAGAAGTAAATATATAAGTTTAGCACAAAGGATGGAAGGAGATGTAAATTAAATTAGTTGACCCTTGAACAACACAGGGTTTGGGGCATTGACACCCCTGTGTAGTTGAAAAATCTACGCATAACTTTTGACTTCCCCCAAAATTAACCACTAATAGCCTACTGTTGACAGTAAGCCTTACTGATAACATAAACAGTTGATTAATGCATATTTTGTATTATATCCTGTATTTCTTACAATAAAGTAAGCTAGAGAAAAGAAAAATGTTATTAATAAAATCATAAGGATAATGAAGAGAAAATACATTCACAGCACAGTACTGTATTTATCAAAGAAAATCTGCATATAGGTGGACCTGCACAGTTCCAACCTGTGTTGTTCAAGGGTCAACTGAGTACTGCGTTTAGGTTCTTACATGATACATGAAATGGCATAATAGTAACTCACAATAGACTGAAAAATTAGGAATACATATTGTAATCCGTGGAATAATTACAAAAAATAAATTATAGACGTATATCATATCACAACATATATAGACATAACATAAAATAAAAATTTTTTTAAATGCTAATGGTGGAAATGAAATAATAGAAATGCTTGTTTAATACAAAAGAAAGCAGGAAAGAAAAGAACAAAGGAACAGAAAAATAGGAAACAGAAAACAAATAGGAAGATGGCAGAATTGAGCTTACTCAATTGGATAAACTAAAAAGACAGAGATCATCAAACCAGATTAAAAAAAAAGCAATACCCAATTACATGCTGCTTAAAGAGACATACTTTAAATGTGAAGACAGATTGGACATGTCAAAAGTAAAAAGGATAAGAGACCTAGTGTGGTTAATATCAAAGTAAACTTCGAGGAGTACCAAAAAAGGACTGCCAAAATGAAATACAGAAATTTTTGGATGATAAAAGACCCAATTTATCAAGAACACATAACAGTTCCAAATGAGTATGTATCTAATAATAAAGCTTCAAAAAACATGAAGGAAAAATGGACAGAACTAAAGGCAGAAATAGACAAATCTGCTATTATAGTTGGATATTACTCTTTGTATACTCTGTAATCTCCTGTGATCTTTGTAACTGATAAAATATGCAGGCCAAAAAACAAAGAGTCAGTAGAGATATGGAAAATTTGAACATTATCAGTGAACCAGATCTAACTGACATTTATCAGGCACTATATACAATAATTGCAAAATATACATTCTCCCAAATACAAATGGAGCATTCATCAATATAAGGCCCTATGTTGGGTCACAAAGCAAGTCTCAATAAATTTCAAAGAATAATCTAGTGCAAGTAATTACTACTCTGACATAAGAAATTTTCTAGCATCTTCTTCCCAGTCTAGCAATATTATTTGCTTATTAGGTTTTCAGAAATCTAAGTTTAGGATTCCACTCTTTTTTTTTTAACTTTTAAAAAATGTTTTATTTATTTCTGAGAGAGAGAGAGAGAGAGAGAGAAGCAGTGTGAGCAGGGGAGGGTCAGAGAGAGAGGGAGATACAGAATCTGAAGCAGGCTCCAGGCTCTGAGCTAGCTGTCAGCAGAGTCTGACGTGGGGCTTGAACCCACGAACCGTGAGATCATGACCTGAGCCAAAGTTGGACGCTTAACCGACTGAACCACCCAGGCACGCCTAGGATTCGGTTCTTTAATCCCCTAAACAATGGAGTTTTTTTAAATTGTTTTTGTTATTACTTTTTACATTCCAGAAGAGTTAACATACAGTCATATATTACTTTCAAGTGTACAGTATAGTGATTTAACACTTCCAGGGACTCATCACAACAAATGTACTCCTTAATCTCCATCATCTGTTTCACTCATCCCTCTATCCTTCTCCCCTCTGGTAACCACTAATTTGTTCTCTATAGTTAAGAGTCTGTTTCTTGGTTTGTCTCTTTTTTCTTAGTTCATTTGTTTTATTTCTTAAATTCCACTTATTAGTGA
Organism: Hyaena hyaena; assembly: GCF_003009895.1. NCBI lineage: Eukaryota > Metazoa > Chordata > Mammalia > Carnivora > Hyaenidae > Hyaena > Hyaena hyaena. Next base: position 54,162 of record NW_024080893.1, on the reverse strand, counting down.
AGTCATATGGTATTTGTCTTTCTCTGACTTATTTCACTTAGTATTATTCCTTTTAGATCCATTCATGTTGTTGTAAATATCAAGAATTCATTCTTTTTATGGCTGAGTAATATTCCATTATATATATACACCACATCTTCTGTATCCATTCAGATGGACATTTGGGCTTCTTCCATAATTTGGCTATTGTAAATAATGCTGCAATAAACCTAGAGGTGCATATATCTTTTTCAATTAATGTTTTTGTATTTTTTGATTAAATACCTAGTGGTGGAATTACTGGATCATATGGTAGTTCTATCTTTAATTTTTTGAGGAACTGAGCAACGGGGTCATTTAAATAGAAAGAACGATATGAACTTGAATTTAGTCTGCCTTTTCCAGTGTTCTGAAGCTTTCTAGTCTCAGAAAATACAATCTTCCATCTGAAGCTTGACACCATATGATTTAAACTCCAGAACATCTGTTGCTTAAGATTCTCTAAAATAATCTTCGATACCACTGAAGACAATGAACTTCTGCAAAAGAGACTTCATTGATCAGGAATCCTTTCTTTAGAGTCCTTGTTAGTCAGCTTACTTCTGGGGTTGAAGGAAACGTTAATATCCACCTTGGAAACTTGAAAAAGATGTTCTTTTTTTTTTTAATGTTTTATTTATTTCTAGTAGAGAGAGAGAGACAGCGTGAGTAGGGGAGGGACAGAGAGAGAGGGAGTCACAGACTGAAACAGGCTCCAGGCTCTGAGCTGGCAGTCAGCACAGAACCCGACGCGGGGCTCGAACCCACGAACCGCGAGATCCTGACCTAAGTGAAAGTCGGACGCTTAACCGACTAAGCCACCCAGGCGCCCCTTGAAAAAGATGTTCTGTGTATGTGTGTTGTAGTGGGTATAAGTGTCTTAAGAAGCAGTTCTTAGACCTTAAATAAAGTTTTGAAAATATGATACAGCCAGAGCTCCTAAACTGGGGCCTGTTGGCCCTACTTACAGAATAACATGGGGCTCGAACTTACAACCCCAAGATCAAGAGTTGCATGCTTTATGGACTGAGCCCAGCTAAAGAAGTTCTAAACAGCAGAACTTCCTTCTGCTCAATACTTTTTCAGGGCCCATTTATTAATACCTTACAGAATAAAACTGGAGACACCAGTTGGAAAATACTGGCTTAGAAAGTTCACTTATTTGTCCTTCCATTTCAAATACGTACCAAACCTGCACCACTAGAAGAATCTGCTAGGTGCTATGGAAACTGTCATGGGGCTGAGAACTTCGGTCAAATGGAACCTAAGTGGGGACACAAGGCTCCAGTGCTATGGTTAAGAGTATGTTCATGATGTCAGCTGGGCCTAAATCTAGACCCAGCCTAGCGCATCTCTCACTAGCAATTGGACCTTGGGAAAAATCATAACATGTCTTTGAGCCTCGGTTTAGATTCCTCATCTGTAAAATGGAGTTAAGCAGGTTACTACTATCATGTGCAATTTTAAGATTCTTTTGAAATATATATTTTGAAATATATATACATATACATACATATATACATACACATATATATATATACATATACATACATACATATCTATCTACCTATCTACATATGTGTATATATATATATACATCTTCTAGCTTTACATTTGGGTTCATCTGGACCCTCCCTCCTACTTTCTAACTTCTAACTTTGACTCTCAGCCCCCCAGGCTCATTCTGCTTGAGCTCCAGTGGCTTTCTTCCTGTGCTTTGAATAAACCACACTCATTTCTAAAGTTCTTCGCACCTGTTGTTTCTTCTGCCAGGCAGTACTTTGCATCACTGCAGTTCTTTTGCTCACTCTTTCTGATTGTTAGATGTCAGCTCTCACACATTCCCTCCCCACAGGATTTTCATGATCATTTATCACACCTACATCCTCTTTCTATCCCCTTTCTCTTATCGTTTTAGTAGTATTTATTATCTAATACATGTCTAGTTTGCTTTTTTTTAAATCACTTCTCATTATAACTTGTTCAGGGTTATATCCCCTGGATACAGGACAGTGTCTAGCAGAAATATTACTTGTTAAATAAATAAATCAAATGGAACAAAATGGCGCGAAAGGGCGTACGCACAGAAATGGTACAGATTAAAACCTCATCAACATTAGTGATTACAGTTTTGTACACTTGTTATTAAAACATCTACATTTCTGAAGGGGAGATGTGTGCTTACATTTGCATGACAAATTGAGTAAAGAAAGTAGATGGTCTAGAACAATAGTCCCATATCAAAGGTAAGTTCAGATTCCAACCATGCAAAACAGAAAATCTCTCCACCCAAAAGCTTTACCAAAACTTCTTAGGTGGTTTTCCCCCTGGCAAAATGTGATATCTGTTAAAATGGCAGAAGGTTACAGTTAGGGAAGGCTGATGCAGACACGTGCTTCAAAGGGGAAAGTTATTTCTGCCTGGTACACATGGATGCTAGATCAGACTCTGATAGACAGGTAAAATGGAAGGGGTGGCTTGGCACATGATTGGACTGGGAAGGAAGCATTATAGGAGGAGGGTGCACCCCATGATTTCCATCAAAGCCACCAGAAACCATCTTCAATAGAACTTTTAGCTAAATAAGAGAACTGGACCTCTCTGCAGATCAGCAGCTTCGAGTGTATCCCGGATCACCGGATCACCACCCACCAGCTGTTCCTGACAGTTTTGGAGGCCCTACTGGATTTAGGTATGGAGGGAAGGTTACAACATGAATTTCATTTCCTACTCCTATATAAATGGTGGTAATTGAGGTTAAGGTTAGAATGCGGAGCCTTGCATGCCAGGAGAAGATCCTGTACCTTTAAGATCTCTAAGGCAATCAGTATGTGTCAAGTAGTTTGAGAGGAAAGAGACCAATTTGGGAAGGGCAGAGTGAAAGTTGTTTATAGTCCAGGCAAGACAGGCAATATAGGGTCTAGAATCAGGGGAGACACAACAGGAATAAAAAAAGGTTGGATAAGAGTTATGCAGGTCAGAGATTTCCAGTGGGGCTATGGGGGGCCAGAGGCGCCTCAATTTATGCTGGCAGGGGATTCATAGGGTTTGTTCAAATGCTTTCGGCCCATGGGATATGAACTTTTATGTGTCTCTTCAAAATAATAGCCTCTAGTGTCTACTGGCCTATCATGAAATAGAAATCATGAGGACACTGTATCTTTTAAAAAAATCCCCTTTTGTAGCACTTCCTTAAAAACAGTTATTTAATGCAACTCTGCCAGTGAGTTCTTGACAGTTCTGTCTTACAATTCTGATATTAATGAAACGTTTTTGCAAAAGGTTGAAGTGACTTCCTGGTAAGTATTTAGCTTCTGTTTTTCAAAATACCTGTGAAAACTTAAATTTCTCCTGTGGCCTAATGTTTCTCATTGATTGTTTCGATGCAAGAAATATCAAGCAATTGCAGTGATCAATAACATTTTCAATCCTTTTTCTTCCTTTTGGGTTTGCTACTTTTAATAGTTGTAATACTTGTGATAATTTTTTGTAATACTTTAGTCAAAGTCATTGAAGTATTTGATTCAAAGTACAACACTCATGTATTGCTTTGGTGCTTATCAGTTGAGGCATAATTAATTGAGAGTCATTTACTGGTTTTTAAAAATACATATATTGATAATATTTATCAGGGACCAGATCCCAGAGAGTGATTTATAGATTTTCTTTTTTTTTTTTAAGGTTTTGTTTAATCATTCTGCATTTCCCACATTGGAAAGCTGTCTTTTTCCCCTCCAGGTTTATTGGATATGATTGACATATAAGATTGTATAAATTTAAGGTGTAAAATGTGATTATTTGGCATATGTGTATACTATGAAATGATGACCATAGTAAGATTAGTTAACATTTCCATCACCTCACATAGTTACCTTTTTTATGACTTTTCTTCTCATGTTTTCTTTTAACTGACATAATGTAGTGATTTCAAAGAGCTGAATAGAATTCCAATGTTTGACATATTATATTGGTGTAATTATTATATTGATATTTGTATATAATAATAGTGTTAGATTATATTATCTCTTTCTATTCTTGAGTGTTAATGAGTAAGTTTACTATGTTTACAGGGTAAATGTTAACAACTTGTATAAACAGTTGCTTGTGCTAAATGAAATGATAAGCAATGTTGGACTCACCACATGCTTTTTCTTGTTATGTAGATTTGTTTGTGTTTAGTTCTATAGAATTTAAGAACATTTAACGTGGGTCTGTGTAATCATTGTATACATAAAACAAAATCTAACTTACAGGCATAAGAAAGTAGACCAGGGTTCCTATCCTAGGACTTTAGAAAGTCGTCGGATAGATTTCTTAGGGTAAATTTTATTTGTAATGTAAGTCCACAGTTTGTCAGCGAAAAAACCTATGTTTTACCAGATTCTCATTAGGCTATCTAACACCAGAAAGATTTAAAAACAACACTGTTATAAAAGGAGACCTATATTAAGATAATTTATATACTTTAATTCTTAGAATTTTGAAATATTGAAATACTTATATATTGAGTTATTTTCTATTCTCTTTTAAGTTAAGCCAGTTAGGTAATTAACTCTATTTAGCTATTTTAACATTTAAAAACTTCTAATGATAGAAAAGCAAAAACGAGTTTGTAGGAAATTATGTTCAGAAGAAATATGGGTACTCATTAAAAAGAATTCAGATGATACTTTTGGCTTATATTAGGTATTTTCAGAAAATGTTTTGGGTAAGATCCTTTCATTCAGACTTAAATGAAATAGACACTTAATTTTGTTTTTTAATTATTAATCTTTTTCAGAATCATTAACTCATTAATGAAGCATGGTAAGTTGGCATTTTAAAATCTTTGGATGATTTGGATGAGCATCCTCCATTTTGAAAATAAAGTATATGGTTCAGATTATAAGGGTGTGACATGGTTTGCAAGACAGTTTAATTTTTGGCCTTAGAGACATATTTTTGAAATTAAGAACATTCCATCTTTTTATTATTATTTTTTAATGCTCATTCATTTTTTTTGAGAGAGAGATAAAGCACGACAAGGGGAGGGGCAGAGAGAGAGGGAGACACAGAATCTGAAGCAGGCTACAGCACAGAGCCTGACATGGGGCATTCCATTTTTTAAGCTGTCAGCACAGAGCCTTATGAGAGGCTCAAACCCATGGAACCACGAGATCATGACCCGAGTCAAAGTCTGATGAAGAGCATTCCATTTTTAAACATAAATTCAGATTGTTAAAGATATACCCTTGCTCCCTTTTTCCAAATCTGTCTTCCGCTATATAACTCCTTACTAAAATTTTACAAGAATGTTAAATACTATACTATAGAATGAGTACTGTTCTCTAAATACTATATGTTATAGAGCAGTGGATTTCAACCAGGGTTGATTTTGTCCCCCAGGGTATATTTGGTGATGTCTGAGACCTTTTCAATTGTCACAACAATGAGAGTATTATTGGCATCTAGTGGGTAGAGGCCAGGGATATTGCTTGATATCCTACAATGCACAGGACAGCCCCCCACAGCAAAGACTTAGCAAATCTAACATGTCAATAGTGCTGTGGGTGAGAAACTCTGTAACAGAAAAATTTAGTTCAACTGATAATTTCAAAACTCAAGAGTTCTGCCTTTTCTCTAGCAGGCCTGTGTTGAACAAGACAAGCTGGGTCAAGCCTTTGAAGATGCTCTTGAGGTCCTGAGGCAACATTCAACTGGAGATCTTCCATACTCCCCAGGTAAAGATGTCAGTCCCCTTTTTTCACGGGGACACCAAATGGCTTGTTGGTCACACACACATAAGAATAATTATGAAAACAGAGAAGTCCATTTTTACCTAGTGCATCTAGGATTAATTCTAACAAAGACAGAAAGCTTTCAGGGTTACCTAGCTTAAGTAAATTCAAAGTGTCACATACAAAAATACAAAGAATGGAAATCTAGCACATATAATTATTTGCTATTACAGAAATCTGGTTGATATTTATCTAATCGATAATTAAAACTATTCAGAATGGGCTTTTCAGTTACTTTAATTTATCTTATAGACTTTCTATGCAAGAGATATTCTAATCAGAAGAATAAATATTCTTTTAAGAGTAAATATTCTTATTCTTCCTCACCCGTTGCCCTCTAGACTGTGGAAAAATAGTGTAGGTGAGATACAGATATTTTGCCTACTGAGTTTATGCAGGGTGTTGTGGTTAGTACCAAGATAAAAGAGATCATGGATCTCTGCTTGCAAGGGACACGTACTCTACTAAGGGAAAATGGGACACATCAAAGAGATTTCTGATACCAGCATAATGCAATAAATGTAGAGAAATGCAAAGTGATAGAGAACACATGATAAAGCAATCACACATAAGCATATATGCATATATAAACATGCACATGTGTGGAATCATAAACTTTGACTTTTTCAGTTTCTGTCTGTTTTTAAATTAGATTACAAAAATTATCTGGCATTCATCAACCACTGCTCTCATGTCAGAGGGAATTCCAACTGCTATGGTGTGCTACCTACAGAGGAACCTGTCTATAATTGGAGAACAGTAATAGTGAGTACATGTGCCAGGAGACCACTCACCCCACCCCCGGAAATAGGCAAATTCTCTATTCAGTCCAGCCTTCCACTTAGTGTATGGTAGCTAAAACCCAGCTTAGAGGCAGCAGTGACTGTGAGAACATTCACAGCCATCTGTGGTGTGAATCTGACAAGTCAACATGGGTGAGCCCTCAGCAATGCTATCAAAAGGAAACTGTCCTTCATCATTGTTCTTCACCCAGCATCAGAGGGTGTGAGTGACTTCTATAAAGATGTATTTTTAGGGTTATCTCATCACTCCTTCTCTTTAGTCCAACTGGAAAATTGCAAAAAGTCATGGTTCCCCTATAAGCCATAGGGCAAAGGCCAAACTTACCCTAAACTGGCTTTACCTACAATCTTCTATTGACCTCCTCTATTTTCTAAAGTTTTCTTTTTTAAATTATTTTTTAGAAGTTTATTTATTTTGAGGGAGAGAGAGCACAAGCAGGGCAGGGAAAGAGAGTGAGGGAGAGAGAGAACCCCGAACAGGCTCTGTGCTGTGGGCATGGAGCCTGATGCGGGGCTTGAACCTAGCAACCATGAGATCACGACCTGAGCTGAAACCAAGAGTCAGACACTTAATGAACTGAGGTAACCAGGCACCCTGACACCTTCTCTATTTTCCTTCAAGCTCGGAGCTAGCTACATGTCTCAGATCACTTTGGATATCATAGTAGTGTGTCCTGCAAATGAAGCGTCCCCATCATTTAGTTCTCCATTCATGTGTTCTTTTGTATTGTCTTCTTAATGACAGCGGTCTTAATGTGGTAGAGTGTAAACACATGATTTTCTTTTTCTTTTTCTCCCCATCATTCCCTTCATCCATGCTGTATATCAGATGTCCTTTGTCTGACCTTGTAAGTTCTGTCAGGGCCTCTCCATAAGACATTTCTTTGAAGGGGGAGTTTGAATTAACCCGTAGAGACCCATGTATCTTTGCCATATGTAATGGTAACAGTTCAGGCTGCTTCCTTCTGTCCCCTCTCTTGGCTCTGCCCTCACTTGGCTGACATCTTCCTCCCCGTGTCTCCTCTTGCCCAGCATCCAACAGAGGAATAGGAAGCCATCTTCCCTTTTTTGCTGACACTTCAGTATCTACTAATAATTCTACATTTTTCTTTCTGGCTGGGCATTTTTAGGGAGAAGGAAGGAAGCACCCCCTCTTTTTTCTCATAAGGAGGGGACCATATGAAAGTCTTCACAAAGCCAAAGACTACCTTCCATCCCATGGTCCTCTCTTTCTTTGGGTTTGAAGCTAATTCTGCCTTGGGAGATAACTGGCTGCAGTTGAAAACAGGGCTTGTTAGAATTTGGGAGATTCTTAGCACTCTTTTTGTCCCAGATTTTGGGACTTTAGTTGACTTTAGTCATCAACTGGGGGCCACATGGAAAGTCCCACTTAACATCTGTTGCATTATTTATATAGAACAGTTCTGCGGACCTCTATCTTGAAGGAAATATTCATCAATCTCTGCCAAACATCCCCGAAAACCAGCTGGTACAACCTGCTGTTCTCCATCAAAAGGGAGGAAAAGGTATGTGGATCCATCACTCCTTTTATAAGTAAAAGAACCAAATCTTCTTTAAAGGAGCTTTAAAGGGAGTTTAGAATTGCATTTGCAAAATATTCTCAAATTGTGATTAAGAATTTCTGTCTGACAGACTGAACCACTCCAAGCCATTCACCTTGGATGAGCCTTCCTATTGTTTCATAGAAAAGTTGTGAAGCTGCACTGTGTTGCTTCACTCAAATAAATCTGCATTCACAAATAATGTGTATATATTTGGGGTATATATAGAAGGAGGAACTTTTCCTTAAGTTGTTTTAACAATTTTATTCTAATTGTAAAGGCCTTGGTATAAAAGTTGTCGTCTTTATTCAGTTTTCTGCAAATGACATTCCATAATAATTCAATATTTCATAAATTTGAAATCTTGATTTCATAAATTTAAGATGATGATGATCTCACCTAACAGATGGGCAGAGTGTTAAAGCAGGATAGTAGCCTCTGAAGGCTATGATGCAGGCCACACACATGCACATGTGCTATTGGAGGCAGTGTAGACTGATTGGTATAGACTTTTATAAGTCATTTTGGCAATAACAATCCAAAACTTAAATGTTCATATCTTTTGACTCTTAGGGACTATATAACTCAGTGATTGAATGTAAACTCTGGGTCAATTGTGTGAGCCTGGGAAAGTCATTCAACCTTTTGTACCACAGTTTCTTCATTCAAAAAGCAAATAGTGGTAATTGTACAAATAAATCATGGTAAGATTTCTGTAAAAATCAAATGAAAGCCTATGTAAAGCATTAAGCTCATAGCCTGGCGCTGGGTAATTTCTCAAGATACCATAGGTGTATGTGTGTGTGCGTGTGTGTGTTATATGCATTAGGATGTTCCTTGCAAGGTTGTTTGTTGTAGTAAGAGAATGGAGCTTACCTACTGCATTTATCTGTGTATAAGAGACAGATATTTAAGATGTACTATAATTTCATAATGAAATTTTAAAAAATGTTTTATCATAGTTAATAAATTATTTTAAATGAGTTTTGGGGGAAACTAGTTTTGTTTCTATATCTCTATACTGTACCCTATATCCTAGAATAAAATTCTAAATATTCAGTAATAATCTAATCCAGCAAAGAATAATGCATAAAATCATACAGAAAAAATAAATCTGTATCACTGAATATTGGTTTTGGATATTGAACCATGGTAGTAATTTAATATAAGGAGAATTACACTTCTACCTCTGTACAGGTGTTTAGCTGGTCACTATTCTTTTTTAAAACTAACTCACACCAGGGTGTAAAGGCTATGTCTTTCCATGGATATTTTATGTTGTGGAGCTTTGCCATTGTGGGACAAATTGCTCACCACCTTCTGTTTTTAAAGTTTCATCTTCCACCTGAAATAGGGATACATTTGAAACAGAATGAAATCTCATAATAATCTGGGCATTTATTATCCAGAGAAAAATAGTACATACATAAAACACAACACATAGCTATTAAAAGGCATGCATGTGTTGATAAAGAACTCTAAAAAGAAATAATGCACATGATTAAAAGTTCAAAGGATTTAGAAATACATAAAGAATAAGTAGAAGTGTTCCTTCTTTCTTGCCATGCTATATCCTGGGAAGTAGCCATTGTCAACAGTTGGGTATTTTATCCATCTGTAGCTAATTTCCATATTATTATCTAACATAATATAAAATGTATAACATTGGAAAAGGGCAAAATACTTTGATGCTATTTGTATTTTTAAAAGATATGTGTATGTTTATATGCAAACTTTTTTTAATTTAAAAACTGTAGAACAGACTGGAATTTTACTTTGATTTTGTACTTCATTTTTTTTCCACTTTGTCCTTCCATTTGAATCTTTTACTATGAACACAATACATTTTTAACAAAAATTTAAACTTTTTTTAAAATTGAAAACAAGTTAAGAGACGAGCATCCATTATCATTGATTTGACCATTCGATAAGAGACAGTTTGTTTAAGCCTGTGACTTTAATTCATGATGTGTGTTTGGTAAGTCCCTTTCATTTCTCAATTTTTAAATTCAAGATAATATAATGCAAAAAAATAATCTTCTTAAAAACCTTTGAGGTTTTGGGATGAATGATGACTGATATAAGAGTATTACTCCCGAGAGACTATTCAAAGCAGTTTGGAAATCCACTATTTAACTCTCTCTAGAGGAAAAGGGAATTTGGCCATGGCTATCTTAGCTACTGACAGATCTGGGTGAGGCATGGTATTTACAAGCCAATTCAGAAGTCACAAAATGGACTGTCCGCTTTGTTCTCTCTTAGGCCAAAGAGATCCAATCAACAGAATAAAAATCACAACAAATCTTCCTATAGTTTCCTGTCTAGAATTCTGAAATATAAAGGGCTGTGTTCTTAAAGAGACAAAAATTCTGGTAGTACCATTTTATTTCACAGCAACGAAAAACATCATGATGCCGATTGTCATTGCTCATAAATTATGTCCAAATGTCATGAAGATATTTTGGCATTTTCTTTATTTTTCAAGCAACTGTGCAGACCCAGAGTTTTGGGGTTTTTTTAACCTAAGTCTTTGTTATTAATTTCACTAATGTTACTTTATATTTGAATACTGTTTTGCATTTTATAAAATACATTCACATTCCTTACCTCATTTGACTTACCTCATTTGAATAAAGCCCTTTCAAATGATTTGCTTTCTGAAAATGGCTTCTGAGGCTTCTCTTTAAAGCCACTAAATTTTTCAGTTCATTTTGCTCAGTTTTGTTGTTCTATAGAAAGTTTAACATATGACAAAACCAGTAGTCAAGATTTAAGTGAAGAAAAACCACATGACAGATGAGAGACTTGGGTCAAGAGACTCCAGGCTTCCCTTTTCCAGTAAAGGACAATGTAAAATTTTTTACAACATCCTCAATAAAGAGAGGTCCAGTTGAAACTTCAGTAAGACAAACAGACCTTTGACTTTCAAGACCCAATGCAGCTTTGAATTTTATAGTCATTCAACAAACCTTTTCTGAGTATGTTCTTTGTGTATGGCCATGGTGAAGTATGATATTTGTTCTCCATTTTAGGCAGAAAGAAGCTCCGACTGTTCGAATACCTTCATGAATCCCTGTGTAATCCTGAAATGGCATCTTGTATTCAGTGGGTAGATAAAACCAAAGGCATCTTTCAGTTTATGTCAAAAAACAAAGAAAAACTCGCCCAACTTTGGGGGAAAAGAAAAGGCAACCGGAAGACCATGACTTACCAGAAAATGGCCAGAGCACTGAGGAATTATGGAAGAACTGGGGAAATCACCAAAATCCGGAGAAAACTAACTTACCAGTTCAGTGAAGCTATTCTCCAAAGACTCTCACCATCTTATTTCTTAGAAAAAGAGATTTTCTACTCACCGTATGTTCAGACAGAGCAAGGCTTTCTCAGCTTCAGTAACTGGAATGCAAATTATAATTGTACATATGCTGATTACCATGAGCTAAGGCACCCTGACTGCTAAATATTCTCATACATTTCATGATTTTCTGACATCAGAAATCCCTACCAATTGCAGGATTTTTCTCTTAAAGCAAACAATGAAGAGGAAAAAAACAATTAACTTAATTGTTTCTATCTTTTATTAAATAGCATATAATCTCTACAGATTTGGTGAAAAAAATCTGCCAGCAAACAACTTTTAAATCAAGTCCCACTTGAAAGCATAGACTAAATGTTCTTGCTCTTACTGTTGTCTATGCAATTCTTCTAAGTAAACAACGCTGGTAGGGATGATTTGGCTCTTGATTTAAACACTGTTTTCCTGTCATACACTCAGGCCAAAAAAGAAAAATCACTCCTAATATATATCTGATGGCTTTAGTGACAAAATAAAATAATTGCATATGATAGTCTTCATGCTAAAATACACTCATGGCTTTAAAAACTATATTTTCTGTGCACTTCATACCTCATGGTCTGTAATCCTGTGGCGCTAAAGAAATGATCTAAGGAAAATGCCACAAACCTTAATGATACTAGAACACCAAATCTTACACTTCCCACAAATCATTTCCTGGCATTTTTCCCCTAGGGTAGATCCGGAAGCTAACATTTCTTGCTATCCTGCCACTCAGCCACAAGAAGGTGCTCTTGTCTTGTTATCTCTCTGGATCAACTTTGCAACATGACCTCTTTGAACTAGCCCAGCTAAGTAAGACCAGACTGGAACAATTGGAAAAAAAGAAAAGAGAAAGACTTTGATAAAGAATAGAGACTAGCAATACAGGGAGGAACCAGGATTTAGATAGTCTGACTTGAAAGCTATGGTTTATTCTCAAGATCCCATCAAGAATGAAGAAGAGAGAAAGCCTGGGAAGAAACCTTGTTTCTTACTTCCTGTTTGGCCAGTTCATACATACATATCTGTATTACCATGACACAGGCGAGCTTCGTAGACTACATGGGCCATCTTCAGTCCAGGCCAAGAGGGCCCAGCTGGGAGGCCTAGAGCTCCCAGAAGCCTATCCTATTTGATTTGCCACATTTCCCTTTTTTCCTTTGTGTCCTCCTGGTGTCTTTCATCCCTCAGGGATTCTTAAGAAAGAATATGGCAGGGGCGCCTGAGTGGCTCAGTCGGTTAAGTATATGACTTTGGCTCAGGTTATGATCTCGTGGTTCCTGGGTTAGAGCCCCGTGTCAGGCTCTGTGCTGACAGCTCCGAACTTGGAGCCTGCTTCAGATTCTGTGTCTCCCTCTCTCTCTGCCCCTCCCCAGCTCACTCTCTGTCTCTCAAAAATGAATAAATGTTAAAATAAAAAAAAAAAAGAACATGGCAGACCCAGAGTGATTAAATGAAGGCTAACGATATTGGCCATCTTCACATGTAGTCTGGGCTTTTGTTATAAGTGACTGTGTATGTCATTCCTAAAATCATATGAAACCCAATCCTAATGGTATTTGGAGGCGGGTCTTTGGAAGGTAATTAGGTCAGAGGGTGGGGCTCACAGAAATGGGATTAGTGCCTTATAAAAGAGGTTCAGAGAGCTCCCTTACTCCTGTGGCCTTATGAGGACACAACAAGAAATGGCCTCCCATGAACCAGAGAGCAGTCTTTCACTAGACTTTGAATGTGCTGGCACCTTGATCTTGGACTTCCCAGCTTCTTGAACTGTGAGAAATAAATTTCTGTTTGTAAGCCACCCAGATTATGGTATTCTATCATAGCAGCCCAAATGGACTAAAAGAGTTTAACCAGTGCTAACCTTAAAGGTAAGACCCATCATTTATGCTCATTCTCCTAGGAAGAAATATGCTCTATAAATTAATAAAAAACATATTTTACCAGAGATTGCAAAGAGGAAATGGTAAAGAGGTTTTACCACACAGATCTATTAGCCAATAACTTAAGATTCCATCAACATTTTACTTCTCTCCGTAGTCCCTCCTACACCCAATGCCAACTTTAGGGGTTCATCTTGATGATTCTCCCAGAAGTCTCCAGTCAGTTCCAGTTGTGTTCTGTACTGTTCTACAAAGTGGATTTGTCTTGGGCAGAAACCTGAGTTCTGTCTTTACCCAAAGTGAGCTGAATGGCCCAAAGACCATTTTTACAAGCAGGTCCCTTATGAAGACATGCTCATTCTAGTTGCTCAAAGACTAAAACCCCCATATATTGTGTTAAATGTGCCCTATTTCAAACAGGGTACCATTCCTTACCATCACCGAAGGTCAGAGAAGAGAGACCTGTTAGCCTCCATTCATGGTCCTTCATTTCCTGGTATGTGGTATCCCATCCTTCATCTTGTCACTGTCACCTGGTTGAATGGCTCAGAAAATTCTTCTCCAGTGAGAAGGTGCCCAGTGCTAAGTGAAACAGGCATGGTCCCCTCTGTCATGAAGCTTCAATTCTATCAATATTTAATTATAGATTTATTATTTTTTAAATGTTTTATTTATTTCTAGGAGAGAGAGAAAGAGACAGTGAGCAGGGGAGGGTCAGAGAGAGAGGGAGTCACAGACCGAAACAGGCTCCAGGCTCTGAGCTGGCAGTCAGCACAGAGCCCGACGCGGGGCTCGAACCCACGAACCGCGAGATCATGACCTAAGCAAAAGTCGGACGCTTAACCGACTAAGCCACCCAGGTGCCCCTATAGATTTATAAGTTCTATTAATATTTAATCAACACTTCCCTAATGGCTGACTGATGAGTAATTTATTTGTTGATTTGGCACACATATATTGTAAAGTATGTAAAGTGCATTAATGTGGCAGCATTAATTATATCTAACTGAATAGATTGATGCATACACCCACTTAGCCGTCCTCTAGATTAAGATACAGAACACTTCCAGCATCTCATAAGTTTCTCTCACTTCCCCTCCCAAGATACACCCACCTTCTTGAACATCATATAAATGGAATCATACAGTTTGTACTCTTTTGCATTTGCCTTTATTTCCCTCAATATAATATTTAACAAGTTCGTCAATGTTGCTGGGTGTAAAAAGAATTTGTTTTTTTTTCATTGTTTTTCAGCTCCTGATATTTATTTTATTTATTATTTTTTAAAAATGTATTTATTTTGAAAGAGAGGGAGTGAGAGAGAGAGAGAAAATGAGTGGGGGAGGGGCAGAGAGAGAAGGGGACAGAGGATCTAAAGTGGGCCCTGTGCTGACAGTCAGATGTAGGGCTTGAACTCACAGACCATGAGATCATGACCCCAGGTGAAGTCAGATGCTTAACTGGCTGAGCCACCCAGGCACCCCTTTACCTCCTGATTTTTAAAGGACAGTGCCTGAAATCTCTTCTTTATCTATAGACTTTATAATATAAAATGGATGCTAGGTATTCTCATACTCACATGGATAGTGTCCATTTATTATCGAACATTGATACCTGTCCTCTAAAGAGTTGCAATGATGTATGCCTTCCTATAACCACATTCTTTTAAATGTTTATTTTTGAGAGACAGAAAGAGACAGAGCATAAGCACGGAAGGGGAAGAGAGAGACACACAGAATCTGAAGCAGGCTCCAGGCTCTACACTGTCAGCACAGAGCTTGACACAGGGCATGAACCCATAAACCGTGAGTTCATGACCTGAGCCAAAATCAGCCGCTTAACTCAGCCAAAATCATGACTGAGCCACTCATGCACCCCCATACAACCAGAATTTAAATTTATATTTAGATATTTTGGTTCATATAGTTTTATCCAACTCATATAATCTGGATGAAATTTGATTTTGTATTTTGATGGTACAGCTTCTGATAATGAAGATATTAATGTAAAATAGGTTTTACTCCTTTTTCATGGATGGATGAAAGTTAATGAAAACATTTTTAACAACTAAAATGAACCATCTTTCTTCAATTTGCTGCCCCTCCCCCAATCAAAGCGGAGGATACCGTATGTTTGCCTTTGCAATATGGTGAAAAATTATTTTGAATTTGATGGACAGCTGTTTTTGTAATTTAAGCCTGGATGGATTTCAAGAGCAGTGGGTAGACAGTAGGAAGAAAATGGGTTGCAAGTTAGGGATTGTGTGTACTTTGTCAGGGGAGAACAGTGAGGCATCCCATAAATGTGTAAAACGGACACCTCAGGGACTGTCTGTCAGGAGTAGCCTTGACTTACCTAGGCCATGAACTAGTTAAATAAAGGACTAAACATGGAAGAAGAATCTAGACAAGTAGATTTTTTCAGTGGGCCCCAGGATCAGAAATCCAAATATAGAGAGCAGCACATGAATGTTACAATGGTGATCTGATGAGTCAGCCATTGGTGTCAAAGAAGTTGATGTAGTTCAAATATGAGAAATTTGCAAATTGTGCACGAACAAAGCTTTGTACAATGTTTGGATCTGCTATCAGAGATAGCTTTATTCCAGACAGCTGTGGAAGCTAGTGAAGATTCTCTTTGATAAGCACATTCAACCAGGATTTGTGGTGGAGGATTAGTCAACAAAAGGCCAGCGAGTTCATACGCAGTTTAAGTGAACAAACAGAATTTCCCATAAAAAATATTTTTATGATATAGGTGAACAAATAAAATTTTCTAACAATCATGCTTTACATAAGCAGTTAAATTACAGCAAGTCATGTGTTCAAAGATCATATTTACAAGTTTTAGAGTCTCTTGGATTCTTTGGAGTCTCTTGTTATCTCTTGGAACACTTTGTTTCATATCATTAACTCTTAGTATAAGCAGGGAGATCCATTGGGACACTCTGGGATTCAAGTATCAAAAAACCCTGACTCAACCTGGTTTAAATGATAGGAAAATTTACTATCTCACAGAACAAGAAGTCCAAAGAAAGAGTGGGTCACTACTCTGATGCATTATTGTTCTGATTTCATTTTCTGGTGAGTCTTTTGTTTCCCTTTCTTGTCATTGGCTTATCCTCAGGTTTGCTTTTGCTAAGAGTAAAAAAACAACTGCAGGTCCAGCTATATCTCAGCACAGCAAAGTCCAGCAACAGGGAGGGCCATTTCTTCCAGGGTCCTCTTTACAGTCAGGGGGAAATTTTCTACTTATACCCCCGCCCCCCAGAATATCTTTGCTCATGTCCTATTGTCCATACCTGGGATCCCTGCTCAAGCCTAAATCATTCACTGGCAAAGGGAAAGGGACCACTGTGATTGCTCAGACCAAATAGAATTTAATCCTGGAAGAGGAAAAAGGTCATGATCTGTTGAGTCACAGAAGAGAGAGATGAAACCCTGAATAAAACTAGTGTTTTGCCTGAAGAGAGAGTAATGGATGTTGAGTGAAAAGCCGACAATGTTTGATGCAGTCCATCACTTTGATTGCCCAATATTACTACATACACTTAAAAAGTGTTCATACCTTGGGGGTGCCTGGCTGGCTCAGTCAGTAGAGCATGTGACTGTTGATCTCAGGGTCACAAGTTCAAACCCCACATTGCCCGTAGAGTTTATTTAAAAAAAAAAAAAAGAAAAAAGATAAAAAGGTGTCCATGTCTTTCTTGAAATTATTCACATACTCTCTAAGGGAACTAACCTTAAGTCTCATCAAATTACTACATCCAAATCCAAGATTGTTGAATAATGTAGTTTTAATATGTCCTGTTATTTTTAGACATGGGAAGGCCATTAGATCTGGAGCTGAGTGTCACTGAAGAGATAATTTATTTCATGTTCAGGTATGAGAGGGTACACATTATGCCAAGGAACCTACATGGCAAAGCACGCAGTCATGAGGCAGATGGAGGGGAGGCTATGGGTGGGAGGCTTTATTATGATTTCTGCAAGAAGAAATGGGTAAGGCAGGTTGACAGGTTTAAGACGGGCTGCTTTGAATAATTTAGTGGGGCAAAGAGGCTTGCCCTAGTTGCCTGATACCTGGCACTGGGGGTGTTTAGGATGGGTACATAGTGACACAGAGCATGAGAGTCCTATAAGGGAAGTGGTTGGGGTGTAGACTCTGGATTGGTTGGCTTTTATTTAAAATCACACCCAACGGAGAAAGATTCTTCCTGGAAGAGGATGGGGTAGGTGACAAAGGAGGCAGTTGGCTAAGGCCAGGTAACTCAGGCATATTGCTGGGTTGTCCAGAACAATCTATATCTGGGATGTGCACGCAGGGCAAATGTTGAAGCATCAAGGTTACAGAAGCTATTAATGCAAATGCTTATTAGTCTCCTCTGATCCATGACTGTGTTTGCTCTTCATGGTTCAGCAGTGAACTATAATATAAAGCCTGATTGGGAAAGGGCAAGAGCAGAAAACAACTCCCAGTCACTTCCGCATAGCACATATCTTAACCAAACTACACAGGAATTGTGCCCCTGGGAGAGGAGTAAGTTCCTGTCAGTCAATGAGGCTGACCCTATTTCCACTCTTTTCAGGGAATGCCCTTCATCATGGCCTTTATAATCCTTTGGTCTGCTTCTTAAGATAATCTTCCTGTTTATTTTTTCTATGGCCATACCTGAAATAAGCATTTGAAAGATATATTTTCTTAGTTCTGAGCAGCAGTATGTTATTACAAGTTCAGAAGTCTGAGATTGCCAATTCCACATTTTAGCATTTGCTACTGACAACACCCTACTTCTTGGTACTGAATTTTGAACTCTTAGTTGTAGCTAACCTAAATCAGATTTGAAGCTTTAATCACTGAAGTATTCACTTGGATTTATTGAAATATACTGCCTACAGAATTTCTGAGGAAGGTGGAGAAAAAGCAGCCAGACATTAAGCCCTAAACCACATCAAAGATCGTCCAGGTGAGGATATCACTGCCATTATTACCAATTTCTAGATACCTCAACTTTATGTCATCTCACATGTCACTGAAAGAGCTACCATAGCATCACTGTTGTCCCCAGAATCTGTCTTGCTGCAACTATTGCATTCAACTGCAGCAAGACAGTTATCTGCCATCCCTGCTTCTATAAATCACTAGATCCCCATTCACATTCTGGGGAGGGAGCTGATTGGCTCATGCTTGGTTATGTGCTCAAAGGTGACTGCAAAGAAAGTGATTATCTGGAACTTTCAATCATTACTTTTTTTAAAGTTTTAAAATTTATTTTGAGAGGGGTTAGGGGAAGAGAGAGAGGGAGAAAGAGAATCCCAAGCAGGGGATGCAGGGTTTGATCCCACAAACCGTAAGATCATGACCTAAGCCAAAATCAAGGGTCGACAGTTTAACTGACTGAGCCACTGGGGTGCCCCTGAACTTTCAATTCTTATACTGAGAGATTGTTTTTGCATTCTATCAAAGCTCTTAAGGTCAAAAATTCCCCAAACATAGGATGGGGTTCAGATGCTGGGCAGCCAAAAGAATGACAAAAGTTCATTAGAATTGTGAACTACAGCAACAAGAATCAGAGCACATATAGTTAAGTTTACTTTTAAAGACTTTTGCTCTACCTGGATAGTCTCCAAAAATGTTCTTTGTTCTCAGTAGTTTTGTGCTCTTAGCAATTTGAATAGTCTCTAAACAACTTTTCCTTATCTTTCTGAGACGACAGTTTCAGCACAGCATTTAAATTCTCCTAATATCAAATAAAAAATTTTAACTTATAACTGAAGCTAAATCTAAGAAATTAAAGTCTATAATGCCTAACTTTCACAATACGGAGGCTTTATTCATATCTGTTTTTCTTTGTTCAGAGAGTTCTTAAAATTTCCAGTTTCATGATTTAATTTCATTGGGATTAAGTTTGAAGTACTCAAAATAATATAATGAACCAGTCATAATTATGTAAGATAACCAATACTGATTTTTTTCCCAAGATAATTTTCTAGTTGCCATAGCTTGCTTGGAGGATGTAAGGGGTACACTGGAAGTACTCAAAGTTTAATAGCCCCTTAAGAACAGTTCTCAATCAATGACAGATGGGAGTTGATAGATACTTACTCTGCTTCTTCATCCCATATTAGGAATAATTCTGAGAAATGTTCTTACACATCCCTGTTCCTTAATGCTGATTCCTGGAACCACTTCTCAAAACTACTGACTTGTGCATTCTTGTCTCAGTGTTGGTTTCTGGAAGAAGAGAAAGACCCAACATGAACCATTAACTGAATCAAGTTACTTATGACACTCAGCTATATCAATTATGGATGAGAGCAGTGGACCAGCAGATAGAATTTACTGGAATACTATAAGTTTCCTCTCTCCTCTCTCCCTTTCCTTTTCTCTTTCAGGCAGACTATACCATGAGTAAAGATGGGTGTTAACAGCCTCATTTTATAGATGGAGAAGCTGATACTAGAAGAATTTAACTATCTTTTCTGAAGTAAACCTACTAATGAATGTCCCACTCTCAATTTGAACTCAGGTTCAAATTCTTTCTGCTATGCCATAATGTCTGCTGATGTAAAGACTATCCTACGTATGCCTTGATATAGGTTTTCTCCTGTGTCAGTGCTAGATCTTCATAGCATTATCATTGTGCAGAAAAGCCTTTGCTAAGTTTATGAAATCCTATTAACAAAAACTACATATAAAATAACCACCTACTTTCCATCACTGTTGATGGGAGTATATATTAATATACCTTTGGAAAATAATGTGATAGTATTGATCAGTCTTAAATCCACATAATTAAAAATCAGTACATTTAAAATTTTTTATCAAGGTATTCGTGTACAAAATTTAAGCTTTAAGTAGTTCTTAAAAGTTTATAATGGAAAACAGTAGTAACTCTGCTCTCTCTCTTCTTCCAGAGTTGCTCTTGAGAGGCAACAACTTAAAATTTTTTAGCTATTTCTTTTACATTTATGACACAGGTCTAAGTGTAAATGTAAATTCTAGTGCTACTATTTCTTGGTTTCCCAACTTTAGATGTTATCAATTAACATAATCAGCCTGCCAATCTCCTGTGCTGGGCCCCCACTTATAGGATATCAGCCTTCCTCTCCTTTTGCTAAGGAACATCTTCAAAGAACTCAATATAACTTCACAACAGGTTAATAATGTTTAGTCCATGTATATGTAAGAGATTTTCATTTTATCCTTATGCTTATAGTTTGACAGAGTAGTGAATTCAAAGTTAAAAACCAGTTTCCTTCTGAATTTGGAAGGCATCTCTCCCTTGTCTTCTCACATTTATTTTTGAGATACCATGTGACCTTCAGACAGTAACTCTTTTTCTTTTCTTTTCTGAAAGTTTTTGAATCTCCTTTTAATCCTGGGTAATTCTAAAATTTTTTATGTGTTCCTTGGCATGGGTATTTTTAAAACATATTATGCTGAGCATTTATGAGACCTTTTAAACCTGGGGACTGTGCTTAAAGTTATAGGATATTTTTCCAGTTATATCTTTGATAATTTCCTCTACACTATTTTCTTGGACTCTCATTTTAGAGATTCTAACCATTAATTTCTGTGAATTAATCCTGTAAGTCTTTTTATTCCTCTTCTATTTTTCAGCTCTTGTATTCTAATTTCTGCAATATTTTCTTAAGTTTGTATTCCAACTCCTCCATTAAATTTTATTTTATATATTATATTTTAAATAGTCAAATGTTATATCTTTCTTCTGTTTCATTTTCACTATATCTTGTTTTTATTCTATGAGTGCATTTTCCTCTACTATCTCTCTAAAGTTATTAAATATATAAGTTTTCTTTTATTTCCAGCATAACTTCCTTTCTTCCCGAGTACTCCCTCTACTTTATTTTTTCCTATTTACTTTTCCTTCTGTCTTATGTTTATGACTTGCTTCAAATGTGATGATTCTGGTCTCTCCACTAATGTGCAAGGTACTAAAAAACATTTTTTGGTAGAATTTGCTAACTATGGATTTCATTTTAAAATGGTATGGTTGGAAGCTGGCTATTTCTTTGGGAAACTCAAATATTTTCACCTGCAAAAATATCTTCCTGAGAACAATATTCCTAGAGGGGGACTGGGGTTCTCAGAGTAAACTGAAAAAGGATTTGAGTATCCCATGATTCAGTAAGCAGATGCTCCCTCAATATTAGTGTTTTTAGCTTCTCATTTCACTCTACCCTCCAACTTAAGTTGGAGCCATTCTGATCCAATTTCTCCACATAATAAATTTATAATCTCCTACTAGACGGAAGAGTTACCTTTCTGGATGGAGAAATTGGAGATGGAACTGCTCCATTTAAAGACTTCCAACTAATCACTTGTTTTCAACCCTATGTTGCCTTCTGCTTTCTATGATACCTCATGTCTCCAAATTCTGAACTTCTCAGGCAGAGGCAAATCAGCTTGGTTCATAAATTGCTCCTTCTGTACAAATGGATTTGAAATGTGCTTTTGTTGCCCAAGGCAGTTACTACCTCTCCATTGGATCATTTGTGGGTCTAATTCTATTGCCTATTTTTCCTCTTGACCCCATTTCTTGGTATGTCTGGTAATTTTAAATTGACTGCCAGGTATTTAGTGTGACAGATTATAGACTCTGAATGATCTTATTTTCTCCAGGATTTTTTTCTTAGCTTTGGTTAAAATATAGATTAAGAGCAGATTGCCTTAAGCCAGTCAGGGGCTGAGCAAATTTAAGACTGAGTTTCGGTCTTTATAAGGTATAACCTATTTTCTTAAATATTTTTTAAAAATATTTATTTATTTACTTTGAGAGAGAATGTGTGTGTGTAAGCCGAGGAAGGGCAGAGGGAGAGGGAGAGAGAGAATCCAAAGCAGGCTCTGCACTGTCAGCATAGAACCAGATGCAGGGCTCAAACTCATAAACCATGAGATCATGACCCAAGCCAAAATCAAGAGTCAGACATTTAATGAACTGAGCCACTCAAGTGACCCATAACCTATTTTTTAAATGCTATTTATTAGGGTATAACCCTGCATATATATTATACCTAAATTAAAAATTTTTTTGCTTTAAAAAGTCTGGTGTGTGATTTTAACTAATACATCAGATAATGAATTTTGTAAACATATGTTTTTTTAAACTATGCATATTTACTTGCCAGGAATAAGAGTAAATATATGATATTTGGGAATGTGGTGTTAAGCTAAGGATCAACATGCCACTTTATTTTGGGGAACAAATCCTACACAGATTTGTCCAATAAAAATCATATATTTTCATTAAAATAAATTTCAGTGTATTAATGACAGAACACAGTATTTATGGGGTGCCTAGGTGGCTCAGTGGCTTAAGCATTGACTCTTGATTTCAGCTCAGGTCATGATCTCATGATTCGTGGGTTTGAGCCCTGCATTGGGTTCCATGCTGACAGCACAGAGCCTGCTTGGGATTCTGACCCTTGATTTTGGCTCAGGCCATGACCTCACAGTTTGTGGGATTGAGGCCTGCATTGGGCTCTGTGCTAGCAGCATGGAGGCTGCTAGAATTCTCTTCCCCACTGCCCCTCTGCCCCTTCCCCACTATCTCTCTCAAAATAAATAAACTTAAGAAAAACAGTAAATGTATACAAAAGATGAGTAAGTCAAAAATTATAAATAAGAGGGTTCAAGTAAATGGATAAATAAATGAATAAGACTGATTGTTATTGAATGCCTGTGATCTTACCTTCCAAATTTCCTGGTCATTGGGTCAATATGGAAGGGGGAAGATGCAAATTAGACGCAAGTAGCGCTTCTCAAACTTCCCTTTTTAAGGGAACACTTAAGGGGCTATTAAACTTTGAGTACTTCCAGTGTACCCATTACATCCTCCAAGCAAAGTCAACGCTTAACCCACTGAGCCACCCAGGTGCCCCTATTTTCTTTTTTTTTTCCTTATCTTCATTTATCAAACACTTCTATGTTTATTTGTTGTCTGCTTCTTTATAGCCTTTTTGGGAAATAGATGGGAGAATAAACTATATCTGTTTACCTGTCTATCTAAATATCACATTGCTTTATTCATTGCCTTTTATTATAAGCTTACTTTGAGTTTTCTTGTAAGACGGTGACCTGCTTTATTATTTTGTGTGGCATTTTTATTAAAATCACTGGAAAATCAACCTAATCTAATATAAGGAGGTTAGATAATAAACATAAGAGACATTAGTGTTTCTTAGGCTATTCAAATGGAATCACTATATTGCTGTACTTTAAAATATGTAGGGTACCTTAAAATACAAGGAAAACCATTAGTTGTGTACATTTGGTCACAGGAAATTAGTATTTCTTTTAGGTTACCCTATGATTTTTTTTTCTCAGAGGCAAAAACAATCCAACACTTATCATGGATATTTTTAGGAGCATTTATATGTAGGGACTATATGATATCAGGATGATGTAAAAACATTTTCATGAAGCAAGAATATCCTATCATGTCCCCTGAGTGACATGAAGGAATATGTCATTCAAACTCATAAAAATACTTTTGCTATCCTATTACTCCATACTGAATAACTTATTCAGCTCATTTGACTTTGTGTCCACGGTCACACAGCTGAGAAGGGGCAGAGCTGAGATTTAAGCCTAGACTGTCTAGTCAGACAGTTGAGAATATGATCTTAACTACCATGCCTATACTGAGAAAATCTAATAAGTCATTAGGCTTAGGAATAAACTTAGAAATTTAATTTACTAGCCTTCTGTAGAAACATTTCTGTTGACTGTGCCAGATTTCCATGCCCAAATGCATCATCGTATATTAAGATTCTTCCACTTCTATACAGAGCAATCATTCAATTACGTCCTTCTATACCAGAATTAAGGAAGAACCCATTCAGCCTCTTGTAAAGTATGCGGTGTCCTCAATTTTGTTAAAAGTCTTACCATCCCTATACTAGCATTCAGAATTGACATCAACAGAATTTGAGTGCAATAGCCTACAAAACTGCCAAACTTCTTTATTAATTTACATTAAAATTATCCAGAGGTGCCTGGGTGGCTCAGTCAGTTAAGCATTGGACTCTTGGCTTCAGCTTAGGTCATGATCTCATGGTTCTTGAGTTCTGCACTGTCAATGCAGAGCCTGCTTGGGACTCACTCTCTCTCCTTTCTCTCTGCCCCTTTGCCATTCATGCTTTCTCTCTCTCTCTCAAAAAAAAAAATGAGTACACTTTAAAAAAATATATTCCATAAACATTTATTGAAGACTGCTATGCTACAGGCACCATTCTAGATATTGAGGATTAAGTGGGGCACAAGATAGATAAGGCCTTAGCTCTCAATAAGCTCACTTGCTAGAAGGGAGAGACAGATCATAAATAAACAAACAAAATGTCAGAAGTTTCTTGCAGAGAATTAAACCTGGGACACAAAAGCAAGATGGTAGAGAGGAGCTCTGTCACTGCTCATAGATCTTTAAGACTTCTCATTTTAGATAATGGCTTTCTTCCCTTGGAGAAAACTCAGCAAGTGCAAAGTCTTCCTTAAATTTATCATGGTAACTTTAATAATTGATTCAGCACTCTTTCTGCTATTAATGGATAGAAAAGTCTGTATCTCTTTAAGGAAATGGTTTGCTTGGGATAATGACTTTACCATTAGTGATGTCCTATTTTATAAAAAAATTATTTATTTTATTTTAGAGGGAGGGATCATAAGTGGAGGTGGGAGAGAGAGAGAGAGAAAGAAAGAAAGAGATAAATCTTAAGCAGGCTCCATGCTCAGCACAGAGCCTGACATGGGACTCAATCCCACAACCCTGGGATCATGACCTGAGCCAAAATCAAGAGTTGGATGTTCAACTGACTGAGCCACCCAGGTGTCCCTGTAATGTCCTTCTAAGAATTGGATTGAGAACAGTTTCTGTGGAAACTCAAATATAGGAAGAGAACATGGGGATGACTTCCAACTTTGACTGACCTTGGGCCTGCTCTTCACTTAGAGCGTTAGTGATATCCTCCATAAAGAAGGAAAATATGATTACCAAACTCAAATGTGCATTATTAGAATTCAACACACATGTATCCTTAGGATATATTGTTAAAGTTCCTGTAACAAAATACGCTAATCTGGATGGCTGAAGCAACAGAAATTTATTATCTTGCAGTTCTGGAGACTAGAAGCTTGGAAATCAAGATGTTGTCAGGGTTGGCTCCTTTTAAAGACTGTTAGGGAAGAGCCTGATCTTGCCTCTTTCCCTGTGTCTCTTTACATCATCTTCTGTCTATGCATCCCTCTGTGTCCAAATTTCCCCTTTATAAGGACACTGGTCTTTTGGATTAAAAGCCCACCCTAAATTAGTATGATCTCAACTAACTATATATAAATCCTATTTCCATATAAGGTCATATTCTGAGATACTGGGGGTCACGACTTCAACGTGTGAATCTAGAGGAGACACAATTCAACCCATAACCCAACCATATAGAACTCTGTGCTACATATCATAATTGTACAATATTAAATGTGTTCTAAAGTATTAATTAAAAAGACCCTCTTTCCAATTAAATATTTACTTAAAATATTATGCAGTTTAAATAAATCGATATTCAGGTAGAATATCCAGTCAAGGGAGAATTGAGAGGGAAAAAAATGCTCCCTCTAAATTGAAGAGCTAAGAAAATTGAAAACAACTGGTGAATTCAACACTGGCACATGGTGAGGTAAGTTTTGTTTCCTCTCTGCAATGTGTCCTGTATATTAACTCTCACAGTCAAGGTGCCCAAAGCTCTAGCAGCATTTAGTTCCCCCGCCCCTCAAAGGCCCCTTGCCTTTAGTAGACTTCCGTTAACCCCACGTATATTGACAAAGATTTCCATGCTAATTAATTTCCATCAACTAAGTATAAATTTGTGGATATGATAGCTGATTAATTTTTATTTCTTCTTTTTTCCTTCATTTACTTTTTAGATAGTCTTTGAACCCAAAACTATACATCTAATCTTGATCTCATATGTAATCATCACAGTATAAGCAATTTTGCCATAATTTTAGGAATAGAGCACTTTATTTCATGAGAATATTGGAAACAAAGCATGAGCTAAGGACTTTGGCCTTTTCTTACTAAAGTTTACATTCTAGGATTTTCCTTAACCACTCACTCATCCATTTTTTCCTCCAAAATGGGAATTGATTCATATTTTCCTGGTTGCACACATGTAATCCATATTTCTTATTAAAATTTAATAAACTATAGATATAAAGGCCCAATAGCTACCTTTTTAAAATTTATTTTTAATTTATTTTTTTGTTTATTTACTTTTGAGGCAGAGAGAGAGAGAGCACAATTGGAGGAGGGGCAGAGAGAGAGGGAGACACAGAATCTGAAGCAGGCTCCAGGCTCTGAGCTGTCAGCACAGAGCCTGATGCGGGGCTTGAACCCATGAACCACGAGATCATGGCTTGAGCTGAAGTCAGACACTTAACTGACTGAGCCACCCAGGCACCCCTCAATAGCTACCTTTTTAAAATACCTTCTTCCAAACCTTTTCTATACACATACTAATATGTATAAATTTTATAAAATGGTGTCATAAATGTGCACTGTTTGTAATAATCTCTTTACACAGAAAAATGTAGCATAAAGGTATTTATTTGTGGGCAAATAGAGCCTCATATTGTCATTTAATCATTGCATGGTATTCCTTGCATAGATATGGTAAGACGTTTTTAATAGATTGACCCTACAATCCTTGATTTTTTACATTTCCAGAATTTTTTCCAGATTTCATGCCGATATTTACCTATTTCACAGGGGCCAGCCTTTTTAGGTTCAAACTACAAGTTTTAGCAATAAAAATAGAAACCCAGAGCACTGACGCCGGAGACATAACTCCTATCAGGTCGCATCCTGTGCAGAGTGCCACCATTTTTCCACTGTGAAACATTACTTGAACAGATTCTCAAAATAGCACTCCCTCTTTTTAGCACTCCAGCGTCTCACTTGTGTTATCTGGCCCTCCCAAGCGGCCAGCAAGAATTCTCAACTCCTCGGCCTCGGAGTCCCTCTGTCTTTGTGCCAGACCAGACTTAGCAATCAGGGCAGAACGCTGGGGAGCTGCAGGCAGTTGGCACTTTGGGACAGCAAGAGGGAATGTAGACACATGGACCCGGCCAGCTCCCTGTCTCCACTCATGACAAGAGATCCTGGTGTCATGCATAGTAGTATTCTGAGTTGGGGAGGAAAGGTCAGGGGTACAGGCTCATGGTGTGCTCTAAGCCCAACCTTGACAGCTCCCAATTTGCACTTGCTGTTACCTATAAATTACAGAGCAAATTTAGGGAGATTATAGATTTTCCAATTCTCTGGTTTTCACTAGACATAGTATAACTTAGTAAAAGAGCATGGGCTTCAGAATCAGTCTTACATTCAAGACTAGATCCATGAGACCTGATACATGAGGTACTCAGTAAACACTGGCTAAATGTATGGAAGGTATGTTCGCCAACTGTGTAAAGAGAATGATAATAGTATCACTTCACTGGATTATTATGAAGACCATTTGACGAATGCACAATTGGCCTGTAAAAAGGTACTTCATAAATTAGAAATGCCATTTTATTATTCTCAGAAGAAAAAATAGAGTTCTTACTAGAATCAGTTTTACAATGCCCTTGCCCAACTTACTTGTTCAACAAATAGTTATTAAGTAGGTACTGGAAAGAGTACTGGGAAGTACTGGGGAAAGATGTTGAATAAGATACTGTCCAGAGCTGCAATCTGAAATTTTCATTCACTGAACACATTTATTCGTTTCCCATTAGGTACTGAAAACACAGTCATCCACCTGCAAAATACTTCTGCTCTACTTACTTCCAGCTCCATTGTCATCCTGTGGACCACAGCCACAGGTTCCTAACCCTATTACCCCTTGCTTCCATTCTTGACTTTTTAAAACCACTTCATATTCAGAGTCATTTTATAAAACTGTAAATCAGATCATGCCATTCCTTTGCTAAAGTATAAAATCCCATTTAGAATAAAATGCAAATTTCTTATCTTGGAACACATGGCTTTGCATGACCTGGCTCCTTCCTGTATCTCCAACCTCAGCTTAGCTCTCCCTTTAACTCCTTATGCTCCACTAGGATTCTAGGATTGCCAATTCCTAGACACAGCCAAGCTCTTTTCTGCACGAGGCCTTTGCACATTCCGTTCTCTCCATCTGGAATGCCATCTCCTAGGCTTTGTGGATGACAGTCTTCTTCTTTTCCTTAATGTATCAGCATGGAGGTTCCCTTCTCAAAGAAGTCATTCCTGTGCCCAATGACCAACATTTATTCCCTAGCACAAGCATCTTGTTTATTTCCTTCCTACTATTGTTTTTTACAATCTGCATTTATTGTTTCTATTTCTTTGCTTACCTGTTTATTGTCTGTCTCTCCCACTGAAACATAAGCCCCATGAAAGCAGGAGCCTTGTTCTTGACCATTGTTTGCTCTTCCTTACCTAGAACTGTGATTGTCACATAAAAGGCACTTGATAATTTATTATATGGAAGAATGAATGAATGAATTTTTATTGTTTTGAAAATCTTCAGGAGTAGAAATTCTGAACCTCAGGTTGGCACATTTTGGACAGATATATTTGGATGTGAAAACTTATTTTTATGTTGGGATACACTTTTTAAAAATTTAGGGGCACCTGGGTTAAGTGTCTGACTTTGGCTCAGGTCATGATCTCACTATTTGTGAGTTGGAGCCCCAAGTTGTCAGACTCTGTGCTGACAACTTGGAGCCTAGAACCTGCTTCAGATTCTGTGTCTCCTCTCTGTGCGTGCCCCTCTGTGGCTCATGCTCTGTCTCTCCTGCTAAAAAAAAATAATTAATTAATTAAAATTTTAAAAGTTTCCAATATAATTAACATACTGTGTTATGTTATGTATAATATAATGATTCAACAATTTTATATTACTTGGTGCTCATCAAGATGAGTATACCACACAGGTGCATGGGTGGCTCAGTCAGTTAAGCATCTGACTTCAATTCAGGTCATGATCACAAAGTTTGTGAATTCAAGCTCCGCATCGGGCTCTCTGCTGTCAGCACAAAGCTCACGTTGGATCCTCTGTCCCTCTCTCTCTCTGACCCTCCTCTACTTGCTCTCTGTCTCTCTCTCAAAAATAAATAAAAACATTTAAAGAAAAAAGATGTGTACTTTTAATCTCCTTCACCTATTTCACCCATCCCCCCACCTCCCTCCTCTTGGGATACACTTTAAGAAATGGATAGAGTGTGACTTGGGGAGGACAAAGGAGAATCCATCTCTTTTGAGAGATAAGCTATGAGAACAACATTCCAGCAGCAGAGAATTTGAAAACTCATTTGTATTTAGGGACATGAGGAGTTGCTTTTCCACCATCCTCTAAGTAAGGGTTCATGGTGAAGAAGATGGGCTTTGAGGCCGGGAGGCTGGATTCACATGCCTGCCTCACCACTTATTAACTGTGTGACAGTGGACGAGTCAGATAATGGCTCCAAGCCTATATGAGTGAGAAACGGACTTCCTGAATAAGTGCTCAGTACATATTAATTATCCTTTGTATCTGTCTAAAAGGATGTTTTTAGACATACTGCTATGAATTTAAAACATACCAGTAGCCAAGGCCCAGCACAGGGCTGGGTAGGTCAGAGATGCTTACAAAGTGGGGGTGTAGCACAGCAGAGCACAGTGGTTCTCAGACTTGAGTGTACACCCAACTCAGCTAGGAGGCTGGTAAAAATCCAGAGGGCTGTGCCCCTCTACGAATTTCTGATTCAGGAGGTCTGGTGGGGCTTAAACATTTGCATTTCTACCATGTCTGCAGGTGATGCTAATGTTGCTGGTCCAGAGACCACACTTAGATTGATGGACAGTAGTTAAGTACACCAGCCACAGTGCCAGACTGGTTACATCCATGTCCCAGCTACCCCTTTTCACTAACACATGATCTTGAGTGAGCTACTTCATCTCTCTGGCCTCAGTTTCCTTATCTGAAAGTGGAAATAATAATAGAGCCTTCCTCTAGAGGTTATGAGGTTTAAATGAGGCCTCATATAGCACAGTTATTCAATACACATATAATCTATACTTATTGTATGGATTATTTGATTATTATTTGATTGCTATTTGTTATTTGTTAACAAAACCCAATAACAGTAAAACGTTGGATTGCAAGTAACATGTTTTGCGAGTGTTCCACATGTTCTGTGAGTGCTGCACATGATAAGCAAACATTTCTAATAAATTTTAGCGTGATAAATGAGTGATGCCTTGCAATACAGGTACCACGTGATGCAGAATGTCACGTGATCACAACTGAGCGAATGGTTTTTAAAATTTGCTTTGATATACAAGTGCTTTGGATTACAAGCATGTTTCCAGAACGAATTATGCTTGCAAACCAAAGTTCTACTGTACAATGAATTTATAACTGTGCTATCCAATAATGTTCAGAGATTATGAAAATGCCATACTCCATGCTGTCCAATTCAGTTGCTATTCACTGCACATGGTTACTGAGCATTTGAAATGTGGCTAACGCAATTGAAGCACTGAATGCTTAATGTTTCATTAATTTTGATTAATTTAAATTTAAATAGATGCATGTAGCTAAAAAAGCACAAATTTCTATTTAAGAGTTCCTTCCTTAGACCTGGGCTTGTGGCAGCTCTTTGGAAAGCTGACAGACACAGGGCAGTGTAAAGACCTGAGTGTGTGAATCTACTACTTTCTGACTACTTGACCTTAAGCAAGCAACTCAATTTCCCCGCAACACAACCTCATCTGTAATATGGGAATAACACCTGCCATGATTCCTCAGAAATTCTCAATGTGTTGTACTATGATAATGTAAAATCATAAACGTAATACAATTGCAAAGATTCCTTTAAAACTTCATACCACCCTTTCATATCTTCTTCTCTATGACCTGCTGTAATGGCAATGGCTTCATCATCTTCAGTCTTTTGTGTCCATGGTGCCCAACACATAGTAGGTCTTGAGTTAAAATGCAACCTCCATGCCAATGTCTTCTAGTTTGATCTGCACGTATTGGTGCCCCAGGGGATGTAGTAAAAAGGAAAAAATATATTATTTTAAACACACTAATATGCCTTAAAAAGTTATTGTCTAAAAGTCTCTTTAACTTTATTTTGTTCCAATTATAAGTACTTCATAGTTGTTTTAAAATTGGAAAATGTGGGGAGCCTGGGTGGCTCAGTTGGTTAAGCATCCAACTCTTGACTTCAACTCAGGTCATGATTTCACAGTTTGTGATTCTCTGTTTCCCTCTCTCTGCCTCTTCCTTGCTCATGCTCTACTTCTCTCTTTCAAAATAAATGAACTTTAAAAAAATTGGAAAATGCAAAATATTATGAAGAAAAAATACAATTCGCCTACAATATCTCTACCTCACTAACATTTTAAAGCATTTTTTCCAACAATATATTCATTTATTCATTCAACAAATATTTCTTTTTTATTTTTTAAACTTTTTTTTAACATTTATTCATTTTTGGGAGACAGAGCATGAGTGGGGGAGGGACAGAGACAGAAGGAGACACAGAATCTGAAGCAGACTCCAGGCTCTGAGCTGTCAGCACAGAGCCCGACACAAGGCTGGAACTCACGGACTGCAAGATCATGACCTGAGGTTAATAACCAACTGAGCTACCCAGGTGCCTCAAAAAAAATCTCTTGAGTATTTGCTATAGACCAGGTACTTTCTAGGTGATGGTAATATAGCAATGAACAAACTAGACAAAAGTCTTTGCCTTCATGGAGTTACGTCCTAGTCAATGATATATGAAGACTCAGTAAAATATATACACAGATTTTAAAAACTAAATTGAGCTAATGTTGGGGCTCCTGGGTGGCTCAGTCGGTGAAGCATACAACTTCAGCTCAGGTCATGATCTCACCGTTTGTGAGTTTGAGCCCCGCATCAGGCTCTGTGCTGACAGCTCAGAGCCTGGAGCCTGCTTCAGATTCTGTGTGTCTCTTCTTCTTTAACCCCTCTCCTGCTCACTCTCTGTGTCTCTCTCAAAATAAGTAAATGTTTAAAAAATTTTTTTTAAATATTTAAAATAAATCAAGCTAATGTTGTTCATACTATTGTACATTTATTGTTTATTTTCCTTTCCATTATGTTGTGAGAATTTTATGATTTTTGTTGTTTTTATAGATTTATCCATAATATCCATTGCCTGCTGAGCCAATATATGGGGTTTTCTGGGGCAAAAGGAAAAATAAATACTTAAGTTCTATCTTTAGGAACTTTAGCCTGGGTGTGGTGTTCTTAGGGGATCAGACTGTCCAGGGAAGGCCCCATACTGTGTACCTGAATCCCAAGTCTGGGACTCAGTGTTCACATCTCAGATTCTACTGGGTTTTCAGGCATCATTTCATCTTGTGACTCTAAAACATTTCTTTAGGTCTTAAAAAGAAATTTTTCTCAGGGTGCCTGCGTGGCTCAGTCAATTAAGCGTCGGACTTCAGCTCCCGTCGTGATCTTGTGGTTCATGAATTTGAGTCCTGCGTTGGCCTCTGTGCTGACAGCTTGGAGACTGGAGCCTGTTTTGGGTTTTGTGTCTCCTTCTGTCTCTGCTCCCCGCCCCCACCCCCACTTGCACTCTGTCTCTATCTCTCTCAAAAATACATAAACATTTACAAAAATTAAAAAAAAATTTCTGGAGTCATTAGGACCCATGTTGCTTGTGGTCTACCCTGTTCTATTTCTGCATGGCTAACCTGGCTAATTATTCTGCCCCTTTGCAGATTCAGATGAAGACCACTAAAACTGAAATCCTGAAAGAGGCTTCCAAGGCAAAGTAGTGAGGAGCATGGTGAATGGGGAGGGGAGAGCAAAGATCATATTCTGATGAGCGGTTGTCACTACTGGACAGAGACAAGAACAGTTTGTCATCTTCGTGTCCTGGGCCATGACCACCACAGCCTCACCTCTTCACATGGAATCCCTGTCTTGTTTCTTCTTGTTTTGTTCTTCCTCTCTCCTTTATTCCTACATCCTTTGCCTCTTCAGATCTGCAAAAAGGGATTGAAGGAAGCTGTATTTCCTCAACACATCAAGGGCAAGGATTTCATCTGACTTGGGAATAAAAGAACAAACCCAAGAACAGATGCCATTTCTAAGTGGGGGAAAATATATTGATGGGCCCCGAGGTAAATCATCAAGAGGGGTGTTCTTTTTTAATTGTCTAGAAGGGAACAAGGAAGATGTTAATTGGTTGCTGGTGTCTGCCCTTATTAAAGGCTTGAACCAGGACAGAGTCTAGAAATGAGCAGGCATTCCATACAACAAATCATGCCACAGAGCTATATGTGCTGAAGAAAACTGCTGGCATGTCTTACTGCTTTGAGATTTTATTGCCAATTATTTCAGGCGACATCTCTGCTTCTCTTCTTTTGTTTCTTCCCACAGTTTTCATCACATCAGTCATGGTGATGGTTCATTCTCATTGCTAGCAGTCCTATACAAAATACAACAATTAGCAATGAAATGCTTTGCTACTGGATGAAGAGACAGTGTAATATAGTATGAGAGTGTGGACCAGTGCTGTCCAATAGAAATAGAATACAAGCCATGACTGTAATTGAAAGTTTTCTCATAGCTACATGAAAAAAGAAAAATAAATAAAATTTTGATCATGTCTTTTTTTAAAAAGTTTTTAAAAGATGTATATTTATTTATTTTTGAGAGACAGAGAAAGAGAGAGAGAGCACACACAAACAGGGGAGGGACAGAGAGAGAGGGAGACACAGAATCCAAAACAGCCTCCAGGCCTCGAGCTCTTAGCACAGAGCCCGACAAGGGGCTCAAGCTCACAAACTATGATATCATGACCTGAGCTGAAGTTGGACACTTAACCAACTGAGCCACCTAGGTACCCCATTTTAATCATGTCTTATTGAACCTTATCTAAAATATCATTTCAACATGTAAGCAATAGAAAAATTAATGAGATATACAGGGTGCCCGGGTGGCTGAATTAGTTAAGCGTCCAATTTCGGCTCTGGTCATGATCTAGTGGTTCATGAGTTTAAGCCCCATGTTGGGCTCTGTGCTGACAGCTCAGAGCCTGGAGCCTGCTTCAGATTCTGTATCTCCTCTCTCTGCCCCTCCTCAGTTGTACTCTGTCTTTCAAAAATAAACTAAAAACATATAAAAATTTTTAAGAAAAATTAATGAGATATATGTGTTCCATACTAAGTCTCCAAAATCTAGCATACGGCACACCTCAATTCTGACTGGTCACATGTCACGTGCTCAGTAGCCACATGGACTAATGGACACTCTATTGGGCAGTGTAGGTACTCCACAGCCAGAGCAACTAGAGGTGTAATATTGGGAAAGTTACAAAATTTCTGTGAGTCGGTTTGTCATATATAAAGCTGGGATAGTCCCTACTTCATTTAGAATTGTTATCAGAAAAGGGATGCCTGGGTGGTTCAGTCAGTTGAGCTTCCGACTTCAGCTCAGGTCATGATCTCACAGTTTTTGAGTTCGAGCCCCACATTGGGCTCTGTGCTGACAGCTTAGAGCCTGCAGCCTGCTTTGAGTTCTGTGTATCCCTCTCTCTCTGCCCCTCCTCTACTACTCTGTCTTTCTCTACCTCTCAAAAATAAACTTAAAAATTTTTTTTAAAAAGGAAAGATTTATCATTGTTATGAGGATTAAATGAGTACTTAGAACTTTGCCTTACACAGAGTTGGTGCTAAGTAAATGTGCCCTTTTACATTTAACCACATCCTTGTAATGATCAAAGCAATCTTTCAGTAATGTCCTGCTCTGAGCTTTCTAAATAGGGACTATATGTCTGATATTTTGCAATGATAAAAATCATATGACATTTCAGAATTCCTGTCTCACTTCAAACAGAGGTTATCAGAGAAAGTTTGGTCTTGAGCTGTGCTTTCATAAAGCTGTGTAACCTATAACTCGACAAAGTTCCTTATACTAGTAAGTCTGCAAATAGATTTTTTTAAGTAGGGGCTACATCCAAGGTGGGGCTTGAACTCATGACCTCAAATCAAGAGATCAAGAGTCGCATGCTTTACTGATTGAGCCAGCCAGGCATCTCTGCAAATAGATTCTTATTGAATTTTCCAAATAAACCGCATCATGTATTTATTGGGATATAAAATTAGGTTCACAGCTGTAAAATTATCCCAACTTGCTTTCTGGTGATCTCTTGAGAGGTTCAAACCATGTTTCACTATAATAAGAAGATAACACTGTCTTCTTGAAACTATGGCTTACAGCCACAAACCAATATTAATATCACAGGATATATTTGAGGTCCAAAGCACCATGATATATTAATTGTTACCTGGGGCACTTTTATGACAGCTTATAAATAAACAGTTGAGCAAGTCTATGACAGTCGTTATGGATCACTTAAAAAATATATCTTAGATGTTTCTAAATCTTAATTCTTTCATTCATTTACATATTCAGTCATTTAACTATCCATTTATTCAACAAATATATATCGAGGGCTTACTATGAGCTAGAAATTTTGCTAGGTACTGAAGAGTCAATAGTAAGCAGAACATACTTACTTATATGTTCCCATGTCCCCACGAGTGTATAGTCTAGTAGAGGAGACAAATGTTATCCAAATAATCACACAAATAAAATTGTCAACTGACATAATTGCTATTGAGAAGGCAAAGGATTCCTTTGAGTGCCTATGAGGAGGGCATTTGATTTGGTCAGGGAGGTTTTTTTCTAAGAAGTGCTGATTGGGCTGAGATCTGGATGAGTAGGAGTTAACCAGAGGGAAAGAGCAGGGAACTGCATTCCAGATGGAGGGAAGGGCATGAATAGAAGTCTTGGGGTGGCAGGAGCCTGGTGAGAGAAAGATACTAAAATCGTGCAGGAGGCTGGCTGAGGCTTAACTGGAAATAGATAAGGCCAGACATTGCAGGTTCTTGATGGCCATGTTAAGGATTTTATATTTACATGAAGGACATTGGGAGGCTGTCACTGGGTCTCCAAAACTTGGGGATGCTTTTCTTTGCTGTATCAAACCTCGTTTTAATTCTTTGTAATTATGAAGAAATAAACTGTCAGGACACCAAGACAGAGACCAGGCAAAGGGCTACACATAACCTCTATTTCTTATCAAGTGCAACCAGTAACAATAACCACACTAACTCCTGCCTCCAGTCCTCCCTGTAGCTGCTCTTCTTCAGTTATCCAACCAATTCTGAGCCTTAGCCTCATGTCTTTCTTGGTGTATAGCAGAGCAGCTGATAGGGGAGTTCTGACCACAGCTTATATGTGAACCCCTGAAGAAACTAACTGTTCCAGAAAAGGAAGGGAAGCTCTTACATATTTTAAGTCTGACCAATGAATCTCCATTCCTTGTAAGAGCAAGGAGGAAAGATGATTACATTCGGAAAAGTTAACTAGAAGGTGCCTGGCTGGGTCAGTTGGAAGAGGATGTGACTCTTGATCTTGGGGTTGTAAGTTTGAGTCCCACGTTGGGTAGAGAGATGACTTAAATTTAAAAAAAGAAAAGAAGAGATAATTATATACAAGGTGGGGAAAAGAGTGGGGGGAGTTTAGAGAAGGTTAAGAGAGGATGTAAGGAGATAAGTACACTATTTCCATCATCTAGGCAAGAGGTGACATCAAACTTGATGACAAGTAGATGGATCAGAAAGACCAAGATGTTTGATGGATGTTTCCAGTCTGGAAGCTCATGTACTCCAGTCTGTGCAAAGCTCTTGCACTATTTCTTTGAGGCTTTTCTTACCTTCATTTCTCTGCTCTTTCTTGCTATAACTCTTGCTATTCAGATGTTACATCCTATTTTTGATCTCTTTTTCTTTTTGACATATTTTCCGGAAGATTTCTTCAAACTTATCATTCAACATTTCTACTGAACATCAGAGAAAAAGAAATAAACGTAGGCCCAGCCTCATAGGAGATATCTAAAAATATCACACAAACCTGACTGGTGATTAGCACTGCTGTAGACTGAATGTTTGTGTCCCCACCAAATGTTTTATGTTGAAACCTATTTCTCAAGTCATCTTTGCAAATTCCTAACAGAGTCCTGAAAATACTGCAAGGGCAGGGGCACCTGGGTGGCTCAGTTGGTTAAGCATCCGACTTCAGCTCAGGTCATGATCTCACGGGTTGTGGGTTCGAGCCCCACATCAGGCTCTATGCTGACAGCTAGCTCAGAACCTGGACCCTGTTTCAGATTCTGTATCTCCCTCTCTCTCCTACCCTCCCCTGCTCACGCTGTCTCTCTCTCTCTCTCTCTCTCTCTCAGAAATAAATAAAACATTAAAAAAATATGGTGAATAACCACAGTAGTCCCTTCCCTAGGCATCGGGACCCTACATAACTCTCTGTGCCTCAGTTTCCTCAACTGTCAAAGAAGAGGAAATATAGTACCTATCTCAGAGGGCTTTACTCACTGAGTAAATCAGTCAATACCTATAAAATGTATATATATTAAAAGGTTTCTGTATATTGTAATCACTGGAAAAGCATCAGTGATCACTTCACTATTATTATCAACACTATTATATGAGAGTAGAGTGGCTGGTAGGAGACATTTCTGGCCTAACGTTCTCTTGGGATGATATCAGCAAGTTAGTTGGTCTTTGAGAGTTCCTGATCTGTCTGGGATGGACAAATGTGCTAGAGTGTCCTTCCTGTACCTGCCAGAGACTCATGTGGACCTTAAACTCAGCTCTTGAGACTTTTCTAGGGTACACAGAGTCACTGAGCAGACAGAAGATTCTTTGAGATTCTAATAACTTGCCATTTAAACCTATAGATCCAAAAGATAATACCCTCCATCCTTAAAAGGTCCCAAAGTAGACAGGGTTTGTTATCCATCCCTACATCATAATACCAAGAGGACAAGCTAAAGCAATGGCGGTGTGGACCATGCTAGGCTCAGTGACATTGTTGATGCAGCAAAGCACAATCTCACAAAAAGAGACCAGGTCGAATTTTTATTTAAAGAATGTTAGGCCTTGCTATTCCTAGAGCTGATCCATTTGCACAGCAACCCTTGCCCCTTCCCCCTTGCTCAGGGTGTGATTTATGCATGACTGAAAGCACACCAGTTAACTCTCTTTGAACCTGAACCTCTCCCCAGCTTGCCATTTGAAGATGGTTTATGGGCACAAAGCTCATCTCTGGAATGCTGAAAGAGCTAAATATTTGCCCAGTGGGCACTGCACCAAAGGCGGCCCCAGCTTTTTATCCTTGATGGTTGCTTCCAGGTAAGATTTTGCAAATCTATCTTGCTTCACACTTAACCACAGAGACAGACCCCTTAGCTTTGGGAAGGCAAGCCAATTCTCAAATTCCCTTACCTAAACTGGGTCAATTCTCCTGGACTGCCCCAGGCTCCTGATTCCAAGTGTAATCCTTTCATGTTACTCTTATTAATTAACTATGGCTAGAGAAGTGTTAAAGAGCTTCAGACAAAATCCAAATTAATCTTGAATGAGGGATTATCTTCACTGAGTTTAAGGAGGCCCATCCCTTTCAGCAGCAGGTGGTGTATTTTCACATGTATAGAAAGGTATTCTCTAGAAATGTCAATCCTACAGATCTGGAGGCAGGACATAAAGTAGATTTAACCAATCAGGAGATATTTTTCATGCCATCTCAAAAGTAGCTCACAGATGCCTGACAGCTGCAGCTGTCCCGGCCCCTCGCGATGGCATTGCTCTATGACTCAGAGGGATGTTTATGCCAAAGAACATTGCCACTGCAACACTACCCCAGAGATGTCCCAGGAGAAAATAATCTGGAGCAATAAGTGAGAGAGGAAGGTCCTTGGGCAGACTTAGTCAAACCCAGCCCCATATGTAAGTGCAAATAGTGGTATATGGGGTGGTGGAAAATGTATAGGCTTTAGGATCAGACAGACTGGCCATAATTCTTAGCTCTGGCATTTTATATTCATCCAGTCAGTTATTTATCCATTCACTAACTCATTCAACTAATATATATTGAGAGTCTACTATGTGCCAGACACCATACTCAGTGCTGAGTGAAAGGAGTAAGCAGGACAAGCTACATAATTTGTGAGGCCAGTGAAAAAGGAAAATCCAGGTCCCCTGTTCAAAAAGCATTAAGAATCTCAAGATGGTGGGGCACCTGGGTGGTTCACTCAGTTAAGTGTCATGACTGAGAGGTCATGATTTCACTGTTCATGAGGTCATGCCCCATGTCCAGCTCTGTGCTGGCAGTGCGAAGCCTGCTTACAATTCTCTCTCTTTCCCTCTCTCTCTGTCCCTCCCTCACTTGTATGCTCTCTCTCTTTCAAGAATAAATACAGAAACCTTTTTAAAAAAATAATTTCAAGATGGTAATAGTACAGCATTAAACCAACCACAGGGCTCTTCTGATCATGAGGACTGTGTGCCTGCATTATATGAAGCCAGTTCTCATGATAAGCCTTAGGAAACAAGAGAGTTTGTGCTCATGGAGCCAAATTCTGGAAATAAATTAGCTAATCACACCAATTAACCTAAAATTATGACTCTATAAGGACAGCTGAAGGACAAGAACATGGTGCCATGTCTGGAAGATGGGGTGTCTCAGTCAGCTCAGGCTGCCACCACAAAATACCACAGACTGGGCAGCTTAAACAAAAGAGGTTTATTATAGTTCTGGAGGCAGGAAGTCCATGATCAGAGTGCCAGCATAGTTGGGTTCTGGTAAAAGCTCTCTTCCTGGCTTGCAGATGGCCACCTTCTCTGTGTCCTCATATGGCACAGGAAGAGAGCTTTGGTCTCTTCCTCTTCTTAAAAAGACACCAACCACATCACGACCTCATCTAAACCTAATGATCTCCCAGAGGCCTCATCACCAAATACCATCACATTGGAGGTTAAGGCTTCAATAGACAAATATTGGGGGGGCACACACATTCAGTCCACAAGGAGATTTGATTAGTCAAGGAGACCAGGAAAGCCTTCGTCAAGGAACTGATGCTCAGAATGAGATTCGAATGATAGTCATTAATCAGCAAAAATGAGAGCTGACCTGTGAGGGACTCCATCATTGCAAAGCCAGTGATGAGCCTGCAAAGGAGAACATGTCAACACGGGAGGAAACCAGGAGAGGTGTGGGTTATGGGAGCCAAGGAAGGAAGGGTTTCAGGAAACACAGAAAGCCTACGTGGGTGACCCTGGGAAGTGGTCTCATGTATCAATACAGGGATATACTCCCAAAGGTTTAGTGGGATTCTTAGCACACATCATTTTTATTCTTTCTTGGTAATTGTCTCTACTCAAAAGAGTTTCATCTTTTCCCAAACAAGTAGTCCAGTTCTCAGTCTTGATGCATATTTCAGAGATGGAAGTTGAGGCACAGAAAATTCAAGTTTAAGAGGCTTCTAGGGGTGAGATAATGATCTAGAAACAGACATGTGAACATATATAGTGTGAAGTCACTGGGAGCCACCTCCAACTCCAGTCCCATCTCCTCACTCTTCATCTCATTCTCAAGACTCTACGCTCCCTGTGCTTTCAGTCCCAGGATGCAGCACCTTTGTTCCCCACCCCTTAACTCTTGCAATGCTTTTGCCCTGCTTCCTCTATTTCCACTCTCAGGCATGGCTCAGGACTGTTACTCATTCTTCTGACCACTGTTTGCTAGTGGTTCCTTCGAGAACTTCCCTTCCCCAAACCTCTCTCTGTTTTACCCTTTTATGTTATCACTAATGTAATATGTAAATAAATGACAAATATAAAATACAATTCTTCTTATAGCCCCTATTATTTTCTTGATACCATTTGTCCTACTTGTGCCTCTACTTGTTAACGAAAGTGTCTTACTTCGCCATTGACTCCTGGCAGGCAGGTACTGGTATGTGTTCACTTCTATAGATCAAATTACCTACTGCATGAAGTTATTAAATGAATGAACATAAAAATGTGTTCACCATAAGCTGAAAGAACTCAATGTGATGCACTTGCTCAAGTCTGACTTAGAGAGGAAAATATTCTTGAAGATCATTTAAGCCTCATTTACAGAATTTCATAAGCTCCTCCTCTCCAATTCCACCATAGTATCCCACATTCCCATCACCATAGCAACCCATGTATTAAAATAAAAATTTTCTGAAGCCTGTACTCTGACTCTTCATTTAGGGTGTGTGTGTGTGTGTGTGTGTGTGTGTGTGTGTTTAGAGGATAGTCCTCACAATCCATCAAACAGAACATGGAGTCAAGATCAAACATTGTGGTCTGAATTCTCCTGTGACTCAGAATTTACATATCAGTCAGGCAGGGTTCCTAACTAGAAGATGGGGCTGGTGTAGGGGTGGGGTAAGGAATATAAACACTTGGAACTGATTATGGTAACATGTCTCAAGTTAGACATGTTCATGCCAAATTTCTAACAAATAATGGGTAGAGGAGCACATTCCAAGTTTTTTGCCTCTCTGAGTTCATTCCAACACCATCTGAATATTAGATCACCTTATGAATGATGTTGGGCTCTGTAGCATCTGTTTTCTGCAACTCACACTAGCTGATGCTACTCAACAAGTTCAGAACAAAGAATAAAAATTAAAAAAATAAGACTAAGTTCACATGAGAAGAACCTTGGGTGGGTTATTCACCAGAGTGTAGCCAGTTCACAAAGTGTACAAAGTTCACAAAGTGTCTGGCTAAAAGTAGATATGCCTGAAGGAAGCACTAGTAAAGAGGCAGAGAAGAGAGGGAAGAGAAGGAGGCCTCTAATGGTGTGTTATTGAGCACCTGAGACATTCACATTGGAGAGATCATCCAGAGGAATCTCAAAATTATTTGTCTTCCCCAGAAGTGAGGAAGTTAAGGTATTTATCTTCCAATTCCCAATCACTTGGCCTGCTTTCAGTGGGCCAAGAAAAGGCCCTTAAGTGGAGAGGACTCCTACAGGCATACAATGGAGTAGTTAGTGCCCAGGGGTCATGGGTAGGGCACCTACAGGATCTGTTACAGATAAGAGAAAAACAGAGTGAAGAGCAAAATGAAGGGGTCATAACAGAAACAATTGTGTGTGTGTGGGGGGGTGTGTGTGCACGCACTTGCACACAGAGTAATGAGATCTATTGAAAATTTGTAAATAGTAAATAGAAATACCTCACAATCAACCCATCTATACAACTCTTCTCTCCACCTGACATAAGCACTTTCATATTTATCAA
Organism: Hyaena hyaena; assembly: GCF_003009895.1. NCBI lineage: Eukaryota > Metazoa > Chordata > Mammalia > Carnivora > Hyaenidae > Hyaena > Hyaena hyaena. The sequence goes on along the minus strand of NW_024080893.1, from coordinate 11,571 downwards.
TTTATAAAGATTTGTATTTCTCATGCATGGATTTTCAAGCAGAGCAACACATTATAAAGCATTGATAAATAAAAATGGATTCATAGAAAAGAAAATTCCCTCAAGTGTTAATAAACATGATAAATACATGAAAAGATAGTCTACCTCAGTGGTAATCATGGAAATGTATATTAAAGCAATGATATACGATTTTGGAGGAAGTATTTGGGAGAATATTAAAAAGATTAGTAATAAACATGGGCACCTGGGTGGCTCAGTCCATTGGATGTCCTACTCTTAATTTTGGCTCAGGTCATAATCCCACAGTTGTGGGATCAAGCCCCATGTTAAGCTCTGCATTGACCGTGCAGAGCCTGCTTAAGATTCTTTCTCTCTCCCTCTGTACCCCTCCCCCACTTGCTCTCTCTCTCTCCTCTCTCTCTCTCTCTCTCAAACAGACAAATAAATAAATATAAAAATAAAATAAATAAAATTAAAAGTTTAGTAATATCCAGTGTTGACAAGGATATGGGTGAATAGACATCTCCATTGCTATTAAAAATTTGAGTTACAAAAAAAATTTGAGTTACTAAAACAAACAAAAAACCACCTGAGTTGCTACACTAAATCTCAGTATACACTAAAATTAAAAGCATTCATACTCTTTGTCCTGAATAAATAAAAGCACCAGAATATACGGAGATTTGCACTAGGATGTTTGTTGTGGCGTTATTTGAGCAAAAATATTAATGCCATTAATATAAAAAATAGAAAATTTGAGGTATATCCATACCAGTAAAAGTAATGCTGTTTCTGTTTATTTTAAGTAATATTCATGATGTAGGAAGAGATATTAACAAGTTGTATTGTAATGTGTATAGCGCAATCTACTCAAGTAAAAAAAGGTAAGAGGAAATTTGTATGTGATACTGAAAGATATGGAAAGATACACTTCAACTGTTACTATTAGTTACCTTGAGATCTGGAAGAGCATGACGGGATTTGTGGTGGAGGAAATCCTGCAGATAAGACTGTTTGCTTTTTCATTGTATTGGTTGGCTTGTGGCAAAAAGCAGGTATTTCTTTTGAGATTTGAAAATAAAATCAAGTAAAGTGTGAAGAATTTGAGAAACTCAACAGATGAACATAGGAGAAGGGGAGGAAAAATAAGATAAAAACAGAATAAACTGAGGGTTACTGGAGAGGGTGATGACTGGGGGGATGAGTTAAATGGATGATGGGCATTAAGGAGGGCAGTTTTTGGTATGAGCTCTGGGTGTCATATGTAAGAGATGAATCACTGGTTTCTACTCCTGAAGACAAAACAACATTGTATGAACGAACTTGAATTTAAATTTTAAAAAATGTGAAGAAAAAACCTTCAGTGTTGGCAGGGCTGTTGAGAAGCAATATGCTGACAGGTAATTGGAGGTCACAAGAATCAGTGGCATCATTGTTGAAAGGAGCTGAGCAGCATAAACAAATTTTCTAGAATAGATGATAGTCACTTTGGGAATATATCTGGAAGAAATAGCTACCTGTTCTCTCTTTATCATCCCTTTTACTTAAAAAAAAATTGTAGGGACATTTGGGTGACTCAGTTGGTTAAGCTGCTGTCTTCGACTCAGGTCATGATCTCACAGTTCGTGGGTCTGAGCCCTGCATCAGGCTCTGTGCTGCCAGCTCAGAGCCTGGAGCCTGCTTCAGATTCTGTGTCTCTGTCTCTCTCTACCCCGCCCCCGCTCTCTCTCTCAAAAATAAAAACAAACATTAAAAATTTTTTTTTAAAATTGCATACATTTTTCTTCAACAGTGCAATAGAAAACCTAAGTGGCCAAAACCAGGGCATAATTCACCAAACCATAATGTACCAAGCACATTGCAATAGAACAGGAAAGACCAGAACTCGATATATGTTGTGCTTGTGTTTGAGTCCTGGTTCTATTTCTTGCTGGCTGTGTGACTTTAAGCATGTCAGTTAACAACTTTGGGCTTTAGTTTCTTCATCTTGAAATGGGGATAACAATAGTATCTAACCAATAGATTTGCTCTGAGGAGTTGATAAGATATGCATATCCTTATGGTTACTATCACTATTTATCATTTATAAAATACATGAGCAAATGAATAGACAAATGGAGAACTCTATATGAGATACTGCTAAGTGAAAAACAGGACATGTGTGCTTTATATTAATTATGTAAAAATGATTTACACAATGGTTAAAATAAAAAAGTCAACACATTTTGTAAATGCTAGTAGTTGGTATTTTGACATGGAATTATTTCCCTCTTTGATTTTATTGATGTTTTACTTTAAGATTAATTATGTAATAGCAAAAATACATATATAATATTAAAAGCAGATTTAAGAGAAAAAAATTCTTAGAGGGTCGTCCTTTGAAAACAAAAATAATGTTTTGTGGTGTGTTTGGGACAAATGTTTATTATGTCTCTTCCCACACCCTTTCTCACACACACACACACACACACACACACACACACACACCCCTCCAGAATATCTTCATTGTTCCAGGCTGCTCACCAAGCTGTGGCTGGCAATTGCAGTCTTACCAAAATAGAGTCTTCTAGGATGTCTTGCCAGAAGAACCACGGTCCAGGCTGGTGGAAGCATTTGGAGCAGGTCTACTCAGAAAGGAGATTGGAGAACAAGGAACACACAGATATCTATGCAAGAAAACTATATAAGCCTGATTTAAAAAAAAAAAAAAGGAAGGCTGAGTTCCTTAGTAGAGCAGATAAGGCCCCTCAGACTCTGGCTCAGCCTCCTTGTTAGTCTTGGCCCGCGGCATTGTGCAGGCTCCACCCTGCACTTTTAGCCAGTCCCACCAGCCTTCTTGCCAGTCCCTGAATACCGCATGATGCGTATTACTCCACGCCATTGCTTTGGCTGCTTCCTCTGTCAGGAATATCCTTCAGAGCCTCCAAGTTTTTCCTCTGAAAACCTTTCCCTGATTGTTTTCTTCTTTCTATGGAAGATGGAAGTACTATCCACTGTGCCCAGCATTGGGTACCTTTCTCCACCAGACCACCTACCATCCTGTACCATAACTATTTGGCTCCATATTGTGACATCCCCAGCTAGATTGTCATCCCTATGCATTTTTTGTTCCTCTTTTGCCCTGCATAGTCACTAGTAAATAGCAGGCCTCCAAATCTGTCAGTTGGCAAAATCCACAGGGAATGAAAACACAGAAAGAAAATTGGGTATTCAGTGACATCCAAGGACAACTTAATTCAACACCTCACTATTACACAACCAACTCTAACACAGAATTAGGCATAAACCTAGGTCATGTTCAGATGTCACCCAAGAGGTTCTAGTTACAAGAAGTACAGAAACAACCATGATAATAATTCCACCTAATTTTATCTCTGCCTCGCATGAGTTCAAGTATAGTAATATATACCACTTGCTGGCAGTTTTCTTTCTTTTCTTCCCTCTCTTCCTTTTTTTCCTTCCTATCCATTTCATTCACACAACAAATTTTGACCAAGCATGCAGTACCCTGATACCACATTTAGCACCATGCTCTGGAGATACAAGCATTAGTAAGATGTAATTGCTGCAACATTTAGATTTAGAATCTGGTGTTGTCATTTAACCACAGAGTGAACTTTAGGGAAAGTAATCTCTATGACTCAGTTTCCTCATCTTTGAATTCACTTATCTTTTCTTCTATCAAGCAAGAATCTTTCTTTTTTATAAAAAAATTTAATGTTTATTTACGTATTTTGAGAGAGACAAAGAGAGAGCGAGCACACAAACGAGTAGGGGTGTCAGAGAGAGAGAGAATCCCAAGCAGACTCCATGCCTTCAGCACAGAACCTGATGTAGGACTTGGTCTCACAAACTGTGAGATCATGACCTGAGCTGAAATCAACAGTCGGATGCTCAACCAACTGAGCCACCCAGGTGCCCAAGAATATTTCTTTTTTAGGGCTTTGGGAAGAGGGAGAATTCTCTTTGGCAAGGCAGAGAGTAAAGGAAAGTTATAGATACTCTTACAGGGCTTTTTTTTTTTTTTTTTGGTCCCATCACAAGGATGTTTGGCAACCTGCAGGAAGGAATGTGCTAGAGAAAAATAGAAGAGGAGAACCAAGTTAAGAGTGGAAAGGCATGTGAAAGGAGTAACAACAGCAGGTGGGTTGCCAGGATGGAAAGGAGAAAGGGGTGACTTAACCACCTGACTATAACTTAACATATCTTTTCTATTCTATTGATATGGCTGTTGGATGTCACTAGTATGGTAGAATTTGCACAGCTAATGAATGAATGCTATCCATGGGTATAAGATAATCTATTATCATTGGAGAAGATGTTATTGCTTAAATCTGTAAGTCTTATGCATGGAAGTGAATTGTTGAAGAACTATATCAGCAACAAACACATCACTGAATTATGTTCAAAATATATGGAAGAAGCTGATATTTAGTGGGGGAGAGAAAATATTAGTTAGCTTATATTTTCTCCAAGTTTCAGAATATGGGCTTGGAGAGTCAGATCTCATCTCCAACACTTACTAGCTGTGTAACTTGGGCAAAAGGAGCTTCTTCACCTGTTAAATGAGGATGATACCTTCCACATAGGATTGTTGTACTCATAAACAGTAAAGAGTAATATTACATTAGCCCTCTTGAGATGGAGACCTGAGAATGGTTTTCTTCTTATATTAAATGTTTTGATGAAACAGAACTTGAACACTAAATCTGAAATGGATGAGGGTAGAAAGCAAAGGGGCTGGGAGAAGTTATCATCTGAATGAGCTATAATTAGCTTGGATAATAGAATAATAATATATTACACGGAAAGGGAGTACTACAGATATTTTGCCAGGTCTTCACTGAAACTATTAACACTTCGCATATCAGAAGTTAAACCTAACCTCCTGAGTAAGGCAATTTGAGCCTATATTTATAACTGTCCTGGAAGTCTGTTGCATGGATGAAAGATCCTTGTTCATTTGGGATCTTAGTCAAGTTCAGGGCAATGAAAGAAGGGGAAAAAGACTCTAGGTAGCTAGCACTAATCTAGGATAGGGCTTGGGATCGATGTCTTAACTTGTTACAGAGATATTTTCGAGAGCGGATACTGTTGAACTTGCAGAGACATTAATATTATCCAACTAACTAACTGTAGTGTGGCTTGTTTTTATCTTAAAGTGTTTTTCTCTGTATTATTATTTAAAACTTATTCTCCTATTTCAGTCATAGGAAAAGCTTGAATGCTTGAATATTCCTTAATTGCTTACCTGCAAGGGAAAATGACTTTGGGCATGTGTTCTTGGTATCGTTATTTTTCCTTTTCTGAATTCAATGGCCACAGGTACCCAAGGGCAGTCTCTGAGGATGAAGCTGGCTAAACCCAAGTGTAACCAGAGTTAGTGACATTTCCGTACTGTACCTGTCACCAGCTGTATCAGAGCTCATGCTGTTTCATCAGTCCTACCAAATGTGCCCTTGAGCAGACGATTATAAACGCCATGAGAAAATGGGGCTAAAATGGTTTTGGAACATGACAGTTTTTTAGGAGGAAGGCAGACCAAAAGAATGGGAAAGACCCCTATTAGCTTTTTGGTTGGAGTTTCACGTTTGCTTCGGATTTGGGGCACTTGAAACACTTCACTCCCATCTGCAATGGGATAAGGCAAGGAGAGGTTCTTTGTTCAGGGTTCAAGTACTCTTGTGACCGTCCCCAAAATAGCTCTCAGTGTAATACAGTGGGGTCTTACCCGTAGCAAAACCCTCAAGCCTCTGGCTTGCTATCACTGTCACCTCAATTGTTTTCTCCTCCTTTCTTAGGCAAGCCAGGCGCTTGAATAAAATTTTCCATCAACACTCAGGGTTGCATAAACCCCTGCTTTTTGCCTTTCCAAGTCCACGAGGAGCCTCCCTGTTGATTAAAGAGAAAGTACATAAGCTGGATTGATCAAACACTTCTCTAAGTCTTCCTAGTGCCTTACACTGTTCTTTCCTCAGATTCGAATCAGATTAAGTCAGTCTTTCTGGTTGGTTTCATTTCACCAAAGGATTTTATTTTCTTAATTGATCAGATTTTGCAAGAATTGTGATATTTGCAACCAGCCCTTTATTTGTGAGGCCCTGTGTGCCACTCTTCAACATGTATTTATTCCACGAGCCAACTTATTATGCTGAGTTGAGCATTAAAGAAATCTGATCATTTCTTTGGTCTCTATTTTGGAAGATGCTGGAGTTTTATCCTTAGTGATAGCATGAAAACAATATTTAAACTTAGAGGTTTACGAAGAGAAGGAGTTGAGATGGGAGGGTAAAACTGTAAACACTTTGTTTTAAATTACCTCAAATGCAGCATAGGAAATGAAAAGGAGTGTATTGGAAATTGGGCGGTTTCTAGAGTTATTATAATGTGGCACAGAAAAGCAGCACATAAAATGTGTGTGTAAAGAACACTGTGAAGCTGATACGAAAAGGAAGGAAATATACCAACCACATTGAACACTTGGGTAGTGGAATGGCAGGTGACTTATTTTTCTCTTCTCACATTGCGTGGGATGTTTTTCTGTCTCTATTTTTATAGCTTTTCTCTACCTCCATGATTTTACACAATCTTTGCTCTTTTGTGCAACTCTTTTGAGCCACCCAGTCACCCCAAAATCAAAGTTTTTAAAAAGGGTATAAATTATTTTATAGAATAAGTTCCTAGAAAGGGAAGTGCATATGTAAATCAAAGGTTTTAGTTTCTTTAAAAAAAATTTTTTTAAGGGCATCTGGGTGGCTCAGTTGGTTAAGTGCCCAACTTCGCTCAGGTCATGATCTCGCGGTTCGTGGGTTCGAGCCCGGCATCAGGCTCTGTGCTGACAGCTTAGAGCCTGGAGCCTGTTTCAGATTCTGTTTCTCCCTCTCTCTCTGACCCTCCCCTGCTCATGCTCTCTCTCTCTCTCTCAAAAATAAATAAAAAACATTAAAAGTTCATTTTAATGTTTTTTATTAATTTGTGTGTGTGGTTTTTTTGTTTTTTGTTTTTTTTTCTTTGAGAGTCAGAGAGAGACAGCATGAGCAGGGGAGGGTCAAAGAGAGAGGGAGATACAGAAACCGAAGACAGGCTCCAGGCTCTGAGCTGGCTGTCAGCACAGAGCCTGACCTGGGGCTCGAACCCACGAACCATAAGATCATGACCCAAGCTGAAGTTGGACGCTTAACTGACTGAACCACCCAGGCACCCCACAATCAAAGTTTTTAAAAAGAGTATAAATTATTTTTATTTTAAAAATGCACAAAATTTAGGGGTGCCTGGGTGGCTCGGTCAGTTAGGCATCTGACTTCAGCTCAGGTCTTGATCTCATGGTTCTTGAATTCAGGTCCTGTGTCAGGCTCTCTGCTGACAAGTCAGAGCCTGGAGCTTAGCTCTGATTCTGTGTCTCCCTCTCTCTCTGCCCCTCCTCTCTCTCTCTCTCTCTCAAAATAAGTAAACATTAAACAAATTTTTAATGTACATTTTTAAACAATAAAATCTTACATAGCTAAACCTTGCAAATTTCTTATTTTCCTTTAAAAATCATTTGTGCTGTTTTAATCCTAGTTACAAATGGTTCATAGTATAAAAACTGTCACTGCTTTATTGAACAATCATTCATATTATTAGTAGTAGTACTGTTATTATTTGCAAAGCAGGATCATATTTTATACATATATATTACTGTTCTACAACTTGCTTATTTCCCCTGATATATCTCAAATGTAGCACTCCATGATAAAATGTTTAATTCTATTTCTTTTAGATGGCTACAAGCTTCTTTTTATGTGCCATCTTATTGTGTAGCAGGTATATATAATATATTTAATCCGGCCCCCGTTACTGGACGCTTGGCTCATTTTCTTAGTAACTGCAAATGGTGCCACAGTAAACACCCTTTTACGTAACTTCACCATCTTGTGCACAGAGTTTTGTAGAGTTAATTTTTAGAAATGGAAATGTAAGTCTCCAGATCAGGCTGGGGAATGTCTTAGACATTATCATGACCACAGGATGATGGTCTGCCTATCCTATAAACAGCCCCTGCATACTGCCTTCTCTGAAAAGGCACATAAGTTTTGTTGGAAAAATGGAAAGTGTTCGGTTTCTTCACCAGTAGATGGCACCTAGTCTTCCTTTATATTGACTTGAATCCCCTCTAACGGCAACGCATTCCCAATGTGTCACTGAGCCTGCACTAACAAAGCGATGATCACATCACGTACAAATGCTCCCGTCTCATTCCACTTAGCCCGTGTTTGTATTGTTCTGGTTCCAGGACGCTGAGACTTTAAGCCTGAGGCTCTAACTTGAGCAGGAAGAGTTTATTTTGGGATGAAGAATCTTCCCCCATAGGAGGGCCTCTCAACCAGTGTCTCTAGTTCTTGGGTCTTTAGAAACTGGGAAATTCGGGGGCGGGGGGTGGGGAGCAGGGAGAAGAACTTTTTCTAAATCTGCAGAATTGCCCCTTTCTCTCAGAAGGTTTCAGACTCATATGTTGGTTGCTCAGTTTACCGAGGGGAACACAAAGTTGTAGGGACACTGAGAGGTCACGAAGAGCAATTTCAGTCCATTGTGCTTAGGAAAATGACTCTATAAATCTCCTTAAGTATGTAGGGCTGATGGGATAAATATATACAAAGTATGGATTTCATCAAACCTATAAATACACATATTTAAAATGGCCAAGAAGGAAGGAAGGAACAGCAAACTATATTTTTAAAAAATGTGATGACACATCATTTTGTTTTGTGTAGGCATCAATTTCTTTTAAAATAAATATAGGCAAGCTCAGTGTAAGAGTTTAATATTTTACTTTCTTTTTAACAAAGCCATTTTGATCAAAGCGAGTGTAAATTTTTTTCCTACAATAAAACATTAACATGACCTTGAGTAAACCTTGAAGACAAATATAAGAGAGAACTGGAAATATATGATTTCCCTTTTCTATAAAAATGGAAATGTCCCAACAGAGTTCTTGTCTCTCTTAAAGAACAGTTCAAGCACATGGGATTTTCTCAGAGCAGATAAGAAAGATGGGCCTTTAGGTTTGGCAGGAAAGGGAAAATAACACTTTATAACACATTTGGCCAATTGTGCCATGTAGCATTGTGGAAATTCCACTTTGGTCCCTCAGGGATGATTTTATACTCTGATGCACACGGTTCACTTATCATCAGCCTAACCTGCAAAAATGTGGTCCTTAAAAAATATCCAGATCTTCTTTCTCTCCTTCTCCCAGTTCCCTTTCAAATCAATAGAAAACATAAGTTAGAGTCTTTTCTAACAGACTCTTTTGTAAATAATCGGGTGATATGGACCTGTAAAATACAAATGTATCTTTTGTTTTGTTCTAAGTTAGCTGAACATATTGTCAACCCCTCCTCTGGAATATCATGATATTGATATTGGGGGATAAATAAGTGGTGAATTTTCTTGCATTTTAAAAGGTTATATAGGGGCCTCTGAGTGGTTCAGTCAGTTGAGCATTGACTTTGGCTCAGGTCATGATCTCGTGGTTCATGAATACATGCCCCACACTGAGCTGGCTGCTGTCAGTGCAGAGTTCACTTGGGATTTTTTTTCTCCCTCTCTCTCTGCCCCTCCCCTGTGCTCTCTCAAAATAAATAAACATTTTAAAACAATCTTTAAACATTTATATAATATAGAATTATTTGCTACCATATTTTATTCCTTTTTAGCCACAACATTATGTTTTTTAACCTTTTTGTCCATACTAATTCAGATACACAACCCAAATTCCATTTTCATGTAACTTGAGATTTTAAAGGAAAGATACATGATAACTTTTAAAGGAAATGGGGGAGAAAATTGTTTTTTTTAGGTGACTTATGAACAGAATAACACCTTTTATACACAGCTCAGTACTAGGCTTTTAAAAAATAATCACGGAACTGTTCACTACAGAATTCCTTTTATATGAACTTTCTTGGTGAATTTAGTAATAGTTATTAGATCACTGCTACCTGACAAAGAAACTGGACTGTCAGTGAGCAGCCACAAAAGAAAAAAAGGCCTTTTGAAATTAAAGTTAGTTAGCAAGGTGGCATTTATAGTTCCAATGGCCTTTCAGAAATATCCCCATTGTATAAGATGAGTGACACTTGTAGAAATCCTTCCTTTGGACCAATCAACTACATCAGGTCTTTAAAAGTCTGACTGTTGAGATCTGTGGTTATAGACTTGGCTGCACATTTTAATCACCTGAGAGAACATTAATTAAAAAAAAATCCTGGTGCTAGAGCTCCATCTCATCCACCTCAATTAAATCTGAATGTGGACTTGAACAAGGCAATGAAAGCCTTGGTATTTTTTCAAAGTCCCAGGAGATTCTGATGGGTAGCCGGGTTGCAAACCACCTAAATCTGAAAGAAATGTTCTATTTCAAATTCCCTGAGCAACTTGCAAGCATCTGGTTAGAACTTGACATTTTTTTCCTCCCTTCCTCAGAAGGAGGCAACTGGACTGTGCTAACGATATAACCAAGACAGTTGGGAAGAGAAGAGAATCTGACTTGTGGTGAAGATACCCACAGAAATTATTTAAAGAAGGGGAACTTGTCTTACTAAGGGTGCCTCATGCTATTATGTATGACGTCGTGCTAACCAAGGTCTTTCTTTCCTTTCAGAACTAGCTTCCTAAGAAAGATAAAGCCAGACAGTTGGCCTCCTCTGGTATCTTGCTCTATCCCCTATTTAGTAAGTAAGTCCTGAAAATGTGAGCCTGTGACACTTTCAAGTGGAGGGCATTCTTGGTCAAATGAAGGTCTCCTACTTTAAGTAATGGGAAAGTGTCTTAACCATTTTTTCCCAGCTTTTCATGGCTGACTGAAAATGAGAAGCAGAGACCACAGCAGCTAAGGGTGAGTGCTGGACAGACCATACAAGTTGAAATTCTGACTCTCTTATTTTCTAAATATCTATATATTTGAACAAATGACTCAATTTCTCTGAAACTTGCTTTTTTGTTTTTTTCTTTTTTTTTAATCTGTGAAATGGTGATGATAATTTCAGGGACATTGGAAGAATTAAATGAAATAATGAATGCAGAATCCTTAATAAAGGATTAAATGTAGGGACACCTGGATGGCTCAGTTGGTTAACCGTCTGACTCTTGATTTCGGCTCAGGTTTTGTTCTCATAGTTTGTGGGACTGAGCCCCACATCAGGCTCTGCACTGGCAGTGAGGGGCCTGCTTAGGATTCTCTCTCTTCTCTCTCTCTGCCCCTTCCCCTTCTCTCAAAGTTAATAAATAAACATTAAAATCTTTTAATGGAATAAAGTATGCAAAATGCTCAGCATAGTGCTTGAGTCAGACTAAGTAGACAAAAATTAATAGATATTACTATCAACTATTTTTTTTTTACAAATAGTTTATTGTCAAATTAGTTTCTACATAACACTCAGTGCTCATCCCAAAGTGCCCTCCTCCATGCCCATCCCCCCCTGCTCCCCACATCCATCAGTCCTCAGTTTTTGTCAGCATTCAAGAGTCTCTCATGGTTTGCCTCTCTCCCTTTCCCCCACCATTTCCGCCCTTCTTCTCCCCCTTGTTCCT